>NC_134570.1:51620112-51963862 GCF_050947875.1 Dermacentor variabilis | reverse complement strand
CGCGTGGGCCGGTAAAGGAGTAGTTCGGACTTGCTCGGGGAGCATTTGAGGCCCGTCCCTTGGAGATACTCTTCAACTTTGTGAATGGCCGTTATTAGTGCGTGTTCAATTTCCCGTCACTGCCGCGGCCCGCCCAAATCATTAGATTGTCTGCGTATGTAGCGTGGTGGATTCCTTCGATGTCCCGTAGTTTGTCGGGAAGACCCAGCATACTAAGTTGAAAAGGAGCGGAGATATAACTGAGCCCTGGGGGGTACCTGCACTCTCCTGGGTTCGTTCTTCGGACTCGAGGTCGCCAACCGTCAGGGTGGCTTTGCGATCGTTCAGAAAGTCCCTCACGTAGTTGTAGGCCCTTTCCCCCAGGTTCAAATTAGACACTTGTTTAAGGATCGATTCGTGAGCGACGTTGTCGAATGCTTTCTCCAGGTCTAGTCCTAGGATGGCTCCGGTGTTTCTTGTCTTGTCGTCAAGGATCTGGTTATTTAGCTGTAACATGACGTCCCGCGTGGACAGGCGGGATCGCAAGCCTATCATGGTGTGGGGGTAGGCTTCCGTCTCTTCTAGATGGATGTTGATACGGTTCAGGAAGGCGTGTTCCAAGACCTTACCCACGCACGACGTGAGAAAGATTGGGCGTAGGTTCTCCAAACTCAATGGCTTTCCGTGCTTGGGTATGAGAATAGCCTTGGACCTCTTCCACTGCTCCAGGATGCGGCCTTCTCTCCAGCACTTGTTCATATAGCCCGTGAGTTTGGTGACAGATTTGTCGTCCAGGTTTTTGAGCGTTTTGTTGTTAACCTTGTCCGGTCCTAGGGCTGACTTGCCGTTGAGTCCTTGGAGTGCAGTTCTGATTTCAGCCTCACTGAAGTCTTCATCTAACTTGGGACTAGGACTGCCAGTGTACCGGCCGTGCTCAACCATGGGTCTATGACATTTTTTTTTTCCTTTCATGAACATTCCTCCCGTTTACAGGCTTCCGCAGGGATGAGGGTCCGCGCCAACTACAATATAGCGATATGAAAGCACGTATTGAGCAGCGCCCAAATATCCCATTAGGGAGTATCCCAATCGTCAGTGGTTTTTTTATATCGGAGGCATATACCTACAAGTGGGCACATCAATAAAAAATACAAATACGCGCTTGATACGACCTACGCACCAATAAAAACGCGAAGAAGCGAGGGTAGTTGCCGGTAACAGCCGTACAGACCCTTATTTTATTTTGTATTGGCCATAGGTGGTAGTTATTTTTTCATGCTTAAAAGAGGTCCATGCTACGTCTACAACTATACTTCCGGGCAAAAGCTTTTTCCTAAAAATGTTAAGTTTACGCAGCTATGTTAAATTCATCTACGTAGGTACCTTGAGACACTATGCCGTGTTTAGAAAATGGTATGTCTTCGCGCTGAGCTACATCTATTCCAAGTTTTCCCACTCTAATACTGCAGTCACGATGGGTCAAAATGTGTTCGGGCCTACATCTCTTATGACTTATACGCACTAATTATGCACGTTATGCGATGTTTAGAAAACGGTATGTCTTCGCGCTGAGCTAAGCATTGGCTCCAATGACAGTGCAGTCCTAGCGCCCCGGATCTAGAACGATTCTAAATTTTCCTACTCTAATACTGCAGTCACGATTGGTCAAAAAGTGTTCGGGCCTACATCTCACATGACTTATACGCACTAATTATGCGTAATTAGGCCGAACAAAAGAAAAAGTATGCTTCCGCATTTGTTGGCCATTAGCAGACTCCTATTCGTCAAAAGTTTTTCGAGCGGAACCCACTTCGTCTGTCACGCGAAGTCACAAAATTGCGTCAAAGCGATGTGTACGCGTTCAAGGGGAATTATTATGCCACAACAATCTGCTTTCTTTTGAAATACCCAGGTACATCTACATTTTCCGAAAGGGATAGGAGATGCCTACAGGCCGATCTCTCAAGTGCTGACTACTCGCCCCTGCGTGAGAGCATGGATTTATTGGCGTATAATAAAACGTATATCGTGACAGTATAACGTTAACCAGCCCTTTCGGCAATATGGGACATCGTAATACCAACTTTTTGGCGCTGAATAATCGTTTGACCGCTATTCTCAATCTTCCGGTGCATACAACCGCGATTTCCGACCAATTACCGCAAGGGGAGAAGGGGCAGCGGACCAATCGGTGACGCTAGTACCACCCTCCTCATCCGGTTACCTATCTTTAACTGCGCTGGCTCGGCCTCTTGGAAACTCTCTCCACTTGAGCGTGCATCTCATGTCTTGCCAATCATTTAGATAAGAAAAACCTATCAATATAGGCAATGCCACTCGTTTTCAAAGCAAACAAAAGCAACCTCCTATAAAGCAGGATAGCATTTGATTCGGTTGTTCTCGCAACGCTGCTGGTCACCGCCCGATGCTTTCATCAGCGGTTATGTAAATTTGGCCTTAGGAGATTAGAATAAAATAAATTTGAATAGTTTCACGTTATAGGGCCCCCTGTGAGGTTTATGCATTTTTTAACACATAACAACACAGCGCAAAAAAGGACAATGACACAGAAACGTACATACACTGGACGGCCGCACTTTCTGCCTACTTACCTCTCTTCGTTCTTGTTTATTCTTTCTTTCGCGCTGCCCTATTATGTGTTCTAGATTAGCAGTCAAACCGCGACCGATATCTTGCTCCTTGGACGTTCTATAAAATTACTTTTGCACTTCGACAGAGACACTGAAGGCTGCTTACTTCTGAAATGCCAATGGGTTTCACTCCTTTTCGTGAACAGGTATTTTCGTAGCTGTGGTACAGATTTGTTAACTTCATGGTTTCGTATTTCTAATTTTTTACCCGATTTTCTGCACTTCTTCTTAAAACATGCAACACCTAAACCAAAAATCTGCTTTGAAAAGTCATTACAGTCTATTTCATTTATATGGAAAAAAACATCAAATTTGGTGCAGTGGTTGCCGATAAAAACAATTTCTGGTTTTCCTAGTTTTTAGATAGGAGCCCCTGAGCTAAAGGTTACTCTTGAAACACATGTAATAAATTACTGGATGAGAGCACTGTATTACAGTGCTTATTATTATTACGTTACAATATTATGTACCTCTTGTAGAGTTGTGGTTTCGAATGGAAGCGTTCGCCGCGCATTGTCCTTGACTCTGTGGTTTTAACACCAGTTGCTTACCTCGTCACTAATTTTAGGGCATAGCCCTTAGGCGCCCGTTCCTGCGTTTCGCGTTGTCGTCGTCCCTCGGCCTCCTGGCACTGCAGAACCGAATGAAGGAATACGGTGAAGGATGAAAGAGCAAACGTGGGGCGCTATGGAGGATGAAAGACGGCGATAGCTAAGGGAGCACGAAGAGAAAAGCTGAGAAGGAGGGGGCAGCGGAATCATGTGGCTGAAAGCGGAGGAGGTGGGTATGGCGAAAGCGTAAGGAGAAAAGCGTAGTGCCGCGCAAGACGTTCTCTGCGGTGACGACCGCTGCGAGATGGCGCCAGAGTAGGGCGCCGTCGTCGTCTGTTCACCCATGACGCAATCGATAAGGCCTGCGGCGAGCGCATCCTCCGATACCATATATGGACAGCAAACGCTGCATGAGAGGAGGTCTGTCTCCGGCGGCTGATGTCCTCGCGCCCATGCGTCACCCACGCGCCGCCGGTCCTGGTTGCCAGATTGGCGAGGCATCCACACCCCACTTTGCTACGTTCGCAATGTGCCGCAGGAGACAGATCGTTCGCCCCAGTGTTGCTACTCAATGCGTTCTCATCCTAATATAAACCATGCAACTATATATTCATAAAATTAAATATTGGCAGGCGCACTTCTTTCACGTATAGAGCTACGCATAGAATTCGCATTACAGAGTATCGTAATCATCGGTCTTTTTTTGTTGTTGTTGTTGTTGAGTTGCAGGCCTGCATTTGTTAAGAAAGTCAATACTTGCCCAAGGCGGAAGAAGTGCGTGTTTAGGTCTTAGGCGAACACAACGACGTCACCGAGGTATCATAGACACGTGCTCCATTTTAAGCCGCGCAATATGTCCATTATTCGTTCAAACGTCGCAAGAGCTTTGCATAGTTCCAAGGGCGTCATGTTAAATTAGTATAAACCGTGTTCTGTAACGAACGTGGTTCCAGATTCATCAACGGCTGACACCTGGACTTGCCGGTAGCCGGAGCGTCAGTCCAACGAAGAGAATAGTTCGGTGCTTTGCAATCTGTCCGGAGCGCCGTCAGTGCGCTGTAGAGGGTATGCGTCTTTTTGTATTATCTTATTGAGACGGCAATAATGAACCGAGATCCGGATGGAACCATCTCTTTGTCTGAGAAGGACCACTGTGGATGCGCTTCGACTATTGGAAAGTCAAATGAAGCCACGCCGAAGCAGGTGGTCATCGTGCTCAATGGTGACCTCACGCTCTTTTGCTAAAATATCGATAAGACGCTGCTATAATGGCGCGATAGAATCATTATCGATGTGCTGCCATCGATATTGAAAAAGAGGTGAAGATGCTGCGAGCGTTGCTTGAAAATGAGGTCATCGGTCGAAAAGGAGTAAATACGTCACTTCATTGCGAAACAGCAGCAGAAAGTGCGCAAAAGTCCGTGACTTCTGAGTGGGACGAATCATACGAACATCCGGCACGCCGATACTAATTATGTCACCATCGGGCTGAATACGGCTAAGTGTTTCGCCGCAAACGGCTTTCAGGGCTTAAAGAAGCGCATCGCCGGCAACTTGGAGCTTAAGGCAGTTCACATATCTAGTGTGGCGAAAGGAACTGGAATATATGCGGATCATTACGAGCTCCGAAGGAGTGAAAAGGACAGAGCCTTCGGAGACGTCGCCACATAAAACGGAAGCAACGGCAACGGTATGCGGAAATACTGTGATGCCTTCCCGAAGGACCCACTTAGGATGAAGAGAAATAGCGTCGGCTACGGGCACCTCCCATGGAGGCGATAGCTCGACATGAAGAAGCGCACAGTTGATTACGGCATTATTTCGCTCTAAAAAATCTCAACCAAATGCAACGTCGTCAGCCGATGACCGGAGGACAACAAAATCGACAAATAATCCCCAGAAATAAAACTCTTACAAAACTGAGCGGGCGCCTGCTAAGCGGAAAGAAAATCTAGAAAGTGACGTCGTGACTTTTCTTATAGATCGAGAGAGGCGATCCTTTAGTACAGACGTGGCTGATCAAGTGTCGATTAAGTCAACGTTGTGCGCGTGACACTAAGCCAGACAAACGTTCGAAGGCGTCAATGGAGCTCTTGCAGAGATTGACGGCGACGCAGTTGCTGCCACCTGAACGGCGGAGCTTAGTTTTCGTCTACAAGTCACCCTTACTACACGACCGCCTTTCAAGGTACAACGACCGTGTGAAGTCATTTTACTTTGAAAGAAGTACTTTTCCCACGACTCACCGCAAGTTAAACAGACCGCAGCAACCACCCTGTATGTATTGGTTACAGACCAAAATATACCCGTCCCTCACCCGCGATCAAATCATATACCCCGACATATACCCAAGACACACGTGTCAGATATCTAAAATTCCACCAGCAACGCTCCCCCACATGCTGTGGGAGTGCGAACATCAATTCCCAGACATTAATCTCGCGACTCTCGCGTCGAGATGGCGCGCCGCCCTGCGCAGCTCCCATCTTGACGACCAATGCCAGGCTCCCAGCAGGCCTACAAAGCGGCGAAGGGGCAACACCTCGACGTCCCATCGTGGGCGGCCTAGGTTTAGCCGACTAAACTGCTGGTTCTCAATAAAGTTCCCTCTCTCTCTTGCCATTTATTTTTTTTTCTGTTTTCGTGTATTTGTTATGTGCCATGCTGGTGAACTAGGGTATGTACTATGGTATGTTTCATGCAACAACATAATTAATCCCGCATTCTCCATCACAAGTATGTGCCATGTTTAATGTTCCTCTTCCTCATCAGCAACATCATAATCGCCCGCCTCGGACGAAGACCTTCAGGTCACTGACATCTGCTCAAAAGTCCTCGTCAACGGAAAAGATCGAGAAGAATGGTTCGCACAGTGCGAAGTTCCTGGGACGCCGCTAACTACGGGCAATCGATGCCGCAATCGCTGCTGAGGGTGCAGCGTGCACGACCTGGTGGAGCTCCAAGCCAACCCTCCGCCCGGAGTGTCCATCGTGCCGGAAGAAAACGAGGCGAGTATGCTGCGCGCCATCATCATCGAGGGTTCCCGCGTGGCGCACGCCTCTTGAAGGTGGCCTCTTCCGCCTGCAGTTAAGGTGTCTGTGCTTCTGCGCGAAGCAGCGACCTCGCGTCCGTTTCTTGAGTGGCTCAGCCTAGGTGGTTTTCAACTGGCACATACTCGGCGAGTCCACGCGCCTTAGCCTAGCAGCCACAGCTCCTAATGCACCGGGTTGGAGCTCGGCGGAGAATATCGCCAGCTTGCTCGTCTCCATACAGTCCTTCCTGACCGAAGGCGCTACAGAGAACATGTGCCGACACACGATTGGAGCCACCCATTTTGACACGTTCGAAGACTTTCTGCAGAATAAATCATAGTATCCCATGCCGCCGGCTCTGACCAAACACACCGTCAAGTATTTCGCGGACAACTACGCTTAAGTAGGAGGATGCTGTTCAGAGCAGATCAATTCATCGGGAGCACTGTGTAGAATCATCGTTACGGTCAACGGTGATAACGGACCGCTGCTGGAGCGATTTCAGGAGATCAAAAGGAGGTTCGACGTAAGCAACGGCATGGCCACTGGACAACACAGCACGGAGTGACGCGATGGTCCCTGTTGAGGATTGCTAGCGACCGTCGCACGTTTCTTGCAACCGTTGTTGGGGGCCCGGCGACGCACCAAGAGGGGAGCCGGCGAACGGACGAGGCGAGGGCCTGCCCCGCTGGGCTGGCGTCCCGACCGGCGCCTCGACCCGCAACCTGATCCGTGCTCCGTGTTTTCGGCGGACCGCTTGCTGGGCACGAATGGCCGGCGCTTCCGAGAAGGACGAAGGCGTCGGTGCGGCCAACGGACAACTCGGATTTTGTACTCTTCCTTTTCTAGTCACTGCGATGTCTTTTGTAAAATAAACGTTCAGTCTTGAAGCGAACCCCGACGAGTGAGAATCGTTCCTTCGAGGCTCCTGCGTGCGCGGCCGCTGTACGCCGCCGCCCGAAAGAGTCTCAGGCAGCAGTTTTTGTAGTCGCACTCGCGAAGTGACCTCCATAGAGCGTTGGTCGTAGCCTTTAATTATTCTACAGTCCCTTCCTATTCTCCGAAGGGCGGCATATGGAGAAAGAAGCCAGTGTCGATTCTGCACTCCACACGTATGCTCCCTAAACACAACATTAAGGACTCACGAAGCAGCTGCACACATGGGCAGGACTGATGACTTAAATTAGACGGCGGCCACAACGTTTGTGAATGCTTTGATTACTGCAATTGGAGTAAAGCAATTGGATGCGCCCTTAGTTCGGGTGCGTGCAGAGCTCGGATCTATCAAAGGGCTCAGCTATAAGCTCTATCGGAAATTTCTTTTAAATTATAGAAGTTCTGAAGCAATTTCTGGGGGAGCGTTTCACTGCAACAATTTTTCACATTTGTTCGCTGTTTCCACAATTGTAGTGTACTGTCACAATACCGCCAGTAGGCGAACTTCACCACCAGCATCGCCACCCACCATCCTCGACAGTGGTGCCCGCAAAAGACATACTTTTCCTCCCTTCTACCACACCTTAGACGAGCGCCCACGTGACGTCATGAGGCCCTCCTTCTGGCGTTCTGACAGTCATATTTCGTCCTGTCATCTTTCTTTCTTTATTTTTTCGCGTCAAACCACGATTATAACTTTTTAAATCCTGAAAAATGACTTTGCGAGCGTCAGAGAGCCCTGAATAAATTAGCGAAATGCTTCTTTCTTCTACCTGAATTTGCAGAAACGAAACATGACTTCTATTTCCTTGCTAAAGCTAACTGGAATGACACAAAATACTTCAATCTTCGCAAGCGGTAAGCGGTATTGTAGTCTATTTCTGTTGGCCAACTATTGCAACACAAGTGCGGCACTAAATATTTTAGATCTGAACAACGTGATCTTAAAGACGTTTAGTGCCTTAAAACACTGTCCAGTATTATGGCAATGAAAAATTACGAGTGCTTATTAAGAGCCGGCTTTACCCCGGGCCCAACTCCAACGGTGCCTTTTTAAATATACGCCAAACGCAGAAATGTTTTTTTATCACAACAATTGTGCCACTTTTGGCCAAAAATGCTGCATTTGAGAGAGAAATTTAAGATGTAGCAGCTGTTGGGAGCCGAATCTGTATTTATGGCTTGCAGTTTTTTAAAGACAACGCCGAAAATTTGTAAAATTGGTAAAACAATAGAAGCGCAATGTTTACAAATCCATAACTCTGCACCAATAGCATATGTCGAAATTTCGTAACTGCATCCGCCAGAGCATCTGAAATGGATAAATTTTGTGTGTGAATTTACACTTTAAGCCAATTTGTTATAATGTTCACGAGGGCATTCCAAAGGTCCGTGTATTTGGGAGCCGTTTATAACACATAAAGGTTGGCCGATTTAAACGCACCAATAAGC
Source organism: Dermacentor variabilis (assembly GCF_050947875.1). NCBI lineage: Eukaryota > Metazoa > Arthropoda > Arachnida > Ixodida > Ixodidae > Dermacentor > Dermacentor variabilis. The sequence goes on along the minus strand of NC_134570.1, from coordinate 51,955,261 downwards.
GCGATTCACCGAACGGGGATAGTGTTTTAGGGCGCAGCCCTCATAGGCCAGTTCCTGGGTTGAAAACCCGCGCCTGTCGGCGTTACCCGCGAAGCCTCTCGTCCAAGTTCTCGCACGCTTGTGGTCACCTTCTTCCACAGCTGGCTCCGATGCCGCTCGCCATGCCAGCGTTACCACACTGCCCCTAGCTATCATCGAGCTAACAAACATAGCGAAGGATGAAAGAGGGAACGCGGAGCACAGCGGGGGATGAAAGACGGCGATAGCGAAGAGAGCGCTAAGAGGAAAGCGTAGGGGGAGGGTACAGCGGCAACACGAGGAGGAAAAACGGTGGGGGAAGGTACGGCGAAAGCGTGAGAAGAAAAGCGTAGTACCATGCAAGACGGGCTCTGCGGCGGCGATCGCTAGGAGATGGCGCCAGAGTAGCGCTTCATCGTCTGTTCAGCGATGGCATGCGGTGAGCGCGTCAACCGATGCCATATATGGGAAGAAAGGACTCCGTGAGCGGACGTCTGTCTGCGGCGGCTACATTGCATGGCGCCCACACGTCACCCACACGCTGGCTCTCGCGATATCGTGAGTGGCGAGGCAGTCGCTCCACACTTCGCTCCGTTTGCAATGTGCCACACGAAACCATTGTCTGCGCCAGCCAATATATGGGCTGAAAGAAAACACGTATTGAGGACCGCTCTTATCTCGCATTCGGCAGTATCGCAAGCATCGATGAATTTTATCACCTGATGAGTGCCGACAAAGTGGGCAAATCAATAAAGGAATCAAATAATCTCTTGATACGACCTAACTCAAAAATGAAAACGTAATGGATCGATGGGGGTTGCCGGTAGTGGCTGGCTGACCTATATTTTATGTGGTATTAGGAAAAGACATTACATGTTTTTTCAAGCGTTAATTAGATTAAACGTTTATCCCTTGTACACAACTGCACCGCGACACATAGTTTTTTTACCAAAATGCAACCACCGCATAAACCGTAAATCGGTGTTCAAGAGCCGTTAGAGTTTATTTTTTTTATATGAAAAATCTCATCAAATTTGGTGCGGTGGTTGCCGATAAAAACGATTTCTCGTTTTCCATGCATATAGATAGGAGCCCCTGAGCTAAAGCTTCCGCTTAAAAAACTTACAATATATCACTGGATACAACGCACTGAATATTTTCCCTTTTGTAGATGTTGGGGCCTCGAATGTAGGAGTTCGACGCGGATCGCGCTTGACTCTGCGGCTTTAGGACCAGTCGCTAACCTCAGCGTTAATCTTAGAGCCCAGCTCTTGGGCGCACGTCGCTGCGTTTCGCGTTCGCGTCGTCCCTCGGCGCCCTCGGTCGACGCAACTGAGAGAACGAGCACAGTGTAGGATGAAAGAGCGAACGCGAAGCACAGCGGTGGATGAAAGACGGCGATAGCGTGGGGAGTGCGAGAAGGAAAGTGGCGGAGGAGAGTGCATCGGAACCATAACGCGGGAAGCGTAGGAGGAGGATATGATAAAAGGGTGAGAAGAAAACTCTAGTGCCGCGCAAGACGGTCTCTGCAGCGACCACAGCTACGAGATGGCGCCAGAGTGGGGCTCCATCGTCTGTTCACAGGTGACGCAAACGATAAGGCATGCACCGCGCGCGTCCTCCGATACCGTATATACACCAAGCCCTGCATGAGTGGAAGTCTGTCTGCGGTGGCTGCTGTGAATCGCGCCCACGCGTCACCCACGCGCTGCCTCTCGTGATCACCCGATTAGCGAGGAAGTCGCGCCACACTTCGCTCTCTTTGTAATGTGCAGATCGAGACACATGGCCCGCGCCAGCCGCGCTACTTTCAGAGCCCTCGTGCTAATATAAACCGTGTAGCTAGATTATCATAATAGAAAATATTGACACGAAGGCTTCTTTCACGTATACAGCTCCGCTCATATTTCGCATTAGGGAGTATCCTAATCGTCAGTGATTTTTCTTTTATTTATTGGTTAGATTGCAGGCCTGCGATCGTAAATCAATTTGTGTCGAGATATTGGGTGAATTCAACGATGTGATCGATGTTGCACAAACACGTGCTCCATTTTAAGTGGCGTAACATATTGTCCTTCATTAGTTCAAACGTTGCAGCGCATTGCGTATTCCGAAGGGCATCAGGGTTAATTCGTATAATATGATCATATGTAGTGTTTACTGGCGCAAGGGCCAAGTGTGGCCAAGGAGCGCCATGGCAGTCGAACGAAGTCGAAGACTGTCTACAAGAAACATCCGAGCCTCCTAAGCCAGCGGCGCTCACGCAGAAGGTTCTCAGGTATTTTGCTGACAACTACGCAAAGTACGAGGGCGCGTTTCAGGCGCAGATCAATTCCTGGGGTCTACTCTCGCGGATTTTGGGTGTGGCGTACGGCAGTTACGAACCACTCCTGAAGCGACTTCACGACATCAAGAAGAAGATCGACGATAAGAACGTGACGGCCATCGGACTACAAAATAAGGACTCTTCAAGCAGCTCGCGAAATTGGCGAAGTCTTAAGCAAATATTAGACGACCGCTGCAACAGAGGAAGGCGGCGTTTCTCGTGGTTGAGTAAAGCATTTTGGTGTGTTGTAGCTTGCGCGAAAAGGAGACCATGAATCTATAAGTGCTCAACGCCTGGCCCCATCGAAACTTTTGGTTAGACAGGTGAAGTTCTAAAGCGCTATCTAGAATATGCCTTACCGCAACATTTTTTTTCATGCTGCTTCGCTTTAGAGAGGTGGGGCGAAATTGAAATGTCGTGGAGCAGTGCAAGCAGGCAGTGAACTTCACTGCCAACATTGACCCTGTCCTTACGCAGCTTCGACTTTGCGGTCCACGGGAGAAAATCATTTTCTGCCTCCTTTGATTCAATGAGACCAGAGACCTTTTTTTGTCTTCTTCTTATACTTTTTCTTTTGCTTCTAATGTAGAGACGGACTCGCCAAACACAAATTACCGGGCCATATATATCCAGCACATCCATATATATCCAATGGTCCTGAATAATTTACCGCAATGCTTCTTTCTATAGCTTAGCGACGTGTAAATTCCGCTAGGTTAAATTTATTTATTTATTTATTTATTTATTTATTTATTTATTTATTTATTTATTTACAATAACCTCACAAGCTCCATGCAGGAGTATGATGTGAGGAGTATTATGCATTCTCCTATTCTTGTGGTTGTCTGTTCTCCCGTTTGTGTTCTTCATACAAAGCGACGCTGTTACATTGTTACATCTTAAGCCGTGTTTCTGTAAAGCCTTGTGCCTCTAAGGTCCCACATTGAAGCATTGTGAGGCGGCCTTCACCAACCCTGTCGTAAAGTACGAGCACATCTTTATAGGCCCAGCCTGCGAGGCGACTGTCTCTCTGTGGCGCGAGAGCAGAAGGAAATCAAGAGTGACACACACTGTTCACAAACAGAAGCCTTTGTAGAGCAACAATAAAGTTTACTTTCGTTATGTTTATACATAAATCATGTCTCGCTACCTTACACAGGAGGCGAATGCCTCATGACGTCATGACTTTTTTTTTTCGATTCCGTCCAGTGAACGCTGCAGCTTCCACAGGCGAGTACAACTAGGAGACTCGCACAAGGCTCTATTGTCGGCATTTCATGACTAACGTCACCAAACTAAAGGCTTTTTACTGCACGACGTCAGGAAGGTTTGCTGTGTCAGGACATCACAATAATGTCGATGGCGCCCGGGTAGCACTTTGTGAGGAACTTCAGTAGCAAATGGTAAGGCATCACGATTTCTAACTTTCACCATATGCACTAGTCAATCGCAGAAGTTACTACACGTGCGGCAACTGATTGGCAAAGCAGTTCTTGCGACTTAGGAAATATTCTCTGTATACTGATCGGCGGAAACCTTACCTCGGTATCTTCAATCTACAAATGTACGAACGGAGAAATTGCCGTGTTCGGAATCCTCTGCATTGAACTTAAAGAAGTAACTTCTCGTTGAAAGATAATATAACTAAATAAATTAAATAATAAAAATATAACAGATAGTTGGCACGCGCACATATACTATTCAAACACCGATCATCAGTCGTTCTTCTGAATCAGTGATAAGTCAATCTATCTAGGAGGTTTCTGAAGGAAATTAGTTAAAACCTTCATTAGTTAATTTTTGTTAAATAGTTGATTGTGCACTTCAATCGTTTGCGCAAGTACTGTCCGCGTCTTTGAGTGGACCAGCTCACGGACTAGAATTGCGCTATCTGTTGGAGCCAATTTTTTTTTTTAAAGTGTTTGCGTAAACACACTTTACACTGAAAGCTCTAAAGCACTTTCTCAGGGAGTGTCGCACTGCAACAATTTTCCGCATTTGTTCTCTATTAGAGGGGATAGGCTAAATTGTAATGTGCTGTGACAATGCTGCCAGAAGGCGAGCTTCACTGCCAAACGCGACCCTCCCCTCCGATACTCTCGACAGTAGCGTCCCCAGAAGACCTTCCTTCCCTGCCTTCTCCCATACCTCAGCCAGGAACCACGTGACGTCATGCGCCCCGCCACTTGGCGTTCTGACCGTCATTTCCGTCCAGCGTTTTTTTTTTTTCTCGCATCAAATGATGATTCATCATCATCAGACACAGCAGCATGCCTTTATGTCCACTGCAAGACGACGGCCTCTCCCTGCGATATCGAATTACGGCCGTCCTGCGCCAAGTGATTCAAACTTGCGCCTGCAAATTTGTGCATTTTTTCACCCCACCTAATTTTCTGCCGTCCTCGACTGGGCTTCTCCAGGCACACATTCTTTAATTCTAATGGGGCACCAGTTATTCACCCCTACGCATTACATGGCCTGCCCAGCTGCACTTTTTTCTCTTATTGTCAATTAGAATATTGGCTATCCACGTTTGCTCTCTGATCCACACCGTACCTTCCTGTATCTTAACGGTACGCCGAACATTTTTCGTTCCATCACTCTTTGCGAAGACCTTAACTTGTTCTCGAGGTTTTTGTCAACCTCCGAATTTCTGTCCATATAATAGCACCCCTAGAGTGCAGAGACTGCACACCTTTCTTTTTAGTGACAGTGGCAAGTTCCCAGTCAGAATCTGGCAATGCTTGAAGTAAACGTTCCGACCCCTTTTAATTCTACTGTAAGTTTCCTTCTCGTGATCAAGAAGCCCAGTAAGTGATCAACCAAGATAAACCTGCTCCTTTACAGGCTCTGGAGGCTTACTGGCCATCATGAACTCTTCTTCCCTTGGCAGGCTATTGAACATTATGTCGGTCTTCTGCATATTAATGATGAATAAAACTTTCAAAACCCTAACAATGACAGGACCAGCGTAAAAGAATCCTGAATAAGTGAGCAAATGCTTCTTTCTACATGCTTAATTGACAGCCACGAAACATGACTTCTCTTTCGTAGCTAAAGCTGACTGGAATTACACAAAGTACTTAAATGATTGTCAGCGGTATAGGGTATTACAGTCTCTATTCCTCTTGGTCAACTATTTCCACGGAAGCACCGTGCTTAATTATTTTAGATCACAACAGCTTAATCGCATAGATTTTTAGTGCTTAAAAGGCTGCCCAGTATAACGCCAATAGAGAAATCCAACTGCTTATTATGAGGAAGCTTTACCTAGGGCCCAATTCCAACGCCGCCTATTCAAATACATGTAAAACGCAGATATGTTCTTCTATGATAACTCATAGGCAAATTTTAATCAAGTGTTTGCTACATGAGCGAGAAAGTTAAGGTCCAGAGACTGTTGGAAGCAGAATCTTTATTTATCGCACGGAATCCTATACAGACATCGCCGCCGATTTCTAAGTATGAAAAAGAAAATAGAAGCACACTGTCTCCAAATCCGTAACTGTGCACCAATAGCCCATATTGCAATTGCGCAACCTGCATCCGCCAGAGGAACTAAAGCGGATTAACTTGATATATGAATTTATATGTTAAGTGAATATGTTACGATGTTTACAAGGGTATTGTCCCGATTAGCCAGGCAGTCGCGCCACACTTAGCTCCGTTTGCAATGTGCCGCTGATACGATCTCGACCGAGTCGAGGTCGTATATGTGGCTATTCAGTGCAAAAATCAAGAGACGGCGACGAAGGCGGGCATCGTGATCGTGGAAAAAAATAGAAAGAATATATTCGCTTCACTGGTACATGGTTGTGACTATCCTAGTCTCAAGCAGTTCTGCTCTACACGGGGGCCCGGACGGCCTTCAATAACCTCTAACGGCCTTGTTGTGGTCGATGTCTCCTTGGGAAACTTGTGGAAGTGTCAGTGCTTTAGTCAAGTGGCGAAGTCAACGACTTCTTATGCTTGGCGTCTTCTCCTTTAGGTCCTATCTTTGGCGCCTCCTCAGGGTGTAGATGGGTGACGCTTTTTCGAGCATGATGGACATCATCTCGACATGGGAAAGTACGCTTGAATGTTTCCAACACTTGAGAGACCGATCGAAAGGCCTCAATGACAGATTGTTCGCGCCAACCACAATATCGCGAAATGATAACACAAATGGAGCAGCGCTCAAATGCCGCTTTAGGGAGTAACCTAATCATCGGTGATTCTTTTTTCCGTCGGAGGAATCAACCTAAAAGTCGGCACATCAATCAAACAAACAAAGAAACGCTTTATACGAGCTAACGCATAAATGAAAGCGTAATGGACCGAGGGTCTTTGCAGGCAGTGGCGTTGCAGACCCTTAGTTTATTTTGTATTAGGTATGAATGGAACGTTTTTTTATAGCGTAAATTAAATAAAAGGTTTATGCTAAGTGTGCAAGTGCATTGCGCCGCATAAGCGTTTTTTCGTAATGTGATAAGAATAAAAAGATATTGTAAAATAAGCTGCGTAGATAGTTTGAGACGCTATGCAGTTTTTACAATGTGGTCACTCGTTGGCCTGAGTTAAGTATTGGCTCCCTATGCATCACAATGTACGCAATTGGCAATATTCAATGAAGCTTAGCGACTTCAGTGCTGCAATTAGCCCTTCAGTCCGATCTTTTATTCGTCAAATTTATTGCGGGAACCCCCGCTTCGCCTGTCTATCATATGACTTCAGGAAAACTGCCATAGTTTTCCTTCTGATGTGAACTGTGCGCGCAAATTGCGCTTGACTAGGCCGAACAAAATAAGAAATATTATTTCTGATTCCACGCTTTCTTTCCATGTGCTCCCTGCTATTCGTCAAAAGTTTTTCGAGCTGCGCACCCTTCGGCTGTCTGCCACGCGTAGTCACAAAACAGCGAGACCTCATCGCGTCAAAGCGACGTGTACGCGTTCAAGATCAAATTGGTTGCCGCACAAAACTGCTTTCTTTAATAGCCAGAGAACTCCTCTTTTCTGAAAGGAATAGAAGATGGCTGCCGGCTGATCGCTCATGTACTGGCTGCTCGAATCTGCAGGAAGAGGATGAATTTATTTGCGTATAATAAACTTTTCTGCGTTGGAGTATAAAGTTAGCCAGCACTTTCAGCACGTGTACGAAACCCTTCTGCCAACTTCTCTGCGCTGACAATCCTTTTTAGCGGTATTCTTCATCTTTCGTTACATGCCACCACGATTTTCGATTAAGTACCGCAAGGTCAGAAAGGGCAGCGGACCAATTGGAGAGGCCGGCAGCACCCTCCGCATCTGGTTACATATCTTTAACTGCATTGGTTCTGGTTCACCCGCTTGGAAACTCTCTCCACTTGAACCTGGTCCTCACCTCTTGTCAGCCCATTAGATAAGAAAGACCGCTCGATGTAGATAATGCTTTTTTTTTTTTCAACGCAAACAAAAGTATCCTCCTATAAGCCAGGAGAGCATTTGATTCGGCTGTTCTTACAACAATGCGCCCGATGCTTGCGCCGGCGGTTACGTAAATTTGACCTCCGGAGATTGGAATGAAAAAATAGATTCGGATTGTTTATCGTTAACGGGCCCCTGGGAAGTTTCTGCCTTTTTAGGCATATGACAGCACAGCGGGGGAAAAAAGACAAGGACAAATAAACCTGCGTACACAGGATGGGCGCACCCTCAGTCCACTTACCTCTCTTCCTCCCTTTCTTTTATTTGCGCTTCCCGGTTATGGGTTCAAGACCATCACTCACACGATTAGCGATATCCTGCTCCTTCGAAGTTCTATAATAATGCCTTTCCACTTTATACACATATTTTCTGTGTACAAAACTTCAGTTGAAGCACTTAAGGCTGCTTACTTGTGGAATGCCAAAGCGTTGTAGTCTTTTTCGTGATTAGTAACTTTATTTGCTGTGTTGCAGTTTTGTTAACTTCATGGTTTCAGTTTTCTAATTTTTTCCCATTTTCATCCTTTTTTCTGAAACATGGACCATCTAAACCAGAAATGCGTTTTGGAAAGACATTACAGTCTATTTCAATTATATGCCATGCTACTCAATGCGTTCTTATCCTAATATAAATCCTATAACTATATAATCTTAAAATAAAATATTGGCAGGCACGCTTCTTTCACGTATGGAGCTACGCTTAACTTTCACATTCCGTAGTATCGTAATCATCGGTCTTTCTGTTTCTTCAATGCAGGCTTGCGTTGGTTAAGAACGTCAACACTGGCCCAAGACGGAAGAAATCCGTGTTGGGATCTGAGGCGAACACAACGATGTCACCGAGATTCCATAAACACGTTCTACATTTTAGGTGGCGCAAGATGTTCATCATTGGTTCAAACGTCGCAGGCGCAATACATAGTCCGAAAGCCATCACGTTAAATTTCTACAAACCGACTGCAGTAATGAACGTTTTTACAGATCCATCAACTCCTGACACCGGGACCTGCCAGTAGTCCGAGCGCCAATCCAAAGAAAACAATTGAGGTCTGAGCAAGCTGTGCAGAACGCTGTCAATTTGACGTCGAAGGTATGCGTTTTTTTGTGTCATCTTATTAGCACTGAGACAATCGAAGCAGAAGAGGGTGTACCCAATTATTTCTGTGACGAGGACCACCGGTGATGCCGACGGACTTTTGGATGTTCGAATGACGAAACGTTTAATTATGTCGTCTTCGAGACCACTGATCGCCTGACGCTCCTTGGCTGAGAAATGGTAATGGCGCTGCCACAATGGCGTGTTGGAGAAAATATCGGCGTGGAGTCTGGCAGTTGATGTGCTGCCCAGAAAGAAGATTCAGCGACGCCGAAAGAAGAACGAAACAAGCAAAGCAGGGGAAGAAGCTGTGAGCGTTGCTTGGAAATGAGGTCGCTGGCAATGAAAGGAGAGAATACCTCAATTGATGGCAGGGTGGAAGCGAAATGTGCGCCAAAGTCAGCGAGTTCTGAGTGGAACGAAGCATACGAACATCTGGCACGTCGATAATAGTGATATCACCAAGGGTCTGAACATGGCAAAGCGCTTCGCCGGGGAAGGCCATCATTGCGTAGAGAAGCAGTTTGGAGACAACTATGGCTCAAATATCAGGTGTGGCAAAAACGAGCGAAATATCTTTGCGAATCGTGAAGAGTTCCGAAGGAGTGAAAAGGTCGAAGCCTTCGGAGACACAGCCACAGAATGCGGAAACAACGGCAGACGAGTACGGTGGTATTGCGATGTCTTCCCGAAGTACCAGCTTACTATGAAGACAAGTGGCGGCGACGACGGGTATCTCCAAGAGAGGCGATAGCTCAACATCAGCGAGCACAAAGTTGATGACGCTGTTATTTCGTGCGAGAAAGCCTCAGCCAAATGTAGTAACATCGTGAGAGAAGGACGCGAGAAACACAAATGCGACAATAGAGAGAACCCTATGAATAACAACTCTTGTGCATGCGGCTGAAGGCTGAACTAACCGGGCGCTTGCTGCGGGGAGAGAAATCCGAGAAAGTGGGGGCGAAACTTTTCGTGCAGAACCAGACAGACGTTCGTTCTGTACAGACATGGCTGATCCATTATCAGTTAGCGCAACGATATGTGCTCCGTCAGCAGTAAAATAGACAATGTTCGAAGGCGACAATGGAGGACATGTACAGATCAATGGCGACGCAGTTCCTGTCTCCTGAACTGCGGCGTTTAGTTTCCTCTTGCGTGAGCGAAGGGCGCTGATGCATGGCAGACAAAGAGCGGCGACGCAAGGAACGTGAACTACCTGCAAATAACGGGCACTTGGCTGGTGGCCTTCACGACTGGCTTCTAGGATAAGCGTCGTTGAAAGTTTGATCGTCCGCGGGGCGATGTTTCTGCAGAAACCCGTCAAATTGCAACATGCAGTGGTCACAATGTCGTGCAACATGTCCGGGTGTAACACAGGCAAAACATATGGGCCTGTTGGTCTGCGTACGCAAAGGGTTTACAAAGACGGGAGCAGGTCGCCTAGCAGGACGAGAAACGGGTGGAAACGGCCGTGGATGAATCGCAACACGTGGTCGGCGAGGAGGCTGGGCGGCGACGGCAAGCAAGTGGGGCGGCAACAAAGTACTGCTGATGCGGCATTGGTAGGACCTCAGGAACTTGCTCTTCAATAATCCGCTGGAGCATCGGGACGAGATGTGTAGGGGGCTGTCGCGGCAGCGGCTGCTGTTCGAGAAGATCAGCGAGGGGTAGCAGAGAAAGCTTACGTGCGATTTGCTCTCGCACTCATGCTTGTGTTTTTGTCGACAAGGTTAGTGATCAGAGAGGACGGCCACGGCAGACAGGGCGTCGTTAACCACTTCATGAAGGACGCCTGGCCGACTCGCGCTGCCTCCTCATCTCGTGGTAGCTTTGGCACAACTTTATGAACTCTGCTTCAGTATACGCAGACTCTACGCGATCAACATGTCAGATATCTCGCCGGTGATGTCCTTCAATATCTATTTCATCTTTCCATTTTTGGGCATAGAAGCATCAACACGCTTTCAAAGGTCTAGATTATCTTCAAAATGACTGTTGAATGTTTCACCCGGTTTTCACCCTCTCTTCCCTAACCACTGCCCGGCGAGCCACTTGCCAACGGCGCCGTGACCCAAATCTTCAGCGGAACTGGTCTTGAACGCTGACCAGGACTGAAAGGCGACTTCGTAATTTCTGTCCGCAAGTAACCCAGTGCCGCGAAGTAGATGGTATTTAATTATCCTTTAATTTTGATATCTAATATGTGACCACGTAGTCGTTACCTTCCGACGGTTACGTTCTACATTTCCTTCATGCTATGATTTGCAGTGAATAATCCGTTGCTGTTCAATATTTAAACAAAATAGAATATTTCCTCTCCAAAGAGGGTTTCTTCATTTCTTTATTTCATTCTTATAGGTATTAATAATGTTTCATGCCAAAGACAGTTCAAGGCTCATTTCCTGTAGTGGGTACGTAACATGGATGTGTTTAGAAAGCATCATTATCAATCACCGCTACCGTTGAGGACCTTCGGGTCATCGACATCTGCTCACGGGTCCTCGTCGTCCCGAAAGCTTGACAAAAATGGCCCGACCAATGCAAAATTACTGGGACGCCGTTAAGAACGAGCAGCCGACGCCGCAGTGCCTGCAGAGGGTGCAGCGGGACCTGGTGGAGTTCCACGCCGACCCTCCGCCGGGAGTGTTCGTCGTCCCGGAAGAGAGCGACATGAGCGTGCTGCACGCCATCGTCGTGGGCCCCTGGGGCACGCCACTCGAAGGCGGCCTCTTCCGCCTGCAGTTGAAGTGCCCGCCCGACTACCCGATGCGGCCACCTCGTGTGCGTTTCCTGACTGGCGCTGGAAAAGTGTCTTTTAACAAACACATCTACGGTGAGCACATCTGCCTCAGCCTACTAGGCACGGCTCCTGATGGACCAAGTTGGAGTTCCGCTCTCAGCATCGGCAGCCTGCTTGTCTCCATACAGTCCTTCCTGGGAGACGGCGCTATGGAGATCATGCGCCACAACGCGATTAGTGTAGCCGTATGCGACACGCTCGAACTCTGTCTGCAAGAAACATCCGAGCCTCCTATGCCACCAGCTCTCACGCAGAAGGTCCTCAAGTACTTCTCCGACAACTACGCAAAGTACGAGGACGCGGTCCAGGCGCAAATTAATTCCTGGGGGGTACTCTTGTGGATTTTGGGTGTCGTGTACGGCAGTTACGAACCACTGCTAAAGCGACTTCGCGACATCAAGAAGAGGATCGACGAAAAGAACGTGACGGCCACCGGGCAACAAAACAAGGAATGACGCAATGGTACTTCATTACTCGAGCGCACAAACACAGCGTCGGTTCTGCACCTGCCCACGCGCCGTCTAAACTCTAAATTAAGGGCTCTTGAAGTGTTGCGGACATTAACTAGTTAAAAAATAGAAATTGGGCCGCTGGCGCTACATAGGAAAGCGGTGTTTCCCGTAATTGAAATAAAGAAGACTTTGTAAAGCAACGATAAAGTTTAGAACCCTTCTATATTTTGAATCATTCTACATATATATATATATATATATATATATATATATATATATATGTATATATAAAAATCTGACGACGGTGTGCCTGCATTTCACCTCCTTCCTTGCACGACTTCTGAAGGTTTGGAGTGACGCCTGACACGGGCAAAAGTTGCGGGAGCGAGTGGGGCTATAGTAATCCAGGTAAAACCAAATTAGGAAGGCCCACTAAGCTCCAAAAAATACACTCCCTCACCAGAACAGGAATTGGCTTCCCTCGTGCAGTATTCGGCCACCCCCTCCCTCGAGATTCCTGCAATTAACCCATAGCCCTCAGTCCCCAGCCGCTGCGGAGCACCTGACGAAGCCGGTGGTCAGACCTGTAACACAGCAGGGGTGCTAAGAATCTCCGGACAAGCCGCCAATGGAGACTGGCCCTCGCAACCTTTAACAGCAAAACTCTGTCGAGTGTGGCTAGCTTAGCAGGACTCTTTGAGGAACTATGAGGTATTGTTTGGTATATCATTGGCCGTAGCGAGATTAGAGGAACTATTGAGGCTTATACAGTGCTCACTAACACCCATGTCCACTGCTAAAGAAGTCTCCTAGATAAGAAGCAATACAGGGTAGGCTTCGCAATCTATAAGGACATAGTGGGCAATATTGATGAATTTGTTTGCAAGAACGAGCCTGAATTTGTCTGCTTTTACCCTCCCTGCCTCTACGTTGACCTGTTTCTTCTTGACCAATTTTAGTGACAGTTTTAGACTAATCATCGGCTGGTTAGCCAGCCGGTACTTACACTAGCTAACCTCCCTGTCTTTCCTACCCTTTGTCTCCTCCTCCTCTTGATGAATTTTACAGCATTAATGAGAGGATAGCAGTACTCACAACCAAACATAATAAGAGGTATAGATAAACGGTAGTACAGGTCTACGCTGCAACATCCAGTCACGATGATGATAAAAGATCAGTTTTATGAAGATGTTGAATTAGCGATTAGAAAAGTGCAAACTCAGTATACTGTAGTAATGGGCGACTTCAATGCAAAACTGTGGAAAAAGCAGGCTGCTCAACGAGAAATAGGCCACTACGGCGTCGTTTCTAGGAACGCTAGAGGAGAGATTCCAGAATTCGAAGAAAGGAGTGAGCTGAGAATAAGGAATACCTTTTTCAGGAAGTGGACCTGGAAAAGCCCTAATGATGAAACACAAAATGAAATTGATTTCATACCTTCAGCCGATCCCAGCATAGTGCTGGATATAGAAGCGTTAGGAAGGGTGAAGTGTAGTTATAAGTTAGTGAGGGCTAGGATTCACCTCAATTTGAACAGAGGAAGAGTAAAATTGGTCAAGAAGAAACAGGTCAACGTAGAGGCAGGGAGGGTAAAAGCAGAAAAATTCAGGCTCGTTCTTGCAAACAAATCTGCAGCCTTAGAACAGACAGACGAAGATGTAATAGAGGTAATTAATGAAACCGTAACTAGGCCGGTTTCAGAGGCAGCAATTGAAGTGGGAGGCAAGGTACTAAGGCAACCAGTAGGCAAACTCTAACAGGTAACAAACGACCTAATAATGAAACGATAAAGAACGAAAGTGTCCAACTCATAAGAAAAGATAGAATTCGCGGAACTGTAAAAACTGAACAAGGCGAAAATAAGCGATATTCGAAATTGTAACGTGGGAAAGACTGAAGAAGCCGTAATAAACGGACGCAGCCTGAAATAATTGAGAAGTAAACTTGACATATGACAACTCAAGATGTATGCACTGAAAGATAAGCAGGGTAAAATCATCAGCAATCTCGAAGGTATAGTAAACGCAGCGGAAGAATTCTACGCGGACCTGTACAGTACCCAGAGGACTCAGGATAACTCCATTCGAAACAGTAATGAACAGAATACAGAAACTCTTCCTATAGCTAGCGATGAGGTCAGAAGGGCCTTGCAAGACTTGAAACGGGGAAGAGCGGCAGAAGAAGATGGAATAATAGTCGATTAAACAAAAGATGGATGAGACATAATGCTTGCAAACTGGCAGCTCTCTAGCGAAGTGTCTGTCGACTGCAAGGGTCCCAGAAAGGTGGAAGAATGCAAGCAATATAATAATCCACAAAAATGGAGACGTTAAAGGATTAAAAAGTTATAAGCCCACTAGCTTACTCTGAGCGTTATATAAAATATTCACCATGATAATCTTCAGTAGACTAAGGGCAACACTGGACTTTAGTCAACCAAGGGAACAGGCAGGTTTCAGGAAGAGATACAACAAGAGTTCAGGAACGCCAGTCAGCCTCTAGAGTCTGTGAAGGAGTACATTTCCTTAGGTCAACGAATCACAGGGAACCATGATCGTGAGAAACAAATTCATAGAAGAATAAAAATTGGTTGGATCGCATGCTGCAGACATTGCCAGCTCCTGACTGGAAGCTTACCATTATAAATGAAAAGGAAGGTGCACAATGAGTGCATTTTACCGGTGCTGACATATTGGGCAGAGACTTGGAGACTGACAAAGAAGCCTAAAAAAAAGTTAAGGACCACGCTAGGAGCGATGGAACAAAGAATGATAGGCATGCCGTTGATAGACCTCAAAAGAGCGGTTTGGATCAGAGAGCAAACGGGTATAGCCGATATGCTAATTGACATTAAGATAAAAAGAATGGTGCTGGGCTGGTTGGACCGTTGGACCATTAGGGTCACAGAATAGGTACCAAGAGAATGAAAGCGCAGTAGAGGACGCCAGAAGACTAGGTGGTGCGAAGAAATTAGGAAATTCGCGGGAGATAGTTGTAATCGGTTGGCGCAGGACAGGTGCAATTGGAGATAGCAGGGAGAGGCCTTCGTACTGCAGTCGACCTAAGATAGGCTGATGACAATGATGAAAGCTTATTCTCTCTCTCTCTCTCTCTCTCATATATATATATATATATATATATATATATATATATATATATATATATATATATTGGGTGTTTTAGCGAACACTTTCCAAAATCTTTAACTCGAAGCCGCGGACATTACTTCCGCATAACTTTGATAGGCATGATCGACTAATGAACAAAAATTCACTAATTAAATTCATAACTGTTTATTTTATGGTCCATATTGCAATTTACAAATTCCAGTCGTGGAGTTCGCAAAACGGATCCACTTGAAACGAATTCTCAGGATGACACCACTTTCGATAAATTAATTCCCGAACTTTGCGAAGAAATGCATTGGCGTTCCAGTTAATTTCTTAACAAAACGTCTTTTAAAGCATTGAAGCACACAAGTAACTATAGCCCTCCACTACGGCGTGCCTCGTAACCAGAAAGTGGTTTTGGCACCTAAACCCCCATAATTTTTTTTTTTAGAGCGCAGCTCTTTGGCGTCCGTTCCTGGGTTTCGCGTCGTCGTCGGCGTTGTCGTCGGCGTTGTCGTCGGCCTCGTAACCAGCTCCGCCCCCCTTTCATCCCCCCAGCGCTAGCAGCGACCGACTGATACCGCTGGATGCCGCTGACGCCGCTAGAGAGTCAAGATAACGTGACTGCATAGAACACCGTCGCCGCCATGCAGAAAGAGGAGGAAAGGGTCGCTGCTATCTCTTCCCTCCTCCCTTTATCGTGTTGTCCGCTTGCTGCGCGCGCTTCTGCCCCCATCGTTTGCCGCTGGGTGTACACGCCGCCCCCCTCCGCTTCCGCTTACTGCTGGTTGCTCTCGACGGCGGCGATGAGCCTCCGCTTCGGCGGCGCGAACTGCAGGGTCTTCTCGGCGGCGGCGATGAGCTTCTGCTTCAGCCTCGCTTACTGCTGGTTGCTCTCGACGGCGGCGATGAGCCTCCGCTTCGGCGGCGCGAACGGCAGGGTCTTCTCGGCGGCGGCGCTTAGCCTCTGCTTCCCCCACGGCTGTGACAACCTCGCGAGCCACTTGTATAGATCTCGTCTTTGAGAATCAAGCATTGGTGTACCAAGTCGAACATATATCAGTCTATTTCTCCGACCACAAAGCTTCCTTCATGACTGTCAAGAACTGTTAGTGGAGTCTTTGTTAAAGGAATACGTGTGAAAAAAAAAAATTCTGTGATAGCGCATACATGTGTTGCTCGATTTCTTTGCCTCAATCTATCCAAAAGGTGAAACAGCTTATTTGCTGCGCTCAAATTTCGCATTAGGAAGTAACGTAATCGTCGGTAATTTTTTTTCTGCGCCGAACGGCACGTGTTCACAGGCCGAATTTCTTAACAAACCATTTTATTTTATTTTCTAACTTCGTCATTCTTTCGAACGTGCCTCGCACCTCAAACGCTGCCGCTTCGTTGTTATCGCTGGCATCGCCACTCATTGCTGTGCATGATAAATAAAATTTTGAATGACAAATGAAATTCAGCGTTGCAAATGCGCAGCAGCTACTTATGGCTTCAAGGCCGTCACGCCCCCCTCCGTCACTCCTTCATGTGGCTAACAGCGACATAACGAAATACGAAGAGCGTAAGTCTTTAATAATGTGCAAAAGAACTTCCTGTGGCCTTACCGTGAAACGGCGACGAAGCGGATGTGTCAAAAGCTGGCAGAAGAACCCGAACAACGACCCTCTGTCACTTTTTTTACGGAATAACGATGCAGCGAGGCCGGAGACTGGGCCTTAGTGGGCTTCGCACGTGTTAAGTCGTGCCGCAGGTCGAGCTGCTAGCCACGGCCTTAGCCACAGCCACATAGTTCTTTATGTCCTCTGCCACCCAGCGGAATCTGCGAATCTCCATAGCTCAGCCGCCTAAAGGCTCGAGTGTCCACTCTTGTCGTTTACTATGTTTCTCTATAGGGTAAAGAGCAGACCCACCATGGTTGCCTAGTGGCTTTGGTGTTGCGCAGCTAAGCATGAGGTGCCGAGAACGAATCCCAGCCAGGGCTTCCGCATTACCGTGTACTTCGATTCAGGCCTACCTTAAAGAACCACAGGTGGTCAAAATTAATCCGGTGTCCCCCCTACGGCGTGCCTCATAGCCAGATCGGGGTTTCGGCGCGTGAAGCTCCATAATTCAATTAATTATTTCTTTAGGTAAAGAGCGAGGTGCAACCTAATGTAAGGCTCACACTGTATTATTGTTCATATTATTATTATTATTATTATTATTATTATTATTAGCACTAATATTGTTGTCATTACTGTCGTCGCCCTTCTATTTGGGTATTTAGAAGGTACTATCAAAATAAAATTAATAATAAATAAATTATGGAGTTTAACGTGCCAAGACCACTTTCTGATTATGAGGCACGCCGTAGTTGAGGACTCCGGAAATTTCGACCACCTGGGGTTCTTTAACGTGCACCTAAATCTAAGTACACGGGTGTTTTCGCATTTCGCCTCCGTCGAAATGCGGCCGCCGTGGCCGGGATTCGATCCCGCGAACTCGTGCTCAGCAGCCCAACACCATAGCCACTGAGCAACCACGGCGGGACGGGGTTAACCGAGGGGCCCGATTTTATTAGTCATATCATAAGAAGCCAACAAACACTGACACCAAGGGCAACATGGGGAAAATTACTTGTGCTTTATAAATGAAATAAAGAAGCGATAAGTTAATGGAAATTAAAGTGGATGCAAAAACAACTTACCGCAGGTGGGAACCGAACCCCAGGGTTCTACTAGGACACATAAATACCCAAGAAAGTGGATGGGAAAACGGCGCCGCGGTAGCTCAATTGGGAGAGCATCGCACGCGAAATGCGAAGGTTGTGGGTTCGGTTCCCACCTGCGGCAAGTTGTTTTTTCATCCACTTTATTTTCCATTAACTTATCGTTTCTTTATTTCATTTATTAAGCACAAGTAATTTCCCCTATGTTGTCCTTGGTGTCAGTGTTTGTTAGCTTCTTATGATATGACTATATATATATATATATATATATATATATATATATATATATATATATATATAACGTATTTCATTTCGAAATCACAGTAGTTGCATGTGTAATGACATCATCACTTGTGCCTTTTCCCCTTTGGTCCTGCTATCACTACTGCTACCACACGCGAACTAAACCAGAAAGCTCGCGCACAGAGCTATTGTCTCTATTTTGAGAGCAACGTCATCACACCTAGGCTTATTGCTACGCAACGTAAACAAAGTTTGCTTTTTCAGAACATCACGATGATGTAGACGACGCCCGTGTAACATTTCGAAACGACCTTTCGTGCCAAATTATAAGGCAGCACGATTCTCTATCTCTAACATTTGTGCTCGCTAAGTCGCAGCAACTACTGTACGTGCGGCAAGCGCTGTGTGTAGTAGTTATTGCGACTTATATTTTATGTGCCGGTATACTCCTAAGCGGAAACATTACCTCATAATCTATGTACAAGAACGAAAAAACCAGTCAAAAACACAAAGGACAAGAGGAGAGGTTCACACCACAACGACTGGACTATTCTGGGACCACATCAATTCTAATAAACCTCAGTTGATAGTCCAGTCGTTGTGGTGTGAACCTCTACTCTTGTCCTTTTTGTTTTTGACTGGTTTTTTCGTTCAAGTATGTACCAACTGGCCCAGATTTCAACCCTTCTGCTATGTACAAGGTCGACAACAGAGAAATTGCACTTAGCATCGTCTACATTGAACTTAATGAGGTCTATTCTATAGTAAAGAAAAAAATTAAAAATACGTGGCAACCGTGCATGAGTGTGCATCACAGATCAGTGGTGTTAATCGGTGATAAGGCAATATTTCATTTCTGTTCTTTTTTTTTTTTTTGCTATTGTTGTTGCCCAGCGACCATGAGGCCCATAACCCCGACGAGGAATTGGCCACGAAATGATGAGGTTATACCAAGTTCTAATCAAAAATAAGATTACAAGGCTGCTATAAAGTAAGTGATGTTGAAAGGCGAGATTGCATGTTAGAATGAAAACAATAATAGTTGGATGAATCAATAACTACGAATTGAAAAGTGCACCGAAAGAATAAAGGCAAGGACACAGCAAAGCATTTGGTTGGACTCCGTAAGAAATTTTTGGACAAAGCAGCAAACATCGCTGTAAGTGAATTCCGGTGTTTAGCTTTACTTTCTTCCTTGTGGCCTGTCATCTTGCTGTTTCTTTCTTCTTTACTCCCCTTCTCCTAATCTTCAATTTCCTTTTCGTATTCTCACCTTCCTAAAGAGTAGGCACGCTTAGTCGGTGGCAGTTGACAACCTCCTCCCCTGTTTTCCTCTCGGTGTGTGAATGTGTGTTTTCATCCCGAATAACATTAAAAATTTTCAATAGTTTATTTGTCTGCCATTCGTTCCCTTCTCCTTCTTCACTTCTATCAGATTCCTGCTTCTACGTAGGCCAACAAACTTCACCGAATGCGCACGCTTTGTTCCCATTTTCCTTTCGTTTCTTTCTTCACTGATCACACGTACCTACGTTAACTAACCACACACCCATCTATATCTGTTTGTCTCGTTCATATAAACATTACGTTCCATGCAACCACCTGATTCTAAGCGCTGTTCCCATTGTGGGTCCGCGTCATGTTTAAGCATCATCATTCGTGGCCGCCCTTCGGACCTTCGGATTATCGACGTGTGCTCAAGAGTCCTGAGTCGCCGTGGAAGTTCTGCTGAAATGGATGGCTGGCTGCGAAGTTTCTGGGACACCACTAAGTACGGAGAACCGACGCCGTGGTGCCTGTACAGGTTGCAGCGTGAGCTGGCGGAGCTCCACGCCGACCCTCCGCCGGGAGTGTACGTGGCGCCTGAGGAGAACGACATGACTACGCTCCACGCCGTCATCGTGGGCCCCTGGGGCACGCCTCTCGAAGGTGGCCTCTTCCACCTGCAGTTGAGGTACCCGCCCGACTACCCGATGGTGCCGCCCCTTGCGCGCTTCATGACCGACGAGGAGAACGTGTCGTTCAGCAGCCACGTCAGCGGCGAGTCCATCTGCCTCAGCCTGCTATGTACGGCTCCTGGACCGAGCTGGAGTCCCGCGCTGACCGTCGGCAGCCTGCTCGTCTCCATACAGTCCTTGATGACCGACGACGCTGAAGAAAGCGCGCGCCACGACACGGTCCGGGTGGCGGTGTGCGGTACGCTCGAAGACTGTCTGCAGGAAACATCGCCTACGATGCCGCCGGCTCTGTCGAAGCAGGTTCTCAAGTACTTCGCTGAGAACTACGCAAGGTACGAGGACGCTGTCGAAGCGCAGATCAATTCCGGGAAAGCACTCTCTTGGATCATGGGAAACGGTAAAGATTACGAACCGCTGCTCAAGCGACTTCGCGATATCAAAAAGAGGGTCGACGAAAGGAACAGGACGGTGGATGGACAACACAACAGAGAGTGACGCGTTGGTCCCTTCTCCCTTTTCGAGGGAACGCGGAGCTCGCCGGCATGATGAACGAACCCCTTGTCAAGTTTGCTCGTACCTCTACATGGGCCAGCGAAACGCGAAATTAAGGACTCTTGAAGCAGCTGCACACATTGGCGAGGCGTATGCACAAAATTAGGAGGCGACGCCAGAAAAGAGGAATGGGTGATTTCTATGGTTGTAATAAAATGTTTGATACGTCCTTGCTTGCGTGTGTACAGAACTCGTATCTGGTAAGAGGAAACAATGATCTCCAGTCTGAATACAGTTAACACCACTGAGAAATGGTTTTCCTCGAACACAACTATATTATTGGTTTTGATGAAGCTTACTACTTATGAAGGAAACAGTTCAGATCTAACTACTGTACGTAGTAATTTTTGATAGTGATAGCCAAGATGGCGAATAAGATAGCAAAGAAGAAAGAAGCGACCGAAACCCTCAAAATTTGGCAGTGGAATTGCAGAGGAATAAATCGGAAACGGCAAAATTTACTTCACCTATGCACCCTACACCAACCTGACGTCATCGCGTTACAGGAAACAGAAACAAATAATATTACGATGCGCGGCTACAAAACGTACATTGCCCAAGGAAGGACCCGGACCGCCGTCCTCATCAAGAAGCACTACACGACGCAGCAGCACCAAATCAACCACAGAATCGAACACACTCTGATTGAGCTGGTTCCTCCCAAGAAAACCCTGCAGAGCCTCTACATCCTGAATGTATACAGTCCTCCGCGCGACACACTAAAGGACTTGGACAAGTTCCTGAGAGAAGTGAAGAAAGTCACCAACGGTCAAAAACTTCTCGTGGTGGGTGACTTTAACGCTCCACATGTGGCTTGGGGCTACCGATCAACCAACAAGATGGGTATGGACGTGCACAACGCGGCACAACACCACCAGCTGACGTTGTGGACCGATCCTCTAATACCAACTAGAATCGGCAACAGTCTCTCCAGAGACACCAGCGCAGACCTGACCTTCTCCACTGGCTTAAGGCAAGTCGAGTGGTCGAGACTGGACGAGACTCTGGGCAGCGACCATCATATCATCCAGACTGAAATCATGCACCACAAAACCCCTGTGAGATTAGGTCAGGCCAAAATTACGGACTGGCCTGCTTTCCGGAAAGACGAACACCTCAGAAGCGTAGAGGACATCGAGGAGTGGACCAAGAACGTGATGGACTTGGTTGCCAAGTACACAAAGACCATCCAACTCACTGCGGACAATCCCGAAGTCGACCCACACCTACTTCACCTCTGGGAGGCCAGGCGAGGACTTTTGAAGAGATGGAAGAAGCAGAAGAGAAACCGCAAACTCAAGATCCGCATTGCCGCAGTCTCGCGGCAGGCGGAGGAGTATGCTGAAAAACTCGGACGTCAGAACTGGAATCAAATGTGCGACCAGTTACAGGGAACCCTCAGCAACCGAAAGACCTGGGCCATTCTAAAGACCCTTCTCGCGAAGACGGAATCAAAAACTGTCACGGGGCAACACATACAAAGACTTATACACAACTTCCAGGGAACTGAAGAAGAAGCGCTCGAAGCCATCACCGAGAAATACATGGGAGACGAGCAACAACGGAAGACGCAGCCGGTCATTCACCCGGAGTACGAGGGGGAACCCAATCCGGATTTAGACCAACCTTTCACCAAGTCGGAGATCGCGGCAGCCTTAAGAAATCTCACAAGAAACACGACGCCCGGCAGGGATAAAATTAACAACAAGACCCTCCGTAACCTGGACGACGGGGCAACGGAGAGTTTACTAAAGTTTATCAATGAAAGCTGGGATAACGGCAGTACACCGGCTTCCTGGAAGCACGCGGACGTAGCGATGATCCCGAAACCCGGCAAGCCCATCAACCTACAGAACCTGCGTCCGATCTCTCTCACGTCGTGCGCGGGAAAACTCTTCGAGCACATGGTCCACAATCGTCTCTCGCCCTATCTGGAAGAAGGTGGGCACCTGCCGAACACTATGTTCGGTTTCCGGCCTAACCTCTCCACCCAGGACATTCTACTTCAGCTGAAAGAAGAAGTCATCGACGGCCTCAGCACATTCCACAAGAGTGCCATCCTGGCACTCGACGTGAAGGGAGCCTTCGAAAACGTCTCACACGAAGCAGTGCTAAACAGCCTACAACATACCAACTGCGGACGGCGGACATACAACTACGTCCGGGACTTCCTGACGGGTAGAACGGTGACCATAGGCCTGGGGAATCTCAGGACCGAGAAGTTCCAAATACCGCAGAAAGGAACCCCCCAGGGGTCGGTGATCTCCCCGTTGCTGTTTAATATAGCGATGAGGGGATTGCCGAACCTCTTGGAGAACATCAGGGGTATCCGTCACGCAATGTATGCAGACGACCTGACCATGTGGACGTGCACGGGATCGGCGGGCGAACAACAAGACTCCCTGCAGGAAGCCATCGACAGGACCGAGCATTATCTGCACCGCTGCGGTCTTTCATGCGCGCCGGAAAAGTCGGAGCTCCTGATCCTCAAAAAGAGGACAAGAGGGCGGCCTCCGCAGGAGACACCTGACCCAACGTTGACACTAAATGGAGTCAACATACCCAAGGTGGACACACTCTGTATTCTGGGCCTCACTCTCCAGAAGGACGGTGCCGGTCTCGCCGCCATTAAAAAACTGCAAGCGACAGTTACCCAAGTCGCGCACTTGGTGCGAAGAGTGACAAACAAAAAGCACGGCCTGAAAGAGCAGGACACAATCAGATTAATACAAGCCCTGGTAATCAGCAGAGTCACTTACGGCACCCCGTACCTGGGTCTCAAGAACAGCGAGAGAGACAAATTGAACACCCTAATACGAAAGACCTACAAGCTGGCACTGGGGCTTCCACCGACGACGTCGACGGAGAAGCTACTCAGCCTGGGCATCCACAATACTTGGGAGGAACTAGTAGAGGCCCACAAGACGAGCCAGATAGAGCGACTCAAGCTCACCAGCACGGGTAGGGACACGCTAATAAGACTGGGCTACCCAGTCGAATATGAGTCCAGAAAACAGCGGGTTCCTCTACCCCTGAGGGAGAAGATCACGGTGGCCAGCATCCCGAGAAATATGCACCCTGAATACCACAGAGAAAGGAGGCGAGCGAGAGTGAAAGCTCTGCGTAAGGCCTACGAAGGACCAAAACAAGGAGAAGTCCGATACACCGACGCGGCGAAGTACAAGAACAGAGCGGCCCACGCTATCAGCGTGATCAACGGCCAAGGACAAGAGGTAGCAGCGGCCTCGGTAAGCACTCCAGACATCGACTGCGCGGAAGTAACGGCGATAGCCCTGGCGGCCACTACGGGCCAGCGAGAGGAAGATCTAATCACGATCATCACCGACTCACAAACAGCATGTAGAAACTATCAAAAGGGCCGCATTTCCAAACAAGCCCTGAGCATCCTCGAAAAGCGAGACAATTTTCCAGAGGTGTACATTGTCTGGGCCCCGGGACACGAGTCCCTGGCGGGTAATGTAGCGGCTAATGCCGCTGCCCGAGATCACATTCTCCGGGCTATCCCACCAGGTTCACGAGCACCGGTAGACCAACAAGATAGCGTCCCGAAAAGATACGCCGATATCCTGAGCCACTACAGACTGGGTAGAAGGATCTATCCACCCCCGCATCCCCAGCTGACAAGAGAAGAGGCGGTGATCTTCCGAAAACTACAGACCGGCACATTCCCGCACGGCACCCTGCTACACGCAATGTACCCTACGACCTATACTCACAAATGCGCCTTCTGCTCTACGCTTAATACCCTCTACCACATGGTATGGGAATGTCAACAAAATCCATCGACACCGCCCATCACCGGACCAACCGTCGAGCAGTGGGAGGCCCAACTGATAAGCTTGAGCCCTGAAGACCAGCATCGCCTGGTGAGCAGGGCCAAGCTATCAGCTCAAGCCCACGCCATCCTGGACTAGGGACGCCGCCCACCTCGGCCGATTTTACCGTCGGCTCATTTCAACTAATAAAGTTTATTCCTCCTCCTCCTCAGGTCTAGTGACTGTACGTAGTAATTTCTTTATTTAGAACAATAATTTTATTTTCGCAAATGAAGTTGAGAATCGTCAGACAAAAAATGAAAGCAGCAAGTTCGCAACTCTGTAACCAGAAATAGAGTAAATATATACATAATTATGTAAGGGGCGCCGAGTGAGACATCTGCAGCTGACAAAATCGATGTATTATGAACCGCTGTGAAGTATAGAGTTTGGGGGTAAGGTTTTGGCAAGGTCCGTAAGAACGTTTTAACAATTTCGCGTGAGCGGTAAGCACGTATATACGCATATTTGTATGCCCAAGATAGATGCTCTAACAGATTCAGTTTACCCAATGTGTTTGTTGCAGATCGAGTTAAGGATTTGTAAGTTTCGTGAAAGTGAAACCGATTTTTGGCAACTTTTGTAAAAAAAACTAACTGTGCAAATCCCACACACACCATAGAGTTTATGTGAAGCGAAGATTAAGCTTCTGAGACGCGGTTATCAAATGCTGTAAATTTGCCCGTTTCATTCCAGCGTATTTGGTGTAAAGGGAACCGGTGCAAGCGCAATTCGATCTCGCGCATTCGTCCGACACAATTTGACGCACGCGTCGATCATTTTTAAAAGCTGGTTGGCGATGGCGCGATGGAAGTTTACGTGCGAGTGTTGCAGCAAACTTAAACGTGTCCAATATCGAATCTCGCGACATCTAACGAAAGTGAAACTGTCTCTGAAAGTTATCCCCCGAGAACATACCGCTATTGAGGCTAGAAAGTACAGCCCGTGTTCTGGGAGCCATCGGGCTGGGGTGGCCCCGACACCTGTACAGCTGGGGCTGGGGGATGTGCAATTGACAAAGCTGAGTGCCCGGCTCTTGTGCCATTACGGCGACACTCATCACTGTGTCTGTGCTTTCGAGCTGCAGGGAGGTCAACGACAATGTTCGATAAGACCATGCCCTTGAATAACGGACAACAAATGCGCTTAGGTGTAGTTAGGTGTAGATGTTGAGCCTAGATGTTAGTGGTGCATGCTCACTAACCGGTTAGTTCAATATAATTAACAATATCAAAAAAGAATTATTAGGTAATGTAAACAAAATTGTGAATAGGTATATGGGAAATACTTTATAGATTTTAGCTTATAATTTCGATAGAATAAAGAAATGAAAAAAGAATCGAGCTAATCTAATTGATCTTGTAGAAATATAACGAAACCTTAAGTTCTGATTTTAGTCGAAGTGTTTCTGACCCTACGACGAAATACTTGATGCTATCTCCAACTTTCCTGCCCTGTGCCCAAGGGTCAAAGCTCCCAAAGATAGCAAATTTATAACATTTAAGCCCTATATAAGAAGGCGGAACTGGGTTTCTAATGGTTTTCTTTTTTTCAGTTCAGGATATCTTTGACAGTCGAGGAGAAAATGATACATTGTTTAATGTTCCCCGCAACAGGGACAGTTCGATGAGGGAGCCAGACCAGCTGTGTGCAGGTAAAAATTTAGGAATGGAATTCGGCAGCTTAGTCTAGTGATTGGGACTTCAAGTGCTCGCGTTTGACAGTTTGCTATTTCAATAACGCGACAAGTGCTGTAAATCTGAGGGATTTGTTAAAGAAGGGGGTGAAATTCACCCAGCATCATTCGCCTCCAAAATATAACCCCTATGGTGAAAACTGGTGCCGGTAGGATTTCAATGACTGGGTCATTCAGGCCCGCTTTCGCCAACGAAACTTCCATTTCATATAGAAATGGCCCTCATGTCCTGGTACCCAAACCAACTCAGTAAAAGCATAATGAGGAGGCACTAATGATTTGGAAGCTCGCAAAACATGGGACTCATCAGAAGTGAGGCCCAGAGACAAAGAATCCGTCAGGACCACTATCGAACGCGTTAATGTATTTAGTTTACGGAGGGCTACAGTTACAGCTGAAAATTCTGCTAGAAAGATCGGTCTGGGAGTTGAAGAGAAAACTACCACTCGAGGATAGGAGAAATTATTTCAATTCCGCGCTATTCTTCATTTTGGGAAGCGTCAGTGACAATAACTGTTTTGATCAGTATGTGCAAAAAAGTACCCATTTATGACAAAGCGTAACATTCGGCAAGATAGTGCATTTGCATTTTTAGGGAAAATATCATCGAACTGAAATTTAATAGAATTGGTCTTGCAACAAACAGGAGTCACCTCACGAATTTGGACGTTTAACTGGTCTAGGGGCGCTTGCATAAAAATAATTCGAGGTGTGTGGAAACGCGGCCAGTGCAAGCCAAAGAAGAAAAGTGACGCCGCAGTGCTGGTGTCACGAGCACTATAGCCAGGACTAAGTTTGAAAGTTACGCGCGGAGCAGAAGGACAGACATGTCGCAAGATACTTATTTCATTTCACCCTAATTTATTTTTAAAGAATGCTAACAGCTCCTTCCCCGCCCGATTCGTGGCCGATCCCCCAGAGTGGGTTGCGCCATTTCACCAGGGAACAAGAACAAGAACACGGCTGGAGCGAGGTTCAAGGCCGTTCTAGTTCCGACTCGTGGCTGCTCGTTCGACGTATGCTCTGCTCCGCTTGGAACGATGGTTCTGGTCAAGTAGCCGGCGGTTTTCTTTTATTCTTTGTTTTTTTACCCTAATTTCGACCTCTTGTTCCAATATCTGTTAACTTGATGGAGTAATTTCCTACTGATCTGCATGTCCCTCTTATAACCAGACCGGCATGCTTCCGCCGGGCCGGCTTCTATTCCTCCCCCTGATTCGCCGGTTGAGCTTTTCTTACGCAGTGAGACGAGCAGCGCACCTTTGGCTTTAGTCCCTATAGTGATGGCGGAGTGATTCGCATGAAGAATCCCAAGGTAACTCAGGCGGAACTACGGACGGGTAATTTTCAACAAATTACTGAGGTTCGACAACTTGGCCTAGGGAGCATTTTTTCTGGTCGTCGGACCAGGCTTCTGTTCAAGTTTTACTGAAGTGCGATATTTTGGCGATACCTCTGGTGCGCAGCTTCATTCCTCATCACCTTGCATGTGTCAAAGGCCTATAGGCCGCTGTGTCGACATACGTCTAAGTCCCGTAGAAATTTTGTAAATGCTTTAAGCGGCATTTAGGCGTGATTTCTGTGCGTCGTTGCAGCTGTGTCGTTGATAATAAGCGCATGCCCATAGAAACCGTCATTGCTACATTTGCTGGAATTTGCCGTCGGAAATCAAGGCATGCCCACGGATATACCGAGTTTAACTTCTATCACTCCGTGTACTTCAGTGTCTAAAATGCTGGCGGTTTGGACGCTTCATAAAAGGTTGCAGGTCCATCACATGCACTATGCCGGATTTGTGGAGAAAGTCGCAATTCAAATAACTGTTCTTCCCGTGATGTGTCCTGATGCATTTGCAGTTGTACTCACCCTTCAGATGAGCCTAACTGTCCTGCAAGGTCAAAAGAAGCTCTAATCGTTGGTGTAATTTATAGACGTCGATTCTCTCGACGCGAGGCCATTGAACAAATTCAGAGCAGGAACGGCCTGTCAAACATTGTGTGTGGAAAACTCAATCTCTCAGGCTGTAGCAGCTTCCGTTGAAAATGCGCTGGAAAAATCAAATGGGGCGCATTGTAAGAAATCTCATCGACTACCTTGTTCAGGTGACATCTTCACAAATAGCGGCGTGGTTACAACTTACTAATAAAGCCAACATTGGGGATCATGTAGAGTATACTGTGGAATCCACCTAGAGAAGTGTCGACAGCGCAGCCATTGACTAATAACGATTTGTCGAAGCCATCAACTTCCGAGAAAGTTGACCACCTCTAGCTCTCTCCGACACAGATGGGATAGAAAATCAAGATGTAGAAATGGACCCCCGATTTCTTACACGAACAACGTCACGGATAGAGAAAAAGTCTCGCCCTCCCCCCAATTACAAGGCAAAAAAGTACGTCAGAGAGATTCCCACTGAGAAGGACTTCTTGAAAGAAAGCGTTTCAGACCAAGCAGTCTCTGCTGCTCGGATTTATTCACCATAGAAAATTTACAGCGATTCCGTGCTTTCCGCTGCAACATATGTATTATATCTTGCTTCTGAATATTTTACAGTTATTTTTACTTTACAAGAAACTTGTCTTGCTGCTAGTCAGACTTTTCATCTAAAATATGTCCATTGTTTTCGACTGGATCATCTTTCCCGAGGCGGTGGTTTAGTTTAGTTTTTTTTTGTATCAGCAAAAATCTGCCATAAAGATACTATCGCGCACGAGATAATGTCACCAGAGTGTGAAATGTTAGCATTGGATATAACGCTTTCAGGTTGCCCGCCTTTTTCTATAATTAACACGTACTTCCCCGCTTGAGGGCAAGATACGCGTTATCTCGATACCTCTATTGCTTGCAATCAGAATAACGTCGTACTAGTGGGCGATTTTTACACCTGCAACTAATATACACTCACTACACCAGTTGTTGCAGAATTAGGAATGATGGAGACATGGCTAGAGGGGTTATGCATGCAATTAACAGACGAGTTTCTGTCGAACCCTGGATTTCATGTCGTTAAATGGTAGCAAAAGTGCGGTACTAGTCTTTCTGTTAACTGCACAGATGCATGTACCGCCAATACCGCCAGGAAATCATTCCTCTAACTGACGCAGCCAAGTACCTTGGTGTTATTTACGACGGCAAGCTCACGTGGTGCAGTCACATTGAAGATATTAAAACAAAGGCAGACAACGGACTCAGCCACCGTCTCTCTGGACTACGCAGGGGTGCCTTACTTATTACATACAAGATGTATGTTCGGCCCGTATTAGAATTCGGCTGCGTATTGTTTTACGGTGGTCCCGCCTACAAAATTAAACCTCTCATACTTTTAGAAAAGGAAGCTCTACGGTTCTGCCTCGGGCTGCCAAGATTCGTTGCCAAGGCTGTTTTATATCAGGAAGCTCATGTGCCCACCCTTGATTGCAGATTCCGCATGCTTACGATTGAGACATTTTTAAAATTTTGTGACTTTTTAAGAATTCGCGATATGTATTTATCACTGAACGGTCTGAGTTTCTTGAAGTTTTTTGAAGTTTTTGAAGTGGTAGAGATTACACAGCCCTCAGATAACATTTGTGCAAGCAGAGTTACAATTGGATGTATCCATAAGTGAAGTTTACCTTTGAAATGATGCCTTACCAGACCTCGAAACTGATTTTGAGTACATACTTCCAAATCATGCTAAACTATTACCGAGCAGACATATAATTAATATCTTACACGACCACCTACACCAGCTGTTTACTGACGCTTCGGTGGGCAATGCGAAGGCAGGAGTGGGGATCTTCTCTGAATCTCTTCAATGGTCTTACTCACTTCGCCTTCCTGACCTCACAACCATATTCCAGGCAGAATTATCAGCGATTGTGTTAGCATTACGAAAACTTCCCCAAAATAACCTATTAGCTGTTATTGTGACCTACTCGCTGTCGGTATATGCACAGCACTTATTGCCTCTTCAAATTCAAAGATTCAGCGAACAGTTTGTTTGATGGTATCTCCTTGTAGACTGCAAATATGTTTGCTTTGGGTACCGGGACATCGTTGGTTGCACTTGAATAAAACGGCTGATTCATCAGCACGAGCATCTCTCAATAGCCTTATCGTATCTGTTCTGCCGACATCAGCTTGCGTCACTGCGGCTAGGTACAGAAATTTCCCTATATCGCAAAAGTCTGCAATGTCCATGCTAACACCGTCTTCAGAATTCCACCATCTTGGTTTCCCTTGGAATAATAATTGGTGTCCTTCAAGTTAATTGGAAGTTTCCTTTACAAAATTGAGATGTCGTACACCGCCTCTAAATATTTTACTTACACGGGTCCGGTTTCACTGCGTCCCCTCTATGTTCTTTTTTTACAATGCACCTGAATTTATTGAACATTACTTTCTCTCGTGCTGCCAATTTTCTAGACAAAGAAAACTCTTAGAAAGCTCATTTCGAAAACTTGGGCTATCGCTAACCTCGCCAACCATTCTTTCTTATGGAGCAACTTCCCTGGGATCCAACCACAGGGATGCTTTTCTCGCAGTTTACCATTTTACTGGAGAGACAAAAAGAGTACCTTGCTTGCTTTTCTAAAATTATTAGTTATCACTCTTACTTCATTTCTTGATGTTATATTATTCTATCTCAAAATTCTTAACAATGCATTTTTTTAAACTTCTACATCACACTACTTTACTCCCACGCTCTACTATTCCGATTCGGTTTCGTTTTAATTCTATTAAACAAGTACAGGCCGTCCAGAAGGCCCATGATACGGCGGTAAAGTTAAACCTTACTGTCCCGACGTGGGAGCCGCCTGCGTCAACCTAAGGGTTGATCTTCAGGACATTAAATAAAGTTCATCATACCATACCATACCATACTTCAAACCACCTGCTCCTTTGGCCAAACCCCCATTGCGGGTATGCGCCAGTGCTTAGAAGACAAGACATGCCTTTTCATTAACTCCAGCATGGCCAATACGACTCAGGAGTATGGGCCATGTATTGAGGTAAGAACAACATCAGAAAGAGTCCCGTCTCCGGTTTCTTTGCCTTGTATACAAATAGCGTCGTTTTCCCTACATTTGTGACCAGGACGTTGCTGCATGGCTGCAGTGGATGCATCACATGTGGCTTGATGTCATTACGTCTTGTATATATATATATATATATATATATATATATATTAATGAATGACACGCTTGTAAACTTCATGCGCCTGGTTTTCTTGATATTTGCGATCTTCAAAAACGTTCTTGTAAAAGAAATGATGAAATGAATAAAAAATATATTCCCTAAAGTCCGTAGAGGCTTGTTTTTGTTAGAATGCGGCGAACCTCGTAAGAAAATTGGTGCCAAGCAAAGCGCTTCCTCTACCACGCGCATCTTCCTCGGCACCAAAGGAAATAGTCTTTAGTTTGTTTATGCTCTTTGCAATGCCAGTTAGGCATCGCGAAATAGACCCATCTATCGACGCATTGCGCGTAGTCCGATGCATTTGGGTCGAGGAAAGTTCATGAGGCTCTTGTAGCGCGAAATTTGAGCTTGCGGTTTCAACGGGTTAGCATGCGAACTCGGGATGACGCTTTCAGATGTGTCGCGTGTTCCACGTTATAATCTCTGTCTATATATATATTCGTGTGTCGCGCAATTAGCTGGCGCTCATCAACGCATTTAGGTTGTAGCGCTTTACCTTGAAAGCGGTCTGCTTTGGGGGCACAGGTGGGCCGATGGGTCGTAACTCTGCGTGCGCGGTGTTCTCACCGCTCAGTTTCCATTGAATCTATAGACAGCACAAAGGTCACTTCGCTCTCTGCCGCTGCCGCATTTCCTCGTGCCAGCGTTCTGACAGCGGGTGTCCGCGGTCGTCGAGTGCGAATTGTTCATGTTTGCCTGTGCGCGCTTACACCATGCTAGGTAATTTAGATGGTAAGCGAACGTTTACAACGTGCCGTTCTGCTCCGGCCGCTGCTGCGTATGGCGCGGCCGCGCGAGCCCTGTCTTGAATGCGACCTGCCGTGCGGACACTGCATGCATCGGGGCCCACCAAAGGCCGGTAGCGTCGTGTGCGCTATAGCACTCACAGGCTTGCGCGTCACCCGCCTTCACGAAGGGAAACGCCACAATCTTTTTGTCGCGCTTTCCTTTTTCTGTTTGTTCGCTTTTTTTTTCTTGAAATTAAGACATGCGCGGAGACGTGCGTACCGAGCTGGAAACTGCAAGTGCCACTGATCGAAATAGTAATGCAGGCTCTGTAATGAAAATTATGTCTAGGTAAACAGATTTATGCAACTGGATACAACGCTTGATGAAGTTTGACGTAGTAGTTCTGCGGAAACCCGCAAGGTGGAGAGAAGTAATGAATAAAGGGAAAATCAGACATCTACCCGTTCGTAGCAATTGCTACAAAGGAAACCCATACGGGTTCCTCGAAAGAAAGGCCTCATAGTTGTAGAAAAATTCGTCCTGGTCCGGGACTCGAACCCGGAAGCACCGCCTTTCCGGGGCAGCCGCTCTACCATCTGACCCGGACCAGGACGAATTTTTCTTCAACTATGAGGCCTTTCTTTCGAGGAACCCGTATGGGTTTTCTTTGTAGCAATTGCTACGAACGGGTGGATGTCTGATTTTCCCTTTATTCATTACTTCTCTCCACCTTGTGGGTTTCCGCAGAACTACTACGTCAAACTCTTGCCTTTGCTTCGTGTTGTCGACAAATTCGACTTCGCCCTGCCATCTGCAGTTACGTTTCGCCTACGACGCGCGGTAAAGCCGGCGCGGATGCAACGGACGCCGGGGCTTCGTTCAAAGCGGCAGACATTTTGGCCCGTTCGGCGCCGCCGCTACGCCTCCCCGCCAAGCGCGTCCAGGCCTGTTCTAATGCCACGTGTCTTCATGTGCGTGTGTGTGTGTATGTGCATGTTGGTGCCTACGCTTGTCGAAGCGCGGCAGCCGGGGAGAGGAGCTCCCCCCAACTGTGAAGCGAGGGGGTCTGACCGGCGCCGACACGACGTATGAGCCACCTTCTCTTCCCATTGTGCCCCAGCGGCGCCGGCACGACGGCTGCTCCACCTTCTCATCCCATTGTGCCCGAGCGGCACAGTCACGTGCTCGTCTATAGAGGGGTTCCTTCTTGCCCTCAACTGCGAGAGTATAAAAGCAGCTGCCCCCGGACGCCAAGGGAGGCTCCGATTTCTTCTGTTGAGTAACGTGCACTCCCGTCTCTCTACTTCGGTCGACCTGACCGCCAACTCTTTGCGATGTTAGAATAAACAAGTTGTTTTGTTGTTACCAGTCGACTCATGCTTTGCCGGGACCTTCGGATGCTTCCAGTTGTGCCCCAGGCCGCCAGGCCAACGCTACCCTTGGGGCTTGCGACCCAGGTGCAACAACGGGCGTCAGCGCCGAGTTCTCAACAACTCGTGCCAGCGGTGCGATTCCAACACTGCTAGCCGCCTAGTTAGCTCAGATGGTAGAGCGACTGCCCCGGTAAGGCGGTGGTCCCGGGTTCGAGTCCCAGACCAGGACGAATTTTTCTTCAACTATGAGGCCTTTCTTTCGAGGAACCCGAATGGGTTTCCTTCGTAGCAATTGCTACGAACGGGTGCATGTCTGATTTTCCCTTTATTCAACGCTTGATGAACTTTATTATTGTTGTTGTTGTCGTCGTCGTCGCCCCCGTCGCCGTTGTTGTTGTTGTTGTTGTGTACGCCACTTTCAAAAATTTTTCGGAGAAGAAAACATGGATCAGTCGCGACGGCACAATGGCTACAGCGTTCTGCAGCTGAGCACCATTAAGTTTGTGGGTTCGATTCCCAGCAGCAGCGGTCCCATTTCGATGGGGGCGAAATATGGAAGTGCTCATGCTCTTCCATTGAAGTGCAGGTTGAAGTACGCCAGGTTGCCAAAATTCACGCGCTCCACTATGGCGGGTTTTTCGTATCCACATGCAGAATTGCTTTGAAACGCCGAACCCCATGAATGACTTAATCAATTAATCAGCACTGAAAAGGAAGAAGTGCTATCAGCTAGTTGAATCATTCAGGGCATGTGTACATGTTGGTGGACGTTGCCGCCTGTAGGAGAGACTTGGAGGCATTTGGCAGCGCTAGTAGTTTTCGTCATTTATCATTGGCTAAAATCTGCAGTTATGTCAAACGGACTGACAACCAATTTTCGTGGTACCCATTCACTTAGTGCAGCATAAAGCTTACCGGTGAGACTGTATAATCGTGAAGTGCTAATGCGGAAACCTTGTGGAACATTTTTATCGCAATTTTTCTATCTGCAGTGAGGATGTAGTCGTTCGCCGGAAGCATGCTGAAAACGGTGATAGATAGATGAGCGGGATAGCGATGGCAGTAGATGTAACACAGTATGATTTTGTTTACGACGTCGATGTCCCTGTGATTCGTGTTTTCCGAATCGCTAAAGTATTTCTGCGATTATAGCTACGTCATTTCGTGGTCTCCTGTGCAACTGCTTTGGTATTTGGCCAGTCAGACGAAATTAATCGGTTCGAAAACGAAACGACGCCTTTACGCGTGATACGGAGTTCAGCGTGCTGCCCCTGCCACGCGTGCGTTTTTGATTTCCGTGGCAAAGAATAATGCGCGAGTGTCTAATAATACATCAATTCCAATTTTAAGCAATAATTACTCTGTACCTAATAACAGTCGACTTACGTATAGTAATCTAATAGTATACATCCGAAGTACCACGATTTCACCGCCAGGCGTCGCCAGTTACTGCTTTTGGATACTTTTGGAGACATGCTTGTTGGAAAGGAAAAAAGAAACCGGAAAGCTGGTGGAACAGAGAGATACGAGAAGCGATCGCCGAACCACAGAAAGCATCCCGAGAGCACAGGCAGGCAAAGAAGGCGAGGTTGCCGCAGGATGAAGTGGTCAGTAAACTGGAAATATACCGGGAGAAAAAGAATGTGGCTCAAATACTGGTGCAAGGAAAATTGAAAGGTGAAGATGAACGTTGGTTGTCAGAAACACGGGAGAAAAAGAAGGTCGCAACTACAATATTTTGGAATCACATGAAATTATTAGGCAGGAAGACAAAAACACTACAACAACATATCCTAGACGAAGATGAAAACATCGTAAGGAGAAGCGGCAATAAATTACATCCGAAAAATAACAGCCGAATCTTTCCAAGGCAATGACGAGGTTGTACTTGAAAAGAAAAAAGAGCATGAAAGAGACCCAGGTGGAAAAGGAGCTGGTGCTGACAAATTTCAAGTGGAAGAAAGCCGAAGAGAAAATTCCTAAGCGCACACCCACAGGGCTAGACGAGGTTCCCGTTAGACTGATTAATGAACTAGGACCAAAAGGTAAGGAAGCTCTGGTGAAAGCAGTGGGAAAAGCTTTAAAAGATAGACGAATACCAAACAGTTGCCGTGAAAGTAGAATGTATTTAATTTATAAAGGTAAGGGGGAGAAACATAGAATTCACTCGTATAGACCGTTGACCATTACATCGGTAATATACAGGCTAGCAATGCAGGCAATCAAATTAAAGCTTCAAGCATGGGCAGAGAATAATGGCATTTTGGGAGAACTTCAGAATGGCTTCAGAATAGGTAGGCGTTTAGATGATAACTTGTTTGTTCTTACTCAGGGTATTGAAATATCAAACGTAAGAAAGCAGACCATTATATGTGGCCTTTTTAGACATTACAGGAGCCTATGACAACGTAGACCCCAACATTTTGTGGCATATTCTGGAAGGGGAAGGTTTACGTGACGATTGTCTACAACTTTTGAGAGAGTTTTACTTGGAAAATACCGTTTGCGTTGAATGGAAAGGGATGAGGAGCGTGGAGAAAGTTCATATCAACAAGGGACTGAGGCAGGGGTGCCCTTTATGTCCACTGCTGTTTATGATGTACATGGTGAGTATGGAGAGGGCGCTAAAAGGAAGTAATATCGGCTTTAATATCTCATACAAACAGGTGGGTACAGTAGTAGAGCAGCAGCTTCCAGGTTTATTTTATGCGTACGATGTTGTGTTGCTAGCTAAGAAGCAAAGTGATTTGCAACGTCTGGCTAATATCTGTGGACAAGAAGGCAACAATTTAGATTTGAAATTTAGTGTTAGAAAATCACGTGTTATGGTATTCAATGCAAACAGTGAACAGACAGTGGCGATACAGGGCCAGGAAATACCTCGGGTAACAGAATATAAATGCCTTGGTATATGGATAAACGAAGTAATAGACATGGTCAACATCTTAAACATTTAATTGAATACAGGTTCCACACAGACACGTTCAGGTATTCTTTCTTTCCCCAGATAATCAGAGACTGGAACTCATTGCCTAGTGATATTATAATTTGCTCACCTGTCGATTTCCTTCCTATGCTGGAAAAATATGTCTGAGTACGCATCTTGATTTATCAGTATCGCCTACAGACACCGCATTTTGTCTCTAATTGGTTTTGATATACTTTTTTGTTGTTTATCTTATGCTTCTGTATTTCTGTTCATCAACCTTTAAGGGCTGACTCATGAAGGTCACACCCTTTTATTGTATTGCTCAACTACGTCTCCTTGTAAACTACAATATTAACAAGCGTATAAGTTTGTCATTCTTATTTTGATGCAATGTATTTTCCCATGTCCTGCAACAGCCTCCAAATGGAGGCTAGCAGAATGTACGAAATAAATAAATAAATATGGAAACACAGGAAAAAACAATAACAGTGAAGGGGAAGCAGAATGCGTTGTTGGGCAAGTTGGTTCATTGTATTTGGAAAGATTGGATGCTCTTTGTAGACAATCACAAGGAAGAAGACGGGACAGACGCCTGTCCCGTCTCCTTCCTTGTGATAGTCTACAAAGCGCATCCAATCTTTCCAAATAAAATGAAGGGGAAGAGAAATGCAGCCATAATGAAGCACAGAGTGCTATATAGGTACGAGGTGCTCCAAGGTATGTGGAAAGGTGTAATGGTTCCAGGACTTGCTTTTCGAAATGCGGTTGTTTGCTTTAAATCAGGGGTACAATCAGGACTCGATGTGAACCAAAGGTCAGTGGGTCGCCTCGCATTGGACGCTCACGGGAAGAATACAAATGAAGCTGTGCAGGGTTATATGGGCTGGACTAGTTTTGAAGTGAGGGAAGCTCGCAGTAAAATTGAGTATGAAGAACGACTGATGGAATATGGAAGAAAGCAAATGGGCTGGGAGAATGTCGAGGTATCTCTACAGGAAAAACATTGATTCACAGTGGATGAAAAGAACTAGGAAGCATACCAGCAACTATGTGGCCTGTAGGGTGGGCAACACAGCAACAAAGAATGTCAAGCGGAACGTCAGAGAGGCTGAAATAATCTCATGGGTGACGGCAATGGAAAATAAACCTGCCATCAGTAACTACTTATGAGGAAGAAGCGAAATCAGGAAAGAAACAACTTATGATAGCTCAAAGGGGAGCTCATTACTTTTCGAAGCGAGATCGGAATGCCTTAGAACACGCACCTATAAAGCGAGATATAAGAAAGAAGCATGTGTTTTTGCTGCGGTAAAGCTAGGGAAACTATGGAGCATGTTTTATTAGAGTGTGAAGACGTCTACCCAGCGGTCGATTTAGGCACCACTGGCCTCCTTGAAGCCCTTGGGTTCAGCGAGAGCAGTGAAAAAGCAAACATGTCCGAAATAGGGATTAGTAAGAGGCGATTGGAGGATTGGTGGAAAAAAAGTAGGGAAACGACAAAAAACGGAGACGTACAAAAGCACAGTTCGCAATAGGAGATCAGAAAATTTGGTTGTGGGAGTTCATAATGTTTTTTTTTTATTTAACCTAGGTAGGACATTAGGCAGTATAATAGCAAAAGCCTGGTGGCGCAACAAACCGCCCCGTTTCAAAGGGGGCGCTCATAACATCCATCAATCCGTGAGACTTCTTTTGTCAATTTAAATTTATATTTCCTACTTAAATCGCAAGTAGCGTGCTGGATTCTATCACTATAATTCATGGTCATTTCATTTACAACAACGTCTCACATCGCATTCTGACTAGTTGTCAGTCCCTTTAAAGGGACCCTAAAGGTAAATACTGAGTCGACGTGGACTTTTTAAATACCATTCCAGAAACTTCACAACGCTTGCTTCAGGCCAAGAACACATTTATATTTACGAGAAAATTGCATCTGAATGGTCCGAATACTTTTTTCGAAATTCAAATCACCCGTCACCCAACCGGGGGAGTGGTGACGTTGCATACGCCATCATTACCCTTTGCTGCCGTAGGTATATAGTATAGTGAACAATAATATTCAGTGAATTCTAGTTTACTATACCGCAGGTGAGCAAAACTGCGCCCGACAGACGGCGGTACCGAGCGAAGACAGAGCGGTGGATTCGCCGCTGCAGCTGCTTTTTGGTCAAGTGGCATACACCATTTAGGAATTCCACGACATCACATGGAAGTTCAATTCTCTGCTACTTGGAGCTTGTGTGAGTTTCGCGAGCCAGCAGAACCAGCGAAGCACTACTACGCGATAACGAAACTACTGAAACGCGAAAGCGTCGGCGGCGCAGAGTCGAGCGAAAACGAAACCTTTCCGCCACCCGCTTCGTATTCAAGAGTAATTTCAATGAGTTCTTTTTCCTAAAAATAATATACAACTGGAGAAGCAGTATTTTATTTTATCTTATGATACAATAAAGGGGTGTTTTTTGCAACGAGTAGTTGAGTAGTAGTGACAAAATTTGACTGAGTAGTGCTTTCGTCATCGGGCAAGTGTTTGAATGCCCCGGGGAGTCTCTAATCATGTCCTACATTTGCCTCAATTTTTCCATTGTAAAGGCTCTATTCGCGATAATATTGACGCGTGAGAGATTCTTGGGCACTAATCGATCACTTTAGATTGACACCAAGGATGCCGCTAAAGCGGCCACCGCAACGATTCGTTAGCGCCGGAGCGACGGGTCGTCTCGCTCCCCACGGAACGAACCCATATTTCAGAAACCCACATCAAAATACGGCACGCATAAAGCGCACGCTCAAATGTTATCGCGATTTTTATTTTTTGTCGTAATACGAAACCGAAACCAGCACGTGATGGTGATCAGCTTACTGCATACGCTGGTGGCGCGATCTGCCGACGGTGCGAGCCGTGGCTCGATGGTGCACTGCTCGCGTTGGCGTACGAGCCGATCATTGCTGCGAATTTTCCTACACCGCAATCAGTCAATGTCGTCACCAAGTCGGGCCGCGAAGCACGCCAGCGCTCATTCGGTAGCTCTCTGATCACGCCAAAATCAAGCGCGCTAAGCGAAGTCACAGCGCCCGTCGTAGCAGCTTTCCCGATCGTGTGTCCAATGTGGTCGCCCCCAGCGCTATCAGCGTCCGGCGACGCTACGTAAACGCGTCTCGCTCTACGCATGTTAGTGTAGTCCTGCAATTTCGTCTCGTAGTCGCGGTAACACCTACGTATTTCAAGCTGGAACCGTCGCAAAATCCACCGGCTTGCGTCCACGGTACTCTTCAGCCCAGTAGCGGTAGCGCTGGTCGATCTTCTCCTGACAACAGGTTGGTGGTTTCTGTTTTGCTTTTGCGCGAGTCGCCCGCACCACCAAGCGCAAGTTATTGACACGACGACATATGCTGTCTCATTGTTTTCATTGTTTTCGTTCCCTTTGTGCTGCCCCTTTATCGTGCCTCGGTCTAGTTGCCCATTACATGTAACGCACATATATCGCACCAAAACAAGCGTACCACACCGCGCCATCGCGCGTTGTTGTTGCAAACAGCACAGCTGCATTTCTCTGATGCAACCACACGGCAAGCGTATAAGCCTATGCCTGCGTTTTGAGGCGGTTTCATTGTGTGTCATATGTGTGCCCCTGTCAAAGTCACTGTCGAGTAACGCCACCGAAACAGCCGCCGCAACGGCTGCGCTATTTGCAATCGCATGACTTCAGTCGCTCTAATGAGGTGTGTACTGTACTGCGGTACCGGGTTGTGCGCGTACGCGTCTTGTTCCGGTTCAGCACATAATTTGCCTCGCCGAACGTGAGCTGTTTATAGCGCCTTAATCGACACGTGTACGAAACCCAGCAAAAGTATTTGTACTGCCTCTCTGGCAGAGTGTAAGCGATGTCGCGGTCCACTGTTCGCATCTGCCTTATCGATGCGAATAGAACGCGGACTTCTTTAGTTTTTAGTTAAATTTCTAGCACTTTCTTTGGTTTATCACGTTATTACCAAACCAAAAAATAAACGTCCCAAATTCCCCCCAGTAGGACAGAAGAATGAGCGCAGCAACTTCTTCCGGTTTCGTCCAACTTTCGGTGCAGTGTCATCTGTGTACTCTTAAGCAGAATGGGCAAAGCCACATCTCGAAAGAACGATTGGCTCA
The DNA here is from genome assembly GCF_050947875.1 of Dermacentor variabilis. NCBI lineage: Eukaryota > Metazoa > Arthropoda > Arachnida > Ixodida > Ixodidae > Dermacentor > Dermacentor variabilis. The sequence continues at coordinate 51,914,659 of NC_134570.1, read as the reverse complement.
TTTTTGATCGCGCACTATTGGATTACGTAGTCTGTGGCATTATTTCCACATCCGATGACTTTCGTGGTTGCCGTTCGTAAAATCGACGCACTTAAGTCCTTATTCGGGGTTTACCTTCGTATTTACTCGCCATGCTGTCTTGTCTCTTAGCCTTGGGGGAAAAAAAAGAAAGAAAAATTTGCGACACTGATGGGTACACTTTCATCACGTCATGAACCTTGAGTAGTTGTAAATGTGAGGGCCCGTCTTAGTAAGCACATTGCATCAAGTTTTGTTTTGTTAGGGTGACAAAACAAAAGTTTTATATTGTACCTTTTCGTGTACATTTGCCAACTGCTCTTCTACAGATGTGTTGAACACTGTTTACTCACACATCATAGTTGGATGCATGTAGCAGAATTTATATCCATGCACATGAACAAAAGTGATGATCTCCTCAAATTCATTTAGGTTAAAGGCGCTCATGTTTATGTATACATCAGTGTTAGCATGCTGTACAGGCGGCCGGTTATCACCTCTAGTAATTTAGAGAGGATAAAAGCCTTGTCTGAAGAGGCCAAGGTATCCTTGGCTGCTATAACTTAAAATTATTCTAATTTAATTTTACTACAAATCTGCCATTAGCCCTCTGCGATAGGTCAGAATGGTTCGGGTTCAGCCCATATTGGTGGGTGCCACGCCCATATTGGCAGATCTCAAACCATTTTGTCTTATCTGGGAACACTAACAGCCGATTTGGAGTAAAAACAGATTGGAATAGTTTTACTTTATACTGGCCTTTGTTTCATGGGCATCAGTAAATAAGAAACTTTTGTCACTAATAGATTATAATTGATCAACTGTGGAGTTTTATTCATTGTTGACTGCATTACAGAGAGGCAGTCATGGCAGAAGGGGGTCCTGCTGGTGAAGGCCAGATGGGTAATAATGCCCTGCACCGCGTGCTCGGTTGGTCATCGGTGGCCCGCTCCTACAGTGCTGGACGAGGGCTGAACCTGACTGGCTCAAGGAACCTGCGGCGTGACCTTCATCAGGTAAAATGGCATAACCGTTCACAAATAAACCAAGGGAGCCAAGAATCGCACAGCCTACAATTCTGCTGTGATTGTTGTGGCCTTTGCAAGGTGTTGTAGAAGGCTGTTGAAACACCAGTCACACTTTTGTTATACTTTCCTGTTTGTGATTTTGAATCAATAGCGCTTCATGATTGCGTTAATGCTGCAAGCTTTCTCTGCTCCTAAATATTGATGTAGTGTCTCATAAATTTGTTTCTTCACCAAACATGATTGTGTTTGTGATATGCTTTGTTTCCTGCGTGATCCCCAGTACCGCAAGCAAGCTTTGATTTTTTATGTATTCTCTTAAAAGCATGGAAGGAGGCAATGATTGTTGTAGGAAAAGAAGTGCAGTAACTTCTTTTTTTTCCAGTGTTGAAGTTGCACTTATGAAGTTGTACATTGGCATGCAGAACATATAGTATGGGAATGACTTGTGAAAAAAATTTGCACCAATTGTTTAACCAAGGGTTAAAACAAATTTGTACATGCACTATGGGAATATGAAAGTTGAAAAAGATGTAAGGTGTATCATGTTCTTCCTTACATAGTTGTAGATAAGTTTTTTTTTATGCAGCAACGGCTTGGAGCTCAAAAAATTGATTTGTAGTTACTGCGTATTCATCCACCTCATCCTTTAAATGCATAGCCATTGTCATCGTTATGTCATTGTAGCGGCATTTTCCCATTCTCAGCTTCACCCTTGCAGTAGGGTAAATATAAGCAAAACTTTGCCATCACTGCTGGTATTTACACTTGTGTCCCCATGGCAATGTGTAGTTTGAATCTAAACGCACTAACTGCTGTACTATTGCAATGGTCCAGCATATGATAATTTTTGTGGAGCCTTGCAAGCAGCACTGACTGTGGGATTTATAGCGTTTCTGCCAGGTTGTCGGAAGTGAAAAAAAAAAAAAAAATACCACTTCCATTTGGGTTCAGCGTTCTGATTTCGATTTCGTTCTGGTTCAGAGAGATAAAAATGTACTATAACGGTTTGGGAACTGGTTCGCAACGTTTAACCGGTTCAGAAACAGGCTCTATACAGTAAACTGTATGCCTGCCCTATGGCGAAATGCTGTGTGTTGCTACTGACTTGCCCACATGGCGCATGTGCAAGCTTTGTCAGGAGGTGGAAGAAATGGGCTTTCTGGCCCATAGGAGACAAAAATTAATGTTTTTTACAGGAATATCAATGAATTTTAATCTTGTACAGCTACAACAGCCATGCACAAAAAGACGGTCATCTTGGGCAGTGTTACCTCAAGAGCGTGTTGCGCACGGTTCGGTGCCTCGATGCATCTTTTGTCTTTCTCACATTTCTTTTTATTCTTATCTTTACTGACTATGGAGAAAATGGGAGGAATTTGTGGGGGTGTTCAAATAGCAACATTTTCTAATCGAATTGAATACAAGTATTTAAGGAAAAGCACCGTCCAGTGTCAAATAGAAAGTTGAACATTTCCAATTTCTAAAAAAGCGAAATGAAAAAATTACATGGAGCCTGTTCAGCAGCAGAAGGCTTGTTTCCATTATTTGATACATTGTGCACTCTGATACAGTACAATCACATCTGGTTTGTGACGACACTGAAGGTAATAAAGAAAGCAAGGAAGTCCCAAATGCATGTAATAGAGTGCATAGTTCTCATTGAAAAAACAACCTGTATCACCACATAGCCATGCATCATGTTGAGGAACTCGAAACGTGAACAGATTGGTCAAGCAATATCACATAAATTATATAAATATTCGTATTAAATATACTATAACTCTAATCTTCTAGTGTGTAGCAAACAAAGAAGCCAGCAAGTGACATTTTGATCAGTTTTCTGCTCGTTTTGCTTAACTGAAAGCAGGTGGGGACATTGGTGCTTCTGAGCCATGAACAAGGACAGTTTGTGCTAACTACCGCAACAATAATTTTTACGCAGCTGCATGTGGTGCAGAGTCCTGCGCTGACGAAGCGTGGATAAAGAAGTTCATATCACGCATATTGTGCTCGAGGACTCATTTGGAGAAATCGAAGGGCATTGTAGTATGCTTGGAGGTGCCAAACAAGTGTTGGTACCATGGCACACAACAAAACCACATTTCCTCGGCCGTTTGCAGCTGTTGTTAGCCCACAATGAGACGATGGCAGCATTCATTAGCGATCGCAGTGTTATTCTGACAAGAAGCTGTGCTGATGAACTTGTTGGTTTTGCCATTTTCTCTTCTTGAGGAGACAGTCATTTTCACGCTTCTTATGTCCTGGCATGTCCGTTTTATGGTGTATCCGGTAATAGTAGGGAGCTGACCTAACTGCCGAAGTAAAAGTTTCAACATGAACAGTGATTCTGCAGTGCCCCTGAAACAGTTAACATTTCAGCAGCGGAACACAACTGGCATGGCCGAGTTCATAAGTGCGACTGTCTCTGCCGATGTGGCTGTATCAGTACATACTTATTGTCTATCCCCATTCTCGCACATAATGCAATGCGTGAGTCGAAACAATCTCGTATAGCGTGCGCCGACTGAAAAGTGATTATATTGAAGAATCGATTGTGTATTGAGCACCCGTTTGGCACCCTATATGCTTGACGGTTACCGGTTCGGCACGAACTGGTAACCGTTATTGTTTCAGTTTAGGTTTGGGTCGGGTTCAGGCACGTTCCAAGAATATCTGTTTGGGTTTGCATTCGGTAATAGCTAGAATTCCAATTCAGGCATGTTTTTCAGTTCGGATTCAGTTCTATACCCTAGTTTGTTTGCTTATATTTAACGCCGCACTGCTCATTTAATTAATTTCAATTGTTTTACCCTCACAGCCTTCAGGCATTCTATTCGAAAGGCTCTGAGTTACATTATCCACAGAACACCTGCATATACATAAAATCGTACAGAGCATTATCTGGTAAAGATCTAAGACATGGTAGAATAATAGTACACAATATTACAAGTGTAAGGCAACAAGAAGCTCAATATGTTGCTAGGCAAACCAACAACAACAACAATATGCCAGATTCATTTATGCAAAAGATTGTGTTGCGAAGTTATTCAAGTTCAATGCGATTAGTTATACTAGTGCAACATGTTTAAAATGGCACTGGTCCATGATAACCACAATAATATGTGGGAACAGCTTTCATTCACTACAGGCTTTAAGAATTAATAAGAGAAGTTGCAGTTTTGCTGTGTAGAAGAAATGCCTTACGTTGCATGGTCAGGCAATACAGTGTGAATTCACAGTTCACAGTGCAGATATGAAAAAGAGAGCAAAGATATTGGTTTTAGCATGTATCTCACGAAACAGAGTAAGACATGATATCTTGGTCTGTTTCATCAGCTTATCGCACTCAACGCTTTAGGAGACGAGGACATTGTGTACATTGCAAAGGAGTTGTCCTTGAGCAGATAGTGGCGTCTGCTCCGAGAGCCTTCTGGTGCTATTGCAACAAGTGAGTTCGGAGTCGAAGGAATTGCTGAAGCCTGCCAGACGTTTCCATTGCCAGTGATAGGAAATGCTTAAATATATATTTTTCTATGCAGTTCATTGAACGGGTGCCTGCGTGCACAGGTGCACGGCATGTGATTTACAATCCCATTATTCCAAGGCAAACGACCTGCAGTGACTTGTACGACTGTTTGTGTCAGGGTTCTTTTTCTTTTGCATTCTTGTGTTGTTCTTTTCTTTATTTCTTTCTTTTAAGAGGAAGCTTTAGCTGTAGCCCGCCTGGCTCAACTTCTCGTTTCCGCTTCTTAAATACATCTGGAATGCAGAAATGCAATCGTTCAGCAGTTCTTGAACAGATATGAATTAAAATCGTTGTCTTTCGAAGAAAGAGTTGGTGACTGACAGCAGCGAAAGTTTGATTTTTACCCTTAAATACCTCTGAAAAATAATTGTTAAAAGATTTTAATAAATCCAACTATCAAATTCGCAACTTGGTAACCGACTGATGAAACAGATCTTGCGTTAATAATGAGACCTGAGTGACTCAGTGCATATGAAGGTACATATGTAATTTGCAGTTTTTTTTCCCTGCAGATGACAGAATTGAATGTCTTGTGTAATAACAAAAGGAGTAATAAGTTTCTTTATTGTGTTACTACATAGCATTCTATATTGTGTAGTAGACCATATGTTCCTCTGTTCACATTGCAAACAGGTATGCTGAGGCTTAGCGTGTTTATTCTGTTCCTCTCTTCTGCCTTCAGAGTGACGTACAACATACTCTTTGTGCTTGAAATATTGAAAACCGACTGTTTCTGAGAATGACAGGCCTATGCATCCAGGCACGAAATATCTGCGGCACAATACATGAATCCCCAAGTTCTGTCCAACTTATTGTGATAAAGTAGGCATGTGCAAATATATTCTAAACTTTCAAGTAACGAATCGAATAGTTTGTCTTCTCAAATTCAACTATTTTTCGTTTTCTAGTACTTCACATTGTCTGCTGTGCGAGAATAAACAGAACTTAACCCTATCAGGGTCGATATTTTTCGCCATAAGTGACCACCCAGGGTCGATTTTTTTTATTGCAGATTCTAATTCTTCTGAGGGACCTATTTTGAAAAAACTCTATCGCAATTTTTGTAGGGCGACCGTAAAGTGACAAAAAATATTTTGCATTGGTATATATGTACTCTTTATTCATGAGTAACAACAAATAAAAAAGGAAATAAACTTATAAGGATGGAAAACTTGATGCATTGTTATAGCTCAAGGCTCAGAACATGCATGCGCGAGAATATTTCGCAAGTCTCAAATGTTCCTGCCCTCACACTAATATTTACATCCATAGCGTAATTGAACTGCGTAGGTGAGCGCACTCAAGAAAACTGCGTGGTTGTGTGCCCATCAAAAAAGCAGAACGTGTGACAAACTTCCGCTAATCTTCATCTTATTGCCAACTAAATGCAGTTAGATATCGCAAGTCTCCCCAAAGTAAAAGGAAATGCATGCACGGCGGCATCCTTCCTATGCACACCTCATTGAGGACTAAACGAGTGAGAAACAGGCGGTCGCCCTTTGAGCGATTAGTAACGAGATAATAGCCATCAGTTTTGCGAGCGCAAGAAGCCAAAATCGCCCGCGGAACAAAACCCAAACCGCTATCCGCCTGCGCGCGCGCCAATGCGCGAGCGGTAGTATATAGTAGACGCGCCAGAGCAAACTAGCTCTAAAACAAACCGTGCAATGAAAACCGAGAAAGGGAGGCACAAGAAAAAAGTGTGCCGTATTCCCACGTAGTGGCAGCACATGCCAGGAAAGACAGCATTAGAATATTGGCGCGCTTTTTAAACGTGCAGATGGCACCGTAAATATACGGCATCGACCATGTTGGACTTGTTCACGGCGCCGTATATTTACATCATTAACCCTGAGAGGGTTAAGCAGTACTTGCAATAACACTGCTGTTGTCACTGTGCAGTGCTGATAATAATTATGTCATCATGCCACCAGCCCAGGCGGCTTTGTGCTACTAAGCCCAAGGGTGCGGTATCAAGTCCCGGCCGTGGCGGTCACATTTTTGTGGGGGCGAAATGCAATAACATCTGCGTACCGTGTATTGAGTGCACGTTGATCAAAATTAATCCGGAGTTCCCCACTATGACACGCCTCATAATCATATCATGGTTTTGGAACGTAACACCCCAGAATTAAAAATATGATTCATCGTGCCTTGGGTAAAATGGGAAGACCCAAAATGAGGAATCACCTCACCCTGTAGCTCCTGGGATTGTCCCTTCAAAAGAATGACTCTGACCAGCTACTACGCCACAAAGGAGACGGCAAATGTTGCACTCGGCATTGACATTGTAAAGCAAGGGTCATGCAGGGGCTATAGGGCCGAGGCTTGGGTTACTGGAGCTTTGACAGTCTGACATATATTGTCTTTTTTTTTGTTTCCGCTCTTACATTTCTTACCTTGTAGTATCGCTACTGGTGAAAATGAAATATTGATCGAATGGCAAAAGAAAGTGGTGCCAAGTTGAAAAAGTTAAAGAAGAAGTGACGCGACTTTTTGACTGAATGAAAGACTAAGCCCTCTAAGCCCTAGAAAAAAAATACCGGCAAATGTCAGAGTGCATTGTATAGTTTACTACAGTACTGGTCCCTGTGAACCTGTTCTGATTTCGGTATCCAAGAGGTGGATGTGCCATGACGTCGTGATACACAGGTTCCTTTTATACCTGCGATCACTGCAGTTTCCACACATGTGCACAAGCAAAAGAAACACACACACATCGCTCTTACTTATATTTATGAGCAACATCATCTATCCTAGCCTTACTGCTACATCATGTCAGCAAATCTGGCTCCGTGTAATGCCATCACGATAATGTTGATGGCACCATGTCTGGCCTATCGAGAACTCTAGCATCGAATTGAAATATCCTTGTTAATGGTCGTCAATTCACGTGGAGGAAGTATATCTTAAGTGTTTCTGCAATTTCGAAAATGTACGTCATCGTAATGGAAGACGGGCTAGAGCAGAGAAGGAAGAGAAAAATTCATGGTCCTCCAAAGCAGATCCTTCATGTGCTCTTATGATGACTGTTTATGGTGACTGGTACTGCACTGGGTGGTATGGATCATGCTGCACGTAATCATGCCCTAGCTATTGTTCTTGCTGCCTTGCAATTTTTTTTTTCTTCCAAGAGTAAAAGTGCTTGTTCCAACTTTTGCCGCCAACGTCGCAGGTTCTCATGGGCCTGACCCCTCTGATCGAGCAGTCGCCTCTGAATGTCCAGCCGTCACACCTCTGGCGACAGGCACAGCAGCACTATGAGAATCCGCGCCCGCCCAGCACTCCGAGCATGACTTCATCCTCTTCCTCAGGTGGGTGTAACACTGGCAGCTGTTCCATTGAGGAGATTGCAGGGGCCTCTTCTTCGGGGGTGGGCTTGCAATGGAGCACTTTCGCTGTGAAGAGGTGTCTATTGCAGCACCTGTAGTCAGTTTCAGAAATAACTGGCAATGCCATGAAGGCTAGAAAAGACTTTTGTGCCGGGGGCCTGTGTAACTAGCCTCACTAAGTAAGCCAGATTTGATTTCTTGCACTTCTTGATATAAGTGCAAAGGGGCCTTTATACTAAATTGACTTGTTTTGTGGTTCTCAGTGGAGAGGTTCTGAGGCGATGTGTAGGTAACTTTCTGCTGCAGTGGTTATCTGAAAAGAAAGCAGTAATAGCTTTTTTTTTTTTTTTTAATTGCAGCGGTCATTCCATTCCATTCATGAACATTGTCTTTGAGTATGCATACATTGAGGGTACAGTAGTGAAAAAGTAAGATATATTTTGCATATGCGCCCTGTGAGCTAGACTGCTCAGAATGTTGCTGCTGTGTTATGCCAGAACACTAGCTTAGGGTGATAGTCTCTTGAACACACACTGCCTTATGTTATTCTAAGCGCATAGCCCACCCACCACGCTCACAAATTGCGTATCCCAAGAATGTATCCCAAAGAAACCGCATACATCAACCAGTATGCCAATATATGTACATACTCACGGTGTCTACCAACCGGGAAAACCGAGAATTCTCAGGGATTTTGAGTAGTCTGGGAAAACTCATGGAATTTGTGCTTCAATCAGGGAAAATTGGCTGTAAATTTATTGAAAGGGAACCCAAAGTCACGGTAATGCTGGCCTGAGTAGCAGAGAGGAATCGTAACGAATGGTCTTTGACGCCACGTCGTGTGCTTTAGGAGTTGCCAGAGTGCAGCCAACAAGCGACTTTACGGACGGCAGATAATTCGGACGGCTTCGCGGCACCACTACATACCCCATAGGGTGAATGTATAAAAACGCTGAAATTTCGGACGCAAGAACCCTTCGCCGTCCGATTTTCCGAACTTTTTGCCGTGACCGCAGGTCCGAAATGGCATTAATAAAAGCCACAACCGCCGCCATTTTGATAACCTCGCCACCTCTAACTGGCACACTCGCACGCAGATCCGCTGGCTGCGTAGCCACCACCGCGGCATTGCTAGGCCTAGCTTAAGCTTCTTGCCGTTCTGTACCGTGTTTTTCATTGAAAGAATTCGCCGCTGTCAGCAATGGCACTGACACCGCCTTTGTGGTCATCGCGAATGGCTTCGAAGTTCAGAAAGCACGGCGCACTGCATAATTCCGGTTCCCGAAACTTAGCTTCATCGCATTACAGAAATGTTACGCTGTGAAGCATAACAAGTGTGGGAAGGGGCAACTGTCACGGGACATAGTAGGTATTCCTTAATTATACACGCGTACACCCGCCATCTTCTGTCACAGTACGAGCACCGATATGCCTAATAAGTGTACTGGCAGGCCTTCGGAACTTTTTCGGGCGTGCCTGTGGCAATTTGAACCCTTAAGGGCTGTAAAAGACATGCATTCATTTTTTTGTACGTATTGTTGACCCCTTAGGGAGTCCGAAAAATCGGGACACTGACTGCACAATTGTCCAAGAGGATGCTTCAAATAGTCTGTGGGGCGAATGCGCAGTCTAAGGAGAACAAGACAAAGGAGCTACGCATTGAGAAATGAACGGGGAAGGAAGCACGCCACCTATTTTTTTGAGGGAGCTTGCACTCTAAAAGAAGTGTTGGCTGACACGGAGATGCAGGTGTCCTTCATCCAAGTAAAAAAAGAAACTCTTTAAAGCAGTGAAACACGACACTGAGGTGTTGTGCGCGGGCTCAGTATGTCAGGACAGTTGAGGTTGACTTACGAGCTGTTGCGAGAGAATCTCACTTCTGATAAAGTTCGGGCCTCATACCAGTTACCTTGCTATTACTTTATAGAAATAGCTCATGTTCGAAAATATTCTGTATGCACCTTTTTTAATTCGTAGTTGAGAATGTTCGACTCAGTTTGCAATGGGTTTTACAATTTCCTTTCGAAGATATTTTATTCGCTGTGCATTTTACTAACCCCATCCCTTCTGTTTTTTTTTTTTTTAATGAAATAAACGCTACCCCTTACTATCAAAACTGGATTAAGTTTTCATTTTTTTTAATTTTTTAACATGCTTACTAGAGAGTGACACCATTGGGCGACATGATCTAGGGAGACCGTCTTGACATATAACATAGTTCTGTGTCACTCAGGAAATATTGCAAAAGCATTCAGGGAAAACCTGGAAAATTCAGGGAATTTGGAAATGTCAACTTGGTAGACACCCTGGTACTGATGAGATAAATTTTAATTATAGGTGGAGAGGTTAGCCAAGCAAAAGCCTTGGCATGGTACTTCAGGTGAAGTACATAATGAGATCAAAGGACGAAACAGAAGAACGAAAAAGTGCGCATGCATCCACTCGTGCACAATCTCTGAAATAGGAAGCATTTTGCACCATAGAAAGAAAAAGTGGAAAGGCGATGAACAAAATAAACAAATGAACCTCAATACGATGAACACACATATAACAAAGTAAATCTATAATTGGGTTGGCCACACTTCAACTTGTTGAGCATTCTCCTGTGGCTGCAGTCGAATTTCGTTTATATATATAAAATTTCGAATTTCGAGTGTACATTTATAATAAATATTCAGTATATAATGGAGACACTTGTGTTATGGATGGGACTTCATTATAGTGAGGTTTATAAGATTCTAATATTTGTACGTGAATAGACATTTTTGAAGGAATGTCTCTTAAAAAAAGAATCTAAATTTTTTTTCTTTCCCAAGTTCAAGTAAACGCAGGTGCGGGCTCGTCATACGTGATCAACATGGAGCCAGAGGCCTCGCCAACGCCTCCGTTGCCCAACACTCGCAGCTTGTCCGATGTGGTCGGCGGAGCAGTGTCCGCAGCGCAGCAGACCGGGCCAAACAGTGCCGAAACGGGGACGGGCACAGATGATAATGTGACTGCCACACCTGAAGTTCGGGCCTTTCTCATGCTGGTGGACAAGTACGTCACCTTCGTGCTGATCCTGCTCCTCAAGCTTGCGTTCGACCATCGTGTGGGTAAGTCACTTTGTATGAGAGTTTAAAGTCACTAAAACAGAAACACCAAAATAATTTTGACTGATTATCAATTTTTTTTTTCCTAATTATATGTCTGTTAGTTATGCTAGTTGGTTGATTATTAAAAGAAAAAAATGAACGTCTAACACCGGTGCCGACATGTCAGCGTGACATCAGGGATTTCAATGCATTTTTACCGAAAAGTATTCGTATGAAAAATCGAGCAGGATGCTGTATAGCATTTAAAGCTTCGCTCACTGCTATACATTAGTTCAGTAGTTAAGGTCATGGTGCCACAGGGTTGTTGAATAATGGGGCAGGTCTGTAAAACCACTCGGCAAGTGTAAACAAGTTCGCCTTTGGCTTCTCGTGGCCATGAGCTGTGTTAAGATAATGCAACTTGCTCACCATAACCGAAACAATCATTTATACATTTTTAAATTTATCCAGTCGAACCCACTTATAACGATCCCAGGTATGACAATCTATTGGTTATAAAGACCGCACTTCAGTGCATTTATGATTTTTCGACCTTCCTTACGGAAACTGCTTCCAGATGTAACGGAAGTTTTTTAAATCGCCATACTGCTGCAACAAATGCTTCGAACCTGCTCATGGTAAAAAGAGGGCACACACGAAGGTGCCAAAGCACGAAAGCACAAGCAAACTGGGCGCATGCTAGCATGCGCTCAGCTCTAGTCCAACTGCGACGATGATACGGCCTTCGAGATGAGCGAGCGAGCGAGCGACCGCCTCCCATGGATTTCGGAAGCCGCAAAGAAGGCAATGCGTTTTCGAGGCATGCCTTCAGAGCGAGGCGTCGCGTGCGGCATAAACAGCATGGCAGAGGGCTTGCGCCAGCGCGTGCGCCGGTGCAATGTAGGATGCCACAGACACCGCTTTCGTTTTTGCACAGTTGTTCATGCGGCACCAGGCGCATCACGGCTGTTTCAGCTATTTGGAACGACCGTCTGTGTCTTCCGATAATGGGAACAGCGGCTGCTCAGGCGTTCCTGTCGACGAGGCCAGAGTTGGCGAGAACGCTGCACCATGCACTCCTGCCACTGGCGCCGCACAATAGTTGCAAAGGGTCGGCAGTTACTACGCTGTTATCAGGAGATCACAATTCAGCGGTGCTTCGTTTAAGCGTTGCCGATTGCTGATAACTGCTTGCAGTGGCCTTTTACCTTTTGAAGATAGCATTTTTTCTTTCGCGACCGACATGAATAAAGTAATTTTAGAGCTTTTGTGTGACTGATGCACAGTTGTAATGCCGTGACCATGATGTGGGAGACCATCGCAGAATGGTGGCATGTCACGGTAGTTTACGCAAAAGTTTTCTATTCCGGCCAACTAGAACACATCGTTCTCATGTGCAGAATGCAGTCATGTCCTGCTAGTAGCAAAGTACATCACGAGCTCTCGAATAAAGAACTGGCGGCTGTGCTTACAGTTTCGAAGTGATAGGTGATCGAACCTGGTGCCATCTTGTAAGATCGAGCTACCCACCGCCGCATTTTGTTGTTTAGATGGGAGTTCCTAATGGAAGTTTGCAGCTAGGTGCAGGAACGCACCGGGAACAAAAATCACACTGAAAATCTGGCTTTCAGGCCAAAGTGCTGCTGTATTGTAACTGCTGATGCCAGCTTTTGTGGGGTTAATTTTTGAGCATTTCGAAGGGCGAGTCTATAATAACTAACTACTAATATAATGACCGCTTTTTGCGGAACATTTGAGTTCGTTATAAACGGGTTCGACTATATTCATTTGTTTGAGATGCATCAAAAACTCCGAATACTAAATTATAAGCTGGAGTGAGGATAGAATAGCGTAATATTCCATTCAATATCTGAAGATGTCAAACATTTGTATATGCTTACTTGAAGCCCACGAAATACTAGCCAGCGCCAGACAACCCTAAATAATTTAATATAATGCTCATTTTTAAACGCCTACGTAGGTTTTGGAGCCTAGGGCAGATGTATGCGTCATGACATCAGGATGCGCTGGCGCGCTCTGCCCTTGTAAGTGCAGCCACGAGAAATTTGCCCAGCACACTTGTTTGTTTCCTAGTCAATATCATCATCGTACATAGCCTTATTGCGATATAATGTTGGCAAATTTGACTCTGTGTCATAACGTCGCAAGAATGCCGATGACATCAGGTGTGGCATCACAAGACCGGTTTTTAGTATCGAGATAGAGCACTGTATGTTTTACAACCTTTGCGCTCGCTGAATGTCATTCTTTCACCTGTGAGAAAAGTGTGGTACCGATTCTACAACTTCGGCAATATGTGTCGGTACTTGTTAGCAATGCAGTAGCACCGATTCTCTTAGCATATTTGTCGTCTAATATTTTAGTGTAGGTTGTGTGGAAGTAGTGCAGTTGGGCAGATCATGTAGTGAGTAGAGCTGATAACCGGCAGTTGTCAGGATCTTGACTAACTCGCACATACAATTGTTTTAGCAAGGCACTGAGTAGTTGATGTCCCTTTGGGATTTGCAGGCATGCTAGCAATCTTGGGACTCTTCATCACATTTTGCCATGCCAACTCTGTTATCAAGCGCGAGGTCAGCAAACAGGTGAGTGTTCACAGCATGTGATGTGCTTTTGCAAGTACAGTGCAGTCCACTTATAACGATACCACATAGAACGATATATCGGTTATAACGATGGGTCGACATGAGAGTGTCATTTTATGCATTAGGTCTATGGGGAAAAAAACCATTTATAACGATAGGTTATTCACCGCATATCGGATATAACGATCAAAATTTTGCCGTCTGGACGGCATTTTCCGTGCTAAATAATCGTAACATTTGTGTTGCTTAGTTTCCTGAAATGAACAATGTCGAGACAAGGCGATGTTTACCTCCGTAAGTTCGTATCTGCCGCCATTACCACGCAACGCATCCCGCCCGCGCACCGGTAGGCGCAGTGCGCCACAAGATGGCGCTAGCTGCTTCATGCGCGTCGGCCACAGTCGCTGCGAAAGATAGAGAAAAAAAAAGCGACAAGCAAAGTGGCGCGGTGGCGCCCGTCCCGTGTCTCTCTCACAATAGCAGGCTGACGCCACCAAAGCAGCGTGCCACCAACGGTTCAACCCAGTTCGAGGATGGCACCGACCATAGAGTTTCTCATTACATTAGCTAGAGGGAAATCTGGCGCTGCTGCACTGTAGTATGCATAGGAATGCTGGTATATTGTGACTTCGGATTAGCATCGTTCTCGGAGAGACAGGACACCTTGAAGGTGCGCTTGGCAAGCACCGTTCCGTCTGTCACAATGATTCATTTTCTACGAAAATAGCGCGTGAAAAACTGTTTTGGCTTTATTATTACTCAAAGACATGTTTTGGTTAACTATGAGAACTTGTTATTGCATGTACAATTATATGTTACGTAAAAAGTACCAGCGGGCCGCTAAAGTTGGAGGACAGACGACAAGGTTCGCGCTCGCTTTGAAACAGTTTGTAGTCTGTTCTTGCTTTTCTTCGCTTGGTCATGCACTGTAGGTGAGTAAAGATGTAATATGCGTGAATGGAAACATTTTATGAAGATTTTACTTTGAAAACGCGTTATTTGTGTAGCCATATCCACGTTTTAGACGAAGCCGTTTACAACACCAGCCAACGCGAGCCTCGTAGACACATATACCGTCATTTCCATGATGGCACGGCGCCCCCTTAAGAAACTCCCATAGACGGTGGCGCCAGATTTCCCTCTAGGTGTTATAGTGAGAAACTCTATGGTGCCGACAAAGCTCAAAGCTGTGTCGCTTGACACGAAGACGGATATTTTGCAGGACTCTCGATGCGGCTTCAAGGTGAGCGCCCTTGTGAAGAAGTATGAGCTCGCCCAGTTAACGATATCAACCATCTTGAAAACCGGGAGCGCCACAATTGTGAAGGCAGGAGCTATCAGCGGCCATGCCGATCAGCGGAAAAGGGTTAGAGACCCTTTGTACGACGATGTTGAAGAGGTGCTTTACCAGTGGTTCATCACCAATTGCTTCAAAAAGGCGGGCTTTGTGCATAAGGACGAACTTCCAATACAGAGACACCTGCCCATGGTGCGGGGCCACACCCACACTCTATCATGTCACATGGGAATGTCAACACAATCAATCATTCCACCAACACAGTAACCCGAGTGCGGAGCAGTGGGAGAGTCGGCTTGCCAGCTGCGAGCTCACGGCCCAAAGGGCCTTAGTGCAGCACGCTAGTGAGGTAGCTAGGCTCAGTGGAGCCCTGAAATAGAAGCCCACCCTTGCCAGAAGGGGCTCCAAGTCGCCAGCGCCCAAGAAGACGACGGAAACCTCGAGATGCTAAATCCTTGAAAGAATCAAATAAAGTTTCTCTCTCTCGCTCTATCTCCCCCCCCCCTCCCCCCAACCCACTGAGACCAATACGGTGGAAGCCGCTGACATAACTGAGCTCTGGGAGCTCGTTCCTACTGGTGACACAGGTGGTGCGTCAAAGGAGGAGTTTTTGACTGCAGACAGTGCTGCCTCGTTCTGCGATGAAGTCACCGACGAGGTGATCGCCGAAGATGTGCTGTCTTGACAGATGGCAAAGTTGTGCGACGGTGGCGACGACAGCGGCGACAGTGACAACGAGACTGACAGTGGCTCTTTGACCCCGCCCTCGATGTCCATGCAAAGAGTGCTATCATCGATCAACTCCTTAATTGATTTTATGCATGCTAAGGATTGCCGCCACTGTTCGCGCAGCAGCTGGAATCCATGCACACCGCGTTTGTGAAGCTGCAGCTGCCGCAAAAGCAAGTACAGATTTCGGACTATTTCGGCGCGCCTAATCCTTGACACTGTCATTGGCGCTAGAAATAAAGATTGTTTTTCACGGCCTACTTTCTACATCATCTATTCTTTAGAGCAAGTAGCGAATTCGAAGCTGCAAAGGTATGTTCCGCGTTTTTTATTTTTTTATATATTTCTTTAATAACTGCAGTCCAGACATAGCGATCATCGGTTATAACAATCATTTTTTTCGTCTTTTTCAATATCGTTATAAGTGGACTGCACTGTATCACATTTCTTTTGGTTATTAGGTGGTCACAGTTGCAAAGTGAGGGTGCAGCTCTGCAAGTGGCCAGGTCAGCCTGTATTTCACCCATTGTCATGCCATGACCATGTGCAGGTGCATGGTTGGTGATTGCTCCAAACCTGCACATCCCCTGTCAAGATCGGCTTAAAGCTGATCGCTCTCTGCTAAACAAATGGACCACAGTTTTTTTTTATAATTTTCACTGGCCATTCAATTCCTTGCTTCTTAGCAGCACTCATTGACGCTGACATTAGAGTGGAGTTGGACCCATTTTCGCATGAAGGCATTGTAGGTCTTTTGCTTAAAATTAACGATAAGAAATCTGTAGGTCCAGACGGCATACCAAATGCCTTTCTGCGCCGATATGCGGAATGGGTAGCTCACTATCTAGAGATCATTTTTAGTTCTTCGCTGAAACAAAAACGGGTCCCAGATGATTGGCTGGTCGCAAAAGTGGTTCCGGTTCACAAGTCTGGTGAAAGGCAACATATTGGAAACTATCGGCCCATTTCACTCACGTGTGTATGCTGCAAGCTACTTGAACACATAGTTTCAAAGTCAATCTACACCTACCTTGAAGACAAGAAAGCTTTTTTTCCCAACCAGCACGGGTTTAGACAGCACCTTTCGACTGTCACACAGTTGATAGAAACGATCAACGATTTCTCAGCTTCCTTGAACAATAGAAAGCAGGTCGACGCTATATTTTTAGATTACTCGAAGGCTTTCGATCTGGTTGTACATAATGAATTAATTAAAAAACTGATGGAAATGAATATAAATTATGATGTTGTTATGTGGATCCGCTCATATCTTACAGATCGGACACAATACGTTCAAATAAATGGTAACAAATCTAACCAATTAAAAATAACCTCAGGCGTTCCACAGGGATCCGTTTTAGGACCACTTCTTTTTCTAGTTTACATAAATGATATTGCTCATAACATAAGCAACGACATAACCATCCGGTTATTTGCAGACGATTGTTTATTATATCGTGAAATCAATAACCAAAGCGATCAGGCGTCACTTAGTCAAGCCCTTAAAGCTGTAGAAGTCTGGGCCGCAAAAAATAAAATGAAAATTAACGAATCTAAATCAGTCATGCTCAGAGTTACAAACAAAACAAAGCATGTTATTGAGTGTAATTATGAGATGACCTCAACAATTCTTACCGAAGCTGAAACGATAAAATACCTAGGTTTAACAATTTCGAAAGACTTAAGTTGGAAATCGCACATAGACAGAATTTGTGGAGCTGCAGAAAAAAAAGTTATGGTTCCTTCGCCGAAAATTAAAACTAGCAACGACACCCGTCAAACTACTTGCATATTTAACTTACATTAGACCAACGTTAGAGTATGCCAGTGTCATTTGGGATCCGTTTCAATCCGGAATTATAAACCGCATTGAGAAGATACAGAGAAAATCTGCAAGGTTCATTCTTTCCCGGTATTATCGTACTGACTCTGTTTCCGAAATGCTTCGGTTGCTTGATTTGCCTCCACTGGCTCAACGGCGGAAGTTAGCTAGACTTAAATTTCTTTTTTTGTTGTCGAAAGGCCACTTCAGTATTGAAACCACGTCCTATCTTGCTCCCAGGCAGGCTAGAAACGTCAGATCAAGCAATCATTGCATGTTCTCCATTCCAAAAGCATATCTGGACATGTACGCTTACTCATTTTTTCCGCGAACGATTAAGGAATGGAACAGTTTGCCAGCGTCTGTTTTGCAGTCGAGTAGCATTGAAATCTTTGAGGAACACATTAAAAACCTTTTATGAATTTTAATCTTAGTGGTGCCGTGCAAACATTGTCACACTATTCTAGAAATACATACAATAGTCTTTCTTTCGTGCTGCTTCCAATATCACTGTCACAATGTTAGAAACATCTATTTCTTAGCCAAACTATTGTTTTTATATTTCATTATTTGTTTCGCATTGTATTTCCAACATTCATTGCTTCATGTCCAATTTACGTTTGTAAAGTGTTTTCATTTTTTTTGACGCTATGTGCAAACCAGCTGTACCCGCCCTGTTACGGCCAAGACGGCCAACAGTATTTAGAAATAAAAAATAAAAAAAAAATGAAGCCACCTGATTTTTCAGTGACAAAAAATTCGTAACGAAAAACAACAAAATCTGAGAAAATGTAGCTGCTTATCTTGTTAATGGGATACTGATGTGATATTTTTGACCATTAATTTCTTGCATTAAATGAAGGTTCTAGACATCTAAACCCTAGAAAAAAAAAGTGAAAAATCTCACAACGCCATTAATAATTTAATACAATAGCTGTTCTACAGCCAGTTTCAGTTTCGATCCCAGGTGGACATTGTGTCACGACACAGTATGTGGGAGCAGGACCACTGCAAGGTTTTGACACTCGCTTCAGCTCACTTGGTCATCAGCCACGCTGCTACATCGGCGCTCATAACAAGTAGCAGCATAACAGACAACCGAGCTAGTTGGAGCAAGTGTCAAAATGTTTCAGTGTCTTGCTCCTGCTTGACCACATACTGTGTTGGGACGTTGCGATGCTGTATCTCAATCTGGGAAATGAAACCGAGAGTGGCAGTTTAAACGCTATTATATTAAATTACAGGGCTCTGAGGTTCATCACTATTTTTTTAGGGTTTCCAGTTCTAGGACCATCACTTAAAGCAAAAGAATTATGAGAAGTCCAGATTGTCATGTCAGTACCTCTCTAACCCCTTTGAGGGTAAATTTTTGTCACCAAATGTGACCCCCCAGGGTCGAATTTATTTTAGAGTGACCATAAGGTCACAAAAAAACATTTCCCATAGTTAGACATGCATTATTTGTTCATGAATGCAGATGGGCTTCCATAAATACTTACAATAAAAATAAGAAGTAGATACATTGAAGTAAATATAATTCTGATTCAGTAATTGGCGTCCCAGCGTAACCCAGCGTCCAGTCGTGTGTGGACTTTCTCAACACCTGGGGCAGGTGAACCGGACCCGCACTAAGCCCTATGGGGCATCCACTTTCGGACCTCACTGGTGTCACTTTATTTTTCAGATTAAGTACAGCTTCTTGTTACCTTAGCTTGTGAGAACTGTCATGCAGAAGTCATCGTTAACATTACTAGCACGCAATAAGGCTTGCCAATGTGCCTAACATCTTTTAATATACACTCATTACAATGATTTGCAACATGCAATTTCTATGTTATTACGGTCGAATGTAATGACACGGCTGCTCACATAACAATGAGCAGCCTATACATTCAAATCTTGATATTACGAATCACGCGGGACTGCCGAAAATCGTTCGTTATTTTGAAGTATTGTTGTAATAAAAGACTTGCGGTTAGAAGCCAGTGGACAAACCTAGGAATGAAAATGACGTACTTTGGCAGTAGACGCGTGTGCAGGCAAGCATACTCTCAAATAAAGATGTCTCACTCACTTCAAAGCTGCTTTAGTTGAAGAAATTAGCGATTTTCTTCTGGCGCATGCAGCACGCACGACCGATTAGGAATGCATCTACACCTTCCGCTTTGCGCAAAACAGTCGAACCCGGCTATAACGAATTCGCAAAAAAATGCCTTTCAGTTCGATATAGAGCATAATTCGATATAAGCCTGCTAAATAATTGGATGTCATAAAAGCACATTCTATTTATAAAATTACTTTATTAATGAAACTAGCTTAGTCTTGCACGAAATAGTCCTATATTTTCTTCTGCTGGAGCAATTTCGCTGCCTACGACGCAAGCACTTTTCCACATTGTCTAAGGAGTTGGAGCAGCTGAGGCCGCAACTTTCTGCATTCGTGTAGAAGCACCAGACTAGTGCACGGTGCACGCCACAGGCATCGGGTCGCGAGTTTGGCCGCTTTAGCCCTAATCTCCCCCTTATTCTTCATGATCGTGATCAGAGTGCTCCTCGGAATCTTGTACGCTGAGGGGATATCCGACTTCTCACCGCGTTTGACCCGATTTATGATTTCGAGCTTCACGACGAAGGGCGAATTCTGCTGCTTCATCACAGCAACACTGTGGGAGAAGGCCCACATAGCACGCACACAATGAACCAGAGAAGCAGCAAGACAACTCGCACTTTCGGCATCTTTCGGCGTTTTGCACAACGAGAGCACAAGAGCCTCTGGCTGGCTGTCTGAGCAAGCGCTGCGGGTGGGCCAGGAATATATTTAGCAGGGGGATGTCGGTGGCTCGTCCGAGGCAGCGTGTTCACGTTAAGGAGACCGGTTGGTTGGAGCCGCGCCGCCGAGTTTTTCCGTCACCGCGAGGGAAAGCCAACTTCCAGGGGCACTTTCTGCCAACCGACATTCGATATATCGGGAGTCGCTGCTATTTTTGTTCGATGTAAGCGTACTTTTTGCTATATATACTCGTTGTAACTATACCGTGTCTAGAAATAGTTCGATATATAGAATAATTCGATGTAAAAGGATTCGATATAGTCGGGTTCGACTGTACCTCATTGGGTATGTCATATTGCATGGAGCGATGAAAGTGCGGACTTTCATGTACGCTAAAACATCAGTGTTTGACACAATCTCATCTTCTGTGTTAAGTGACCCGCAGTCGTCTTCCTTCGGGTCGTCATCGTCACACTGGAGACGTCGCGAACGCAGTTAACAATTTCTTTGGTTGTCAGGTCCGCCGCCGTTAGTGCTGCGCTGTCGCTCTCCATGCAGTCGTCGAAGGAAGAAATGGCGAGCAGCAGTTCCGCAACCTCGGTCCACGAGTCTCCTGGGTTGTTGTCGCTCACCTCCAGGCCATCTTCAAGCTGCGCTGGCATTTTGACAAGCCCTGATTTTCGCCAGCAGTTGCTAATGGTGGACGCCTTCAAGTTCCACCAAGCTCCTTTGAGCATTTCCACTGCCTGACAAATATTGATTGAAGTCGGCTGCTTTAGGCGGAGTTTTCAGCAGCTCACTTCAGAAAAGTTTGATAATGCGTCGTAGGCGCACAGGTATGACCATCCATGATGCTCAAAAATACCGATGCCGACCCGATGCCACGGTTTATCAGGTACTGGGCGTAAGTTTAATGGCTCTTGGGGCTGTCTGTACGCGTACATTTTGAATGCAGAACACGCCTGTGCGAAAGCTTCTATGTCACGGTTGACTCCTGGCCAGAAAACGAGATGCCTGGCCCGTGATTTGCATTTATTGATGCCAAGATGGCCTTGATGAATGTGTTCCAAAGTTTCTTTCCTCCTGGTAGCCAGAATTACAACGTTGCACCTCTTTAAAAGGACTCGGTTCACGTGAGAAAGCTCTCCTTCAAAAGACTTCCAATGGTCTTGGAGTGTTCTTCCTGCCGCCAGGTTTCCAAGAACTTGCTTTAGTTCTTCATCCCAACTAGTTTCCCTAGCCAACCTCTTCCAGGTGTTATCAGTGACAAGTGAAGAGACAGCACGTACTGCGTGCACTTCGGTGTCGTCGTTGATGACATTGTTTTCCGTGATGGGTCTGGTTATTGCAGGTGACAGCATGTCGGTGAGAAGCAGCTGCTTCCCTGGTGTGAACTGAAGTTTTACGTCATAGCGAAGAAGGCGCAGGAAAAACTGCCGCAACCTCAGGGGCATGTCTCCAATGGCCTTCTACGAGATGGCGATCAAGGGTTGGTGATCAGTTTCAAGAATAAACGGCCGACCATAGACAAAATGGTTAAACTTCTCGCAGCCATATGTGATGCCATCGCCTCCTTTTCAATTTGCGAGCAACACTGTTCGCACTCTGCAAGTGCCCGCGAGGCATACGCGACTGGCTTCCATGTGTCCTGGTGGCACTGCAATAGCGCTGCGCCGATTCCGTTTTGCGATGCATCACATGACACCTTTGTTGCTTTTGTTCGATCGAACACAGCTAGTAAAGGCTCTCTACTTAATCTTTCGCAGAGCTGCCTCCACTCTTCAGCATGATTAGGCGTCCAGTCAAACGCAGTATTCTGCTTTATAAGATTTCTGACGAGCGTTATCCTTCGGGCCAGGGACGGCATAAACTTGCTGAAATAATTCATGGTTCCTAGCATCCTCTGTACAGCGAGCTTGTCGGTCGGTGGTGGAATTTGTACCATTGATCTTGTCAGTGACGGTTTGATGCCTTCCTGGTCAATGACGTCACTAAGAAACTCGTCACGTAGAACCATTCGATAGACCCTTTCCACGCACCCGGTTCCTGTGAACAAGTGGCAAAAGTTCATTGCGACTTCCTCAGAACTGTTTTGAGATACTGCATGTATACGTCACACAAGGCCAAGATTTTTGCTAGCCTGTAAGCCCTGGATGGCCTGATGCCCCTTGGACACCACGAAGAAGTCAAGGACGGCGTAACAGTCACCTAGAGCTAATTCTGTACGAATGACACCATCATGCTTGATAACCTCTCCGCCATAGGAACGTAACACCATGCTGCTTGGTTTCAGGGGTGGCTTGGCGCGAATTTTACGGTAGCATCTGAAAGGTAGTAGATTTGCTTGCGCTCCTGTATCGACCTTGAATTCAAGTGGTACGTTCTTGATTTGGTCGACAACTGTCCAGTCGTGTTGGCTTGCTGTGCAGCTTGACACGTCCAGAATGTCAAAGTTATCTTCACCGCCCTGAAGTTCGCCCATATCGGCAAATCATCTGCAGCAGATAGCAAAATGGTTAGGGTGTTCACATTAGTGATATGTTTTCCCAAATGCAGGACACTTTCGTGGTGGGTGCATACGTGCGCACTTAGGACACTTGTAATGTCTGGGCAACTCACTTTGTTTACTTGGGTGTTCCTTACGCATCATGTCAATGTGGCTTTCTTCCTATGCCCAAACTTTTTGTTGCGCTGCTGCCGCTTCACCTGCTTTAGCAACCTGCTCAGCCTTCAAGTAAATTCAGCGTAGTGTCCCGCAGCAACCTTTCCTGAAGTTTCTCCTCATTAGTTCCATAAACAATTTGGTCTCTTATCATTGCGTCCGTTTGGGAGCCAAAGTTGCATGCTCGTGCCTGGTTCTTTGTCTTGCAAAAAAGGTTCGAAAAGCTCACCAGGGGCCTGGACTCGGATGTGGAAAACGTAGCGCTCATGGACTTCGTTCTGCTGTGCCGCACAATATGCATCGAACTTCACAATGACAGTAGCATAGTCATTCCTGCTCTCGTCTTCGCCAAAGCTGAACGTGTTGAAGATCTCGATGGCTTCCTCGCCTGCAACGCTCAGCAGAAGTCCTGTCTTACATGATTCCGTTCGAGACTTGTCGGTTGGCTGTTCTGATGCGGCGAGAAAAAATTCAAACCTTTGCTCGAATGCCTGCCAGTTCTTGGCAATTTCACCAGCCGAGCACAGTGAGCCTGGTGGCTTCAGGAAGTCCATGGGACTGGTCTTGTAGTATAATCTTCGGTTCACCAAGACTGGACGTTGGCATTAATCCCACTTTTGACACCATGTATTGTGTGGTGCCGCAGGCGAGACATGACCAGAGGCTCCAAGCAAGGGGAGCGGAAAGCGTCCCCATTTATTCAACAGCCGTGTATATATACTGAGTGGGAGAGGGTGTGTTCCCTCACCATCATGTGTCATGTGCGATACAGATATCGGTCATGTCACACGTGCCGTAGATGCGAAGCCGGCGCTACGCCAGATACGATGCATAGATGCGATACAACATAGGGTAATGGGTATTACATATGGTAATGATGTTCCTTCGTTATAAAGGGGAAAGTAAACTACGTGCGTTATTCAGAAACATGCACTGTATTGAAATTCTTAGTTATGAAATATTTTTACATTTAAAATATAGGCAATCTGGCAGGGTTGTTTAAAATATTCTTAAATTCGAGAAATTCATTAATGTCGGGTTCGTAGTAATGAGATTTGACTGTAGGTAGTGTCAACTTGTGTATGTGTTCTAAGGTAAAATGCCTCTCTTAATATGATGCTCCCATGCTGCTTTATATGCTATAACAATAACATCTAGAAACTGGGTGTGTGTGCCGAAAGGAGGAAGAACACAAAATCCCCGGGCAAAAAAGAAATGCAAGCTACATTGTCACACCTGCCTCTGTGCCGTGCACCACGCACGGCATGCCTTTACAGCTATTTCACAATTCGTGCAACGCTCTGCATTACTTAGATGTCAACTACAGTTAAGTCTGCCAGATCTTTTAGTGACTATGGATCGTATGTTTTCCTGGTTAGAATGTTTCTTCTTGCATTTTCTCTAAAACATATGGATGAGGTTCTACTGTATAAGTATTACTAAAAGAAGTTTGATTGAAAGTGTTAATCTGTGTCAATAGCTTATATTTGTAGGTATGTAAACTTCGCAGCGAACTTGAGAAAAAGTATTGATTGCTTTTGAAAAGCATTTGTAACCTTTAATTTTGTAATATCAAGAGAACTAACATAGTAACCCATAATTAAGCCCTCATTTTTCTCCAAATCTCAGACACTTGCAATATGGGCAGTTTGCTTAAACAGGGGCTCAATGCGAGCTAGCTGGAACATACATATCGTATTTACTCCAATCTAGGCTGGCCCTGATTCTAAGCCGACCCCCGAATGTCCGAAGCTAGAAAAAAATTTAGAAACGTACCTCGAGTGTAGGCCGAACAATAAAAGTGAGGACAGCATTAACAGAATGATAACAGCATTTATTTAATATGAAATGCCGAGCTCACGCTACATTGTCACCACCATTAGCCTTACGCTTGTGGGTGCGCGCAAGCTCCTGTCCGCGCGCTCATGCATATGCAGACAATGCGGCATCGCACATGTCGAAACGCAGCACGATCTCAGTAAACAGCTCCTCTCTGTTATTACACACTTATCTTCCTTGTCGCTGTCATCTCATTGATGCTGAAGTTGCGCGTGGCTTACTATGCCTCTGCTGCTAGCACAGCTTTTCATTTGAAAACGGCCCTATAGTGTGCTATCATGATAATGCCATGCCGCACGCCGATACCATAGAACCAGCTACGATACGACAGAGGTCGGAGCGACAACATCGCTCATGCACTTCAGTTGGCTACTGGCCCGGCTAGTAGCGGCTGCGATACTGACTTTTCTAGATGGTGCCAGCTATGGACCATATTTATCATTTTCAGTTACAAACAGGTGCATTTCTTTTTTTAAATCCCCTAAAATCCATGCCGACCCTAGAGTTTTGTATATGATTATTTGGAAGAAACTATCGGCCTAGATTCAAATAAATATGGTAGTTACAAGCACTATTCATCCCTTCATGCATAGAGTTTCATACAGTAATTGCTAGAGAGAACCCTGGCGCTAGTGTCTACGGGAGCTGCAATAAGAAGGGTTGTACCAGCATGGGAATTATGGGAAGTACATGGATTTGCCTAAACTTCGTCCTTACAGCTTCAGACAGCTTTGTGAGTTTGTAAATGATCATTTTCAACAATGTACTGCGTTATAAATAATTAAGCATCATCAAAATCGTCCGACAGCAGGATTCAAACACAGGAACTCTAGAACATAAGCCTAATATTGAAACCATTAAGTCATGGACAGATGTATCGACAAGTGAATGCAACGCCCTTATGAATTTATCACGGTCATGCCAGTGCCTTGAGATGCTTGGCGCATTTCGATTTGGCCACCTGGACAAGCTCAATCATTGCAATTGTGCGTGTTCGCGGCGTCTTCTGCATTCCGAAGAGTATATATTGCGCCGGAATTTATGACGATAAGATTTATATAGCGTAATATACAAAGCCACAAAAACGTCTGAATCCACAAGCATGAAGCTCGGACAAATCCATGTACTTCCCATCATTCCCATGGTGGTACAATGACTGCAGCGCCAGAGTTCCCTCTAGTAGTTATTTTATGAAACTCTCCACTTTCAAACTCCACTTCTGCTGAATGCACAGAAGTACTTCTTGCGGCAAGGTATTTCTTAAATAGCCTATTTTCACTTCAAATTCCTTTCTCCACTTCGATAAAAAGTGGCTCAGGGCCCCTTTAATTTCACTGTGATAGGTTGATTGCTAGAACAGACGAAGATCAAAGTTCAATTTTTTAAAATTTCTCACTGAAACTTCAGTGCTGGTACGTCAGTGTGACGTCACAGATTTCAAAGTATTTTCTTCTTTTTGAGGCTTTTGTGGTGCAGTAAGAGATGTCTAACCCAGGGGTTCTCAAGCATGTTAGTCTCAAGGAACCCTGCTAAGCTCCATGAAGTGCCAAGAAACCCACCCTCCCCCACACCCCTAATAGGGAACTTAGGCATAGCAGACAACAGGTTTAGGGCCAGTTGTGGTGTTGGGCAAGCTACTTTGATGGCTATGTGCAACCCAGGTGGTCCAAAATGGGTGCAGTTGTTATGAACCAACAGCAGACAGCATCGTAACCAAGGCATGATGAGAGAGAATGACAATTCGCAGTGGTTATCACACAGGGTCACCTATAATATTTCATCACAAGAGGTCTTAGAATTAGTGTGGACTTCACTTCGACTATAGTAAAACATCGTTATTTCGACTTTTACGGGACCAAATAAAATGACTGAATTAACTGAATGTCGAATTATTGAGGGTATCAAGAAAACAATAAACAATGTTTACACCAACATGTGTTTATTTACTGAATGGACAAGCAAATCCTGTTTCAGTTTTGCACATGAGCAGCGCAGAAGCTGCAATTCTCGTCATTTTGTGACTGACTAGTGCTCAAAGCGGCGAAGGCCTCGTGACTTCTTTTGCTGCGCGGCCGCAGCGGGCGTGTACATCTGAGGCATGCTTTTGAATACCGTGCGCATGTTTCGATTATTTTTTCACCATTGAGCTAGTCGCCAACAAATCGTCCATCCATCGTGATGTAGCAGGTGCTCTTCATCATTGACAGCCTTGCACCAAGTCAAAACGAAACTACTGTTTGTCGCAACTGCAGTGGTTATTGACGCGATCATGGATGGGGACTATGCAGTTGTGAAGGCATGCAACCAGCCGCCAGTTCGGTTTTATGCGTGGCGATAAATGCAAGAATAAAGGCTCAAGGATGCAGTTAGGCACGAAGCGTCCCAGTGTTGCTTTCAGTCGCGTACCACGTACGATTTTCGATGATGACTATGGCAGTGCAGATTCCACTGCTTCGTTTCGGTTGGATGCTAGCGCCGTTTTAACGCGCTAGCGTTAAGGAGCCCGTGTCGCAGAAAATACGGCATTGGCAAATAGATTTTCGAACCACACATAGCCAGGCCATTCACGTTACGCAAGGAATTCACTGAAACAGTTGAATTTCATAAGCTTAAATATGTGAAAATACGTGGAAAGACTTACACACAAGTTAGACATGATAGCTCTCAGACTGTAATTTGAATGTACGAGAAAACATAAATCTGTTACACGAAAACTCAGACAAACCCCTTTACCACCATTTCTAGAAAGCACAGACTGGAGACGGCATCCGCCATTTGCACATGCCGGCGCATAAATATCTCAGAATCCACGGAGGAGCACGCCCACTTCCTTGAAAGACTTCCAGATGGCGCTCGCCTCCACCACATCGCAGCCCATGCAAAAGGCCGCGTTTCGACCAGAAAGCCCGCTTTCATGCATAGCGTTAGCCGCAGGTGTTTTCCGGGAAACATTATGGTTACATATGCTGCAGTTGCTGGGAGGTGCGAGAAGCAGTCGGGGATCTTTGAATGCTATCGCATTCCACTCTTAAGAGGAAGCTTTAGCTCGGGCCCAACTCCGACGCGGCCTATTCAAATACATGTAAAACGCAAAAACGTTTTTATGAGATAACCCCTGTACCGATTTTGATGAAATTTGTTGCATTTGAAAGAGAAAGTTAAATTCTAGTGACTGTTGGAAGCCGAATTTTGATTTAGGGCTTGAATTTTCTTAAAACGATTTTCAAATATTTGACCGTTAGAAAAAAATAGAAGCACAAAGTTTACAAATTCATAGCTCTGCATCAAGAACTGATATCGCGGTTCTGTAAACGGCATCTATTAGATCATTCAAAGCGGACAAATTCAATATGTCATTTTACATCTTACGTGAATTTGTTACGTTGGTTACAACGGTTTTGCAAAAGTTGTATTTTCCTATGATTAATTTTTTTTATATTCATGTGTAACATATCAATTTTGTCCGCTTTAGATGTACTATTAGATGCAATTCACAGAATTGTATTATCATTTTTAGTGGTTAAGTTACAGAGTTGTAAACTTGATAGTTTCGTTTTTTGAAAATGTTCGATTTTTGCCAATTTTTAATAAAAAATTGACAATCTAACTCAAAAATTCGAAACCAACAGTCACTAGATTTTAAGTTTTTCTTTTAAATGCAACAAACCTCGTCAAATTTGGTGCAGTGGTTGCCGAGAAAAACGAATTCTCCTTTTACATGTACTTAGATAGGAGCACTCGAGCTAAAGCTTCCTCTTAAAGGCGAAGCTTAAATGTCCTCCAAATTTTTTTGCTCTTTTGCGTCGGCCATTTGCGATGCTCCGTGCTCAGCAAGCTACCGTACTAGAACCAGCTGGGTTGTGCTGCTTCGTGCACTTAATTTTTAAACCTCTGACGTATACGTCTGCACACACGCTAGCATTACCGACCTGCAAATGGCAGTAATGCGCATGGTTTGCCGTCTTAGCCACTTGGCGGGGGCGGAAACGGAAAATATATCAGTGGCTCATGGAACCCTGAGGGGGGCCCTGCAGAACCCACTTTAGAGAACCCATGGTCTAAGCTTGTTCGATTTTCAGCTGTTGTAGTATTGGACGTAGTCCATCTTTAATAATAAAAAAAAGAAAATTGACTATGCCCAAGCAGATGGCATCAAAATCTAAGACGTCGCAGTGAGCTAGAGCGGGAACTTAAAGGCAGCGTCACCGGCCGTCTATTACTTTTGCGTCTGTGCTGGCTTGCCAGGCCCCTTCTCACAGTAAGATTGGCTTGCTTTGATATTGTAGAAGGGTAATTTAATAATAGCACAGCTCAGGTTATTTTTCTGTCTAGCACTTCTTCAAAAGGTTAATTGGTAGGAGGAATAATGTGCCCAACAGGAACTTCCTTGCATTTTGTGCTGGCCCTAAGGCATTGCCAAAAGGTATTCGCCTCATCATCACTCCTGCACTGTCTTTTCCGAAGTTCTTTCACAGCTGGAACGAGGTGGTGTGCGTTTTAAGATACGAATGTATGTATGTGCTGAGAAGGTAAAAAAACACTGCTGTAGATGGGGGCAGGCTTGCAGTTGCAAAGCCTCGAGTTATTGTCCTTCCTATGAGGCTAGAAGACCATTTGAATATAAATCATGTGGCACTATGTGCATATGCACTGAGCACCTGTATGAGTCTTTCTTTTTTTTTGTCAATTTCTATTTTTTTTGCACTTCGTTTTATTTATTGAACTGAATTCTCAATTGACCATGTGCATGTTTAGTCTTAAGTCTTCATCAGTGCCCTAGGACGTTTATTTTAACTGCACTTCAGAAGCCTTTGCTGTAGTAGCAGCTTTATTTTAGCTTTCCATATTTGGTTTAATTAGTCTATTATTTCTCACAGAGCACCATTAATTGTAATGGACTGTCAGAAAAAATAAAAGCAAATTATATTTGAAGAGCTGTGTGACTTGACTCAAACTTTCTAAAATTCTGTTGTCTGCTCATACTTTCTTAATGGTTGCACCACATAGCTTGCTTAGTTAATGCCACAATTCAATTTTTCATTACAAATGTCCTATTTGCCAATCAGTGTCCTTAAAATATGTCAGTCATCATTATTACACAATAGTTTGGCATAATAGTTTTATTCTTGTCTTGCGTGCTTTCTTATTCGATGCACTATTTCTTTGATACCAGCATCGCAAGATTCAGAGCTAAGCAGATATTGTTATTAAAAGTGTCACTAACTGTTTAGGAGAGATGGTTTGAAATAATTTAGTTTCCTAACATTTAAAATGCAGGAAATATGTTTCATTCTCTTTTCACCTCTGCATGACTAAAATCTTACTTTTAAAATCGCAGCATTCATTGCAAACTCTTTGCCAATTTTGTGCCTATGTTCTGAAAATGCGTCATAGTTGTCCATGTGGATTGACCGCAACAATAGTCTAGTCTTATGTGCCTACTTAGTGTGCCATTTCTTGGGAAATATTGCTGTAAGGAAAAAATGCATGTTGAAGTCACAACTACGTAAATAAAATAGTGTGCGCGTGTGCGCACATTTGCTCATTGAGAATTTCTTTCATTTTCAACACTTGCCTTCTTTTAATTACTGTAGGTAGGTAAGCCTTCTTTTTATGCAGATTGTCTTAAGTGCATTGGTTAGTTTGTTTAAGTAAAGCCACCTTTGAATTAATCATGTGTGTCATAAACTCCTTACAGTTCAATCATTGTTACGAAAGTATACCAGTTATTTTTATTATTGTACAAACCGACTAGGCGCATGTAGAACTAGAAACAATAGTGGCTACATTTCTCGTCCTTCATATTCGCTTAGCAAGCAATATACTGTGCTGGCAAGGCACGAAAGCTTCTTAGAAAGGGCAGCTTTTTTCTTTTTCTTTATATGATCTCCCTGTCTGTTTGCCTCCATCCGTGACCAACATCTGTTGCCGCCTAGGAAAACAGCTGTGCCGCTCTCTCACAGCACAGCTTAGCCTGTTGCTGTCGTTTCTATCTTTCTTGTTCGAGGTCACATGCTCGACGGAAGAAAAGGATTTGAGGAGGGTGGGGGGAAGTGGAATCAGGGCGGAAGGTAAGGAGGTTGCTTCGTGCTAAGCGTACAGGATGTAGAGAAGCAAAGAAAAAGAAAAACAGTTTGCACAAGGCCACAGAAAGGAAAGGTTCTTTGCTGCAACCAGCAGGCTTGTGTGGAGAGAGAGCAAGGAGGTTGAGGGAAGGATGGGGGAGGAGGTCTTTCAGTTGGCCTTGTTGACGCAGAGAAGGCGTGTGGCACTTCTCTCTTGGCTGCTTTGACATCTGCTCACTTTGCTTCTTGAGCTGATCCTTTCCTTTTACCCCCTCTATCGCTGGTTTCTCTTGGGACTTTGTCTCTGTCACGTAACTGTTCAATTCGCTTTTTTTTTTTTTTTACACTTCATGTCATCCTTACTCTGAAGGCATTTCGTCCGGTTTGCGTAGTTCTCGGTTGTCACCTGTAGCGTCTTGGATAGGGTTACTTGTGTTCCTCGTCCAGCGTGTCACCGGATTTTTCTGCAACCGTCGCTTGGGATACCGTATAGCCGTTGGTTGTGCAGAGGTTTTTGTGTTGCACTGGCACTTAGCTGTGCATATATCCCAGGCAGTTTGCCTGCCTTTTAGGATCCAAAGAATTGACATATTTATCTACATTGTGGTAGCTTTCTTGGAGTCTTTTTCTTGCCTGTCTTGTTAAGCCTTACGACATGGCACGGCGGTGAGTGCAGCATTCACTACTGAAATGCATCTCTTCTTTCACTAGCTTCAGCAGGTTCCCATCTTGCACCTCTGGCAGTACTTGCACTGTGCAAGTATAGTTATTGCTTAGAGGTTTCAACTGTTCCTTTCATTAGAACAATTTGCAACAGGAGGCCACAGTTTGTTCCTTATTACCTATTACTCCATACGAAGCATCACTTTTGTGCTCTGACTGCTTATGCATCTGTTAGGGCTTAATCAACTTTTGTTTACAGAACCTGCTTAAATAGAAAGTGCCTGAAGTTCTCATTTTCTCCCTCAAGGTTTTAGTAGCTTTCCTGATGAGTGTGGTTTTATGTAACTGATTGTGGTTATATGTTACTGACTTGCTTACGTAACTGTAGTTATATGTTGCACTCTTATAGTCTCCTAAGGCTCTCAAAGGTGAGCTTCAGAAGCCTGTAGCTTGAAATATATCTATTATTAGCAGTGGAATATTGTTCCTTCTCACATATTCAATTGCTTACTGCTTCCAGAACTGCTTGAAGGCCCCTCTCTGCAGCTTGCCTTGTCACTCACAAACAGGAATACCTCTGTTGTCATTGAATCTTTCCAAGGAAGTACTAGTGCTTTGCCAGGATTCAATTTTGTCTTGCTCTCCCCTTCATTTTTTTGTACTTTGAGAGGCACGTTAAACTAAGTATACATCTCGAAGCTAGGACTACAACATTAAGACAGTGGTACTCTTTTCTCAGTGCCCTTCCTTTGAACACTTGTCACTTCATTCTTGTGCAGTTTCTAAGCCGAGCTTTGGCCTGAGCTACCTCGCACAGCTCTTAGACGACATTCCTTTGTTGTATCTACGTATTTTTCTAGCCTCTTCTCTTTCCCTTGCAACCATACTGCTGCCTTTAGCCAGGAAGCTGTGACACGTAGTGGTCACAAAAGTGTCCGTCGCTCTCAACACATTCCTTGTGGAGCTGCAAAGGAGCTGGTATCCTCAGTTGCATATTCTAAAAGCTGTTTGTTTTTTCTTTCTCTCTTTTTTTTTCTCCCTCGCCTGTCCACCCTCTGCTTTCTCCATGGTGGCCTACATCGCCCTGCTTGGTGTGCTGCTGCTGGTGTGCCTGTGGTGCTGCACTGTGACCATGGGGTCGCCCACCCTGGCAGGCGAAGCGACATCTTAGCAGCCTGCTCATCGTAGTCACCAACGTGTGCACCTGCGTCTGCTTCGTCTACTTCCTCCTTGCCGACAAAGGCCTCGCCTATGCGTAAGTCCAACCTGCACTACACTGCACACTCTTTTGGCACGTTACCTTATTAAAGAACCCTCAAATTTGCGCGTGCTTGTGTGTGTGTGTGTGTGTGTGTGTGTGTGTGTGTGTGTGTGTGTGTGTGTGTGTGTGTGTGTGTGTGTGTGTGTGTGTGTGTGTGTGTGTGTGTGTGTGCATACACACAGTTGAACCTTGCAATAATGAAATCGGTAGGGAACGCGAAAAAATTAGCTTTCGCGAGAATTTCGTTGTTGCAAAAAGTGACAGCACAGATGGGTAATGCATCGCAGAACAAAACTTCACTGCCAAAATTCCGTTAGCCTACTTTGGCAAGCTTTGCTCGAGGATATAGAACCGCACTGCCGACAGTGCAAAGTGCACCGCATGCGTCGACCAGCAGTGGCAGTACTGCCATGGCGCTTTTGCGAGATCACTTTTGCGAGATTTTGCGCAACTCGGCACCGGACGCAGAGCAACAGCGCATGTAGCAGCATTCCTCTAGGGCCCGCTGTTGCCTGTAGGTGCCAACGCATATGTTGCTGAGAGCAAAAGTGATCACATCTCATGTACCCAAAGGTACATAATTGAGATAACACCCCTTTCGTGCAAATCTACGCCCGGCGCTGAATCTGGACATGATACCTGTCGGGTGGCACCAAAACCAGTGCTCTTGAAGCAAGGGATGCGTAATCCCGGATGATTGCTCAATCATGGCCCGATGCGTGACACTCCATATGCTGCGACCGCCATCTCAAGCACCATAAACTGTTCCATCTCAGCGGGACATGGATTTCCTTGTTTTCGCTCCATTTTTCTCACTGAGATGCACATTACGCAGAGCAATGCCGCGATAGGCGTTTGTTGTTTGAAATGCACGTTCAGTTTGCATTCAGTTTTGCCTCATGCAATTGGCCTTATAGGCCTTGCCGAGTTGTCAGGCGCGGGGAACGCAAACTGAATGCACATTTCAAACAACGATTTACGATCTCGCCTAGTAGATGTGCAAGAACCGTC
The DNA here is from genome assembly GCF_050947875.1 of Dermacentor variabilis. NCBI lineage: Eukaryota > Metazoa > Arthropoda > Arachnida > Ixodida > Ixodidae > Dermacentor > Dermacentor variabilis. Next base: position 51,880,957 of record NC_134570.1, on the reverse strand, counting down.
GCTTTGTATTGGTAGCAACATGCATGCCACTTCAAACGGGTGATCAACAAACAAGATAGTGGCCTTGACGTGTTTCCAGCGCACTGATCGCTTCCGGTGCTTGGTTGTTTTTGTGAACAGAAATGGCGGCGCCCACACAAGTGTAATGTGGCGGTATTTTACGCAATTTTAGTGCAAGACAATCACATTTGAGCACATTTTGGAGCCTGCTAGCCTTATGCGAGTAGGTAACATGTGGAGTTACGTTCCGGCAAATTTCGTTGATGCGGGATTGCAGTACAGCAACATCTTGTTGCCGAGAGGTACAAAATGCATTGAATCTTATGGGAGTTTGCCGGGGATACGAACATTTTTGGTTGTTGTGGGAATTTTGCTGTTGCGGGCTTTCGTTATTGCGGGTTTCGGCTGTAGTAGTTCACAAACAACTAGCGCCGCAATAATTCAGTGGGATAGACTGTGACGAAGGTCAGTCCGCCAACCAAAACTGTTGACCATTAAAACCAAGATTACCACAAGGGTTGAAATTTATTTTATTAGGCAGTTAAATTGCTCAAATTTTCTTAATGCAATGAGCTGTCTGAATTTAATACTTAGAAAGTCAAATAAATGGCTAGTTAATCAGCACCTTATACATTTACCGGGTGCTTTAATGAAGCACCACCGTTCAAGACACATGCATTGTTGTGTTTCTCTAGGGCATAGGAAGAAGCACTTCTCAGCCTGCAAGTTTCATTTTCATGTGCACCAAGAGCTGCAGTTCATCCTGCTACATTCTCAAGAAGAATCACAATTATAAAGATCTAAATGTTGATTTGCCATGCTCGGACAGCTTGATTCGATTTCCTCATTGCAATGAGCCATGTACGTGTAATAGTGAAAACGCGAATTACCACATATCACCGTCCCCTGACATCTGCCACCACTAAAATCAGGGCTCAGAAGAAACCTCAATCCTATCTATAAAAACCAATCTTTAAATTATACTTCAAAACTTCATTGAGATGCTTTGGTATATATAAAAACTGCAAGTTAGAATGTATTTATTTTAAGAAATGCATAAAAGCAAATAAAGATATAACACTAAGCAGTGAAAGACAAGGCGTCATTGTTCTCTGCCTCATGTCTTCTTTCTTTCTTTCTTTCTTTCTTTCTTTCTTTCTTTTTTTGTTGATTGCACCTTCCTCAAAATTATACTTTTTGCACCTTTGCTCAAAATGAATTTGTCTGCTTACGTATATTGGCGTTCCTTGTAGAGGTAACTGGACTTCATTTTTATTATATAGGGGCCTATGAATATTTCACTTTCATTGCTATCTTAAGCAGTGTAGCAAAGAAAGTAAAAGACTGCAGAATTTATAAATTTGTTCTCCAAAGACTGTAGATATTTATGTAGTTTCTGATTTCTGCTGTTAATCATAATTATGTAATATTAAATGCTAGTCTCAAACCAAGGTTCAGTGACATGTTCTCAACACTACAAAGGTTTTCAAAGTTGAACATTCTTAAGAAGCAATTCTTAAGAAGGATATAGCACAGAAATATCTGGATCACGGATGTGGTCCAGCCTTTATTTTCTGTGTGATACAAAACTGCTGAATTTTTTCGTTGCCACGCCTATTCAAATTGATCACCGATGATCGATGCATTATATCGCCAATTTCAACATGTTGGAGCTGTTTCTTATCCACTTAAGGCCATCCAGTAGTTAGTAGAGGCACTGAACCTTCAGAATCAGTTTAAGTTTTTGCACTCTGGCGATGTTGTGATTTTTGGCTTGCCTTATTGCGAACTAATGTGCGTATGTTGTAGCGAAGAGGGGCGTGGCTGTCACCTTGTGCCGCACTCGAGAAAAAAGTGTGCCGCTCACTATGACCCTGCACTATCATCAAAATTTTGTAATCAAATAACTTCCAGCGAGTCAAAAATTAAATGACATCGCCGGCTTTGACGTCCTACAGTGCTGAGCAGTGATAATTGACTGAAAATGACACCACCTGTTCACTAGGGAGCTTTGGTTTGGAGTTCGAGTCGTTTTATTCCGCTAGAGCGTGTTTCTGAAGGTCCCTCGCATGTCCAACATGTGGACCTGGCTTTTTCGGCCAGTTTCCAAGAGTTTCGGTAATGCTTCTCTCATAAAATCCCGGCAAGGGGCGCTGCCAGTGTCAGTGCGCAGTTATCGAAAGTTGCTCCCATGGCGTAGTCCCGCGTGGCTGTGTCGCGAGAAAAGCATCGTGCACGAAACTATGCTGCACCAGCACTTCAATTTAGTGATCAGGACTCGAGTTATGATTTCAAAGATGACAGCATAGCAGATTCAAGCTCGAACGGCGACGAAGTTTTGAGTCAGCATGGGACTTCCGCAGCTGTTCACCGGCGAGTTTCGCTTACGGCCTTGAGCGATCTCCTTCCTTGTGCGCGCTTATCTGCCTATCTTTCTGCGCGACCTGAGAGCTCTGCTGATTATCTTCAGGGTGCCTACTTCGCTTGATTATGATGTGCTGCCGTTAGCAGCAAAGAAACTTCCGTTCACGCCAAGAAGGCCGCCCGCAGCACATACCGGCCCAGCACTACTGATAAGCAAAAAAACAGTTTACAGCAGGGTGGGATTTCTTTCTGCTCTTCTTCTCTGTAGAGGTGATAAAGGCAATCTGCAGAAATGCATAAAGATATGCTTGGATGCATGATCTTGTAGTTCCTCAGTTACACTGAGAGCGATCGGTCCTGGAAGAGGTGCATGACTTTACACAAACTGGTCGAAAAGGCGGAACTGCAAAATCTGTTACGAAGATCGCAAAGTTGAAGAAAAAAAACTAGACATTTTGTGGGAAAAGTGTGGAGTGCACCAATGCTTCACAAAATCCAGGAACTGCTTCACCGCATGGCATGAGTGATGAACTGGTTTTAGTCTTTTTTTTGTGTGTGTGTCAGAAGAATGGAGGTGTACTGAACATTTATTTTTTTATCTTTGAACTGTATATTCTGAATTTCCTTTGATATTATTGTTTTTATAGAAAGCATGTTTTATATTGTTCTTATCAACTGGCAGCAAACATGGCGCTCTCTAGAATTTTTGTTTTACCTAATTGATCATTTTTTGGCAACGTATGTTTTTGAAAAGAGCATTTCATTATGCACAATATGCTATGCTGCAATGTGTGCTAGGATATTATTTGTAGTGGTAAATATTTTTTTCCTAGACAAAAAACTACCATTTTCTCGCGGTAACGAAAGAGTTAAACGAAACAGGCCCATGGGATTTTGCACAGCTGTATTATGATCTGGCTCATTTGAGCCCCTGCAAGCATTTCCTTACTTTTGTGTTGGAGCAAAATAATAGTGGCTAAATAATAAGGATGGCTAGTACAGTTTCCTGCAGTCATTGCTTGATATTACTGTTTTTGCTATTTCAAGATTCCAAGATGATTAATGCTAGACATAAACTAGGATTGATTACAATAAATGCACTTCTAATCATGCAGATTTTTTGGAAGTCCGATGCTGTGAAAGAGGGCACTTGACCATCTCATGAGCAAATTTTTCGTGTGGAGCACAGGTGTCTATGTACACAATTTTTCAAGTGAAATTTGCAGAAGCACTTTAGTGGAATGTACTTTCTCTATGCCCAATAGGTGCACTCTAAAAAAAAAAAAAAATATTTTTTTATTTCTACAGCAACAGCAGAGCACTTGGGATACCTTTATATGGCTGAGAAGATTTTGAAAAAATTATTAGAACAGTTCATTTTTGTGATAATATTGCCTGGAGCACAGGCCTTCACTGAGCGGCACGGTGCGACCCTAGAAAATGTACTCCATCCGCTTTCCTGCTACCTTCAAACCGCAGTGCCGTCATACATTCGCAGCAAAACAGACTCGCAGCAAATTCTAAATAAATGATGCCTTTTCTGTTTACAAGAAAATTATTTCAGTGCATTTATACACCTTCTGAAGCCACAACCCTCTAAAAAATTATGAAGCAGACAGCACTGCTGACGTCAGCACAAAGCACAGGAAACTGTATAGATTCACTCTTGCTACAGAGAGCACCAATGCCTTTTCTTTTTAATTTTTTTTGAAGGAACATTTTGTCAGACGGCAACACTCTTACACAACTCTGGTGGAAATAAAGGTTCCCATGGCCGGCCCTTTCATATGTACACATGCTAGGTGAGAAGTATGCTTCGCATCGCCCATAAAGGGGTTTTAGGTGGAGGAGGTGCCTCAAGGGCCTCAGCAACAGCCTGTTCGGTTCCCTCGCCTAATTGCATGATATAAAACCGCGCAAGTAAAACAAGCCCACATTGGCTTGTTTATAGTAGTTGTACATGTCCTGGTTCGTTAGGCCCTCGGCAGCAGTTTCTGCTGCGTGCGAGTCCTCGCAATAAAATTATACGAGTCAAGACAGAAGGTCCGCCAGGGCTGACTCGCATGTAGATTTAGAGCGGAGCAAACAGGTGTGCGTCACAAGAGTCCGCAGCTGGCGTGGTTGTTCGTGGAAGGTTGAGTGCGTGCCAGCGTACTCAATAATTCGATGACTCACAGCAAGCTACCCTTGGGAGATGCAGTAACGATTATGTTGTTGTATTTTAATGCAAAGATTGTATAAAGATGTGCTTAAAATATATTTTCCAGGGTACTTATAGCTACCCATACAAGTGGGTGAGACGGGGAGTTATAGGCATCGGCTTCTGGACAATAAGTTTGCTAAGCCACTACTGCAATTTCTTTGTGAAGCAAGCCTCCATGCTTTTATGAAAATAAACATGTATGCCACTGTGCAAGCTGAACAAAAGAATAATGATAATGAAATATTCACATAGTTGATGCTGTACTATGCACATGTATGCCTTTACATAACACTGTTGTCAGCACAGAATCCATGCTGTCAATAAAACTATTAGTTGTTGCCCTGCTTTGTCAATAGAAATGCAAAAAAAAAAAAATTATTTCTTGGCAAGAACAATTCAAGACTTGAACAGATTGACAAACTGCTAGAGATATTAACTAACAATTTAAAAATCATTTGCTAATCTCTTATGCTGATGTTATTAATGTCCTAGTATTAAGGTCAGAATGACTTCTTTTGCAATGTGGTGGTTGAGATGCGTTACCTTTTCTTCTTGTCATGCAAGAGTTTTACTGAAGTGACAGTCACACCATTCTGATTTCTCTTCTGCATGACTGCATGTTTCTTTTGTTCATTATGTTTGTTATAACTGCCTTGTGTACGTGACATTTGCTTGATCTTTTGTAAAGTCCACAATATCTTGTAAATAAATAAATAAATCGTACTACAGTATATTAGTATTGGCTTAGTTGTATGAAATAAATCACGTTACCTATAGAATGCCGAGACGATGACTGCAACTAAACAATGGCTGATAGCTGCTATGGCCCATGCTTCACACCTGTTTTTCAGAGCATGAATTCTTTTTCTTTTTTTTTTTTTGCCCCTTGTAAAAAATGAAATATGTATATAGTATATGCATAGTTGTGAGCACCCACTGAGTGGCTCAAGGAATGTGTGAAAGCAATTTTTGAGAACAATCATCTAGGGTTGTTCTTCTTTTCTCTCTCTCTTTATTTTTTCATTGTTAGGTGATATGCTTGGGGGTAAAGCTTCAGGCACCAAGAAAATTGAAAAGAAAAGGTGTGTGCCCTTAAAAAATATGTGCTGGGTTTACCTTACTAGAGAAAAGCAAAGGCCATGAGAGACGCTTTAGTTAAATTTAGGCTCCCGATTGCTTCAACCACTTCAGGTTCTTTAACACGCACCCAAAGCAGAATACGCAAGTGTTGTCGTGTTCCACCCCTGTTGGATTGCGGCCACTGAGGACGCTTTTACACAACTACCGAAGCCCTGGCGGTGATAGACGGCGTAACTCTGGATAAGCATCGTTTTTGACTCTTTTTACTTATCCTTTCGCAACTCTTGAGGCGTCATTCAAACAGTGCACCATGCTGGTTCTCCGGCCTCCTTTTTCTCGGAGTTTTTCGCTGCTAAAGCAGTTCTCATCACACTTCTCTTTGCTGCCCAGAAATAATCTCTGCGCATGGTCCAGTAAAAACACAATTGCTTACTGCTTTTGCGAACAAGTGTTTGCCTGCATCGGTCAGTTTCTGAACGTTGTATACCTCTTTGATACCATGTGTGCATGTGATAATGTTTGTTGGCAAGACTGGCAATATTGAAAGATGATCAAAGCAATGCAACAATTCTGAAAAAAAAAGTGCACGACTTCAAGTGTTCTGACAGAAGAACGCAAAGAATTCACAAGTCACTAAATTGACTGGGGCTAAGCATGTACTGATGAAGAACAGACAACCGTAGTACAGTTGATCAGTACTACAGTAAACCAGCAATCCATAGTTCATCAATTATACAGTATGATTCAGATTATTGTGTGCATACTGAACTAGAATGATGGCAACTTTTCACTCGTCTATGCCTATTGTCTCTGCCACGTGTTTAAACCTACTGAGGATTGATTTCTCTTAGACTTGTGTTGAACAAGGCTCCTGTGCGAGATTTGAAACATTTTCTCATTGTGTGGCTTGTTGTGGTTAGCATAATTTCGTGGATATTCTACCTTGTATAATTTATTTGATGAATGATTGCCATCAGTGTTTTTGTACTACAGTCATTTTCTTGTTCTAGTTAGCTTGATGGCATAGTCATCTGGGGATTAGTATGCTGCGCTGTCACACAGCAGACGCATGTTTTAATTCTGAGATGGTGTATAAGCCTGCAGCTAATATTATTTGCATGAAGAGTCATACATTGGCTTGTGCCAGAGAAGAGCCTGCAGCAGCTTTTGCTGCAAGGAAACATTGCATTTCATGTCGTAGCACAGTTGCATATATGGCACAAGGTTCACATTTAGGCTAAAGGCTAAGCTTCAGCAAGATCAGCTAAGGCAAACTAGCCTTCTCAATCACATGAAAAATCTACAGTCAAATTTATTTAAAGAGATACAATAACATGTAACCTTGCGCTAGTAAATAAACAACATAACAATGCCGTACATATACAAGTCGTGAACGCAATTGATGAGCACAAGAGAAAAAAGAAAATAGGGACACCACGTGTACAAGCGGTACTCCACACAGGAATTGGCATTGAAGACAGGATATTTAATGGCCGGGAAATGAAAATAATTTCTCCTAGAAAAACAAATTCGAGTAGCACAGTAGTTATTGTAACTGTGATGTGAGCATTCATTTTTCTTCTAGGAATGCGAAACTGCTTAAGGAAATGGAGTAATGGAACAGATGTCAAGGGAAAAGAAATACAGTTAGAGTTGTAGACACCCTTGGATGGGTGTCTACCCATGACACCGTCCTTGGATGGAGTTTGCTAATATTCAGCACCCTGCAGGAACATGTTAACAAGAGGAAAAAAATAGCTCACGCAAAGAGAAGGAAAGTAGTGTGGTAATCAAGAAAATGGGGCATAGGGGTTCTTCATATTTTTTCTACAATAAATTACAACCAAGACGTGCTGCTTTGGGCTCTTCAAGCATATTGTACTTCACCGTGCTTTAAGACTGGGCGACTGGACACAAGGTCTTAGAACTTTGCTGCATGTCTTCATCTTGCAGTAGACAGCGACTGATGACAGTGAGAATGAACTATACGTGCGGTCTATGTGCTTTATCCTTCAGGCTCATCCTGGTGCCTCCGTATACCCAGCCCATTGGTGGGCTGGAAGTATTGTGGATCGTGGTGGTCACCGACTTCGTGCTCAAACTGATTACCATTCTGGTCAAGGCAGTGATCCTCGCCCTTCCCGCCTGCCTCTCTGCTTTCCCGAGAAGGGTGCGAATTTTTTTTTCTTTTTTTGCTTACCCTTGAATCGCATTGTCCATATTCATTTATCCTTAGAAAGACATTTTTGTCTCAAACATCTTGCCATGCACAAATACACTCACACCTCGATACAACGAAGTAAGTTTAAGATATTTTTCTCCAATATCAGTAAGTAAAAAATACATGCTTGTACCTAAGCTTTGAAATAATGAAAGTATTTTTGTCTCAAATGGTGAGGATCAACTGTAGGTATCATTTTATTAAAATGCAGAAAGGAAGGCAAACACTGCAAACTGAACAGTGGAAGCGAAATTGATATGTACGCATGGCTTTATGAGATAAAATTCAGCTGTATAGGTTGGAGATCAGGCACAAGTTGATGACAAATTTAATCCTAGTTGATAAGAAATAGAGCCACATGTAGTTATAGAACAAACAACTTTCGTCTTTGAAACATAACAGAATGGGTTTCAAGGGAAGGGGGTAACTCAGTTTAGGGTTTTATAAGAACCACCACCACCTGTGTCATTGTTTGTTTCTTTTTTATGTGCTCATCTTTCTTTAGTGGTGAACATGTCAGTCAGTGCAGGCTAGGAAAGAACTCGATAGAGTGCTGAGATTTCAAAATTTTTGGGATTATGGCAGGTTCTGGTCTCACAGGACAAGGGAATGATCTTTGGGAGAGATGCTTGGGGCAACATATTCAGTGTTTTCACCTACACTGGTGTCCCGTGTAGGGTAGGCATACTCTAGCATCAGGAGGACTGCATCTTAATGATGATGTGAGCTACCTTCAAGATACATTTGATAAATTATGCCAGGATGCGTTGAGGTTAGGGTCCGTGAAAAATGGTCAGCGTAAAGTAAGTCGGGAGAAAATCAGAATGTTTGAACCATTGAGTTTCATGCTAAATGTACTAGAGGTAAATTCAGTGCTAGTGTTTATGTGTATTGCCCGAATGTCTATTCTGTCAACGTGATATTGAAGAGAATAAGTGTACATAGACTTGTACATGCTTTGTTCTAGCATCAAACGACCTTGTGGGTGTTTGTAATAACCTTCTCAAAGCTCATTTTTTGTTACATGCTCATTGTGTGGCAATTATGTGTCTCATTTTGCCTCATTTCTACCATTCAGTAGTTGTGAACGTCACGAAGTGGTTATTTAGACTGTCAAAAATAGGTGCATACAGTGACCATCAGTCATCATCCATATGTGGTGACACATGCTCTCAAGCATTCCAACTTATTTATGCTCTGTGAATTTATAAAATAAGTTAGTTGTGCACAAAAAATAGTTAATGCTTTTTGGTCTGAATTTTATCACTCAGATGAGAAATTTATATTTTATGCATGTAAATGAGACAAGACAGGCAAAAGTAAAATAATAACAATAATAATTGCCAGCAAATCAAGGTATCGGAAGTCTGTTAAGGTTTTGAAAACTGCTTAGTTCACAATTATAATGGTGTGATGTATGGCTACAAAATATTTGAACAAGACTTTTGTGCCACTCAAGGCAAGTCATGTGCCTTAGGCATCATGCTTCAAAGATGCTGAGCAGAGGCCTAACCGTAGAGTGATGGGACACTTGGATGTTTACAAAATATCAAGGAAAACCATGTTTATCTGTGGTATCAAACTGATGGGTTATGTAATTAGAGTTGCAAATGGCTCAGATTTGTAAGATTAGTTTTATTGTTTGCTTTTCGCCACATTACAAGTTTGTTGGAAAGGGGTATTTCCTCCAATAATGTGTCTCAATTATTCCTGCAGGAATCATTAGACCGAAAAAAAGGGTGAGCTGTGCTATAGAAACATTGTGAGCCTTGAATGCAACATGTGAAGTATCAATAACAAAAAATGAAAAGTTTAGCAATGTGCTTTCTCAACGAAGCCATGCCAAATAGTAAAAAAAAAGAGTCGTGTAGAGACATGTGATTTTGATGGTTCCCTAAAGTACCCTGAACCACCCCTCAGGCTTGGTGAAATAACATAGACCGCGGGTAGCGTATGCTGCTGTGAACATCTCAGCCAAGTTTTGCTGTCGTACGCGGTACGTGGAGGTCGCAAGCGGATCACGAAGTCATCTCTCAAACGCTCTCTTTTCAACAGAAGGTCCTGTCCTCACTCTCTTCTAGACACACTACTTCATCATTTCCTTAGAAGGCTGATATTGGCTGATAGCTGACATCAAGCTGCGGTCGGCTACATGGCATAGATACCGTGGCCACGACATGGTTCTCTCTGGGTCGCCATGAGTCCACTGGCTAAACGCACCGTGACTCGCTGAGGACAGCCGCGTTTGGCTCATGTTTAGCACACCATAGACACTAGAGGCGGAAGCCGCGGCATCTACTTTAACATCCAAAATGAAATTTTAACTGCACGCCATGGTGGCATTTAGAAGGCATTTGTGGGCACGGCCCACTGTGCCTAGCCTTTGCAGTGCAAGGCATTAAAGAAGGAATGGAAGCACAGCGGAGGCTGTGTTTGATTGCCAATAACTCCTCGTCTGCTGAATGTGTTAAAGTACTTTTTGCAGCAAAGTGTTCCTGAAATACTGACCCATTTTCACTTCAAATGCCTTTCTCCACTTCGATAAAAAGTGGTTCAGGGCCCCTTTAACAATTGCAATGCCAGATTTTCTTCTATTAATTGTAGTACGAGGTTGACGTGGCGAAGTTAAAAATTTCAGTAGACGAAAAGTGGCCTCACCTTACATAGCTATTGAGATGGGAGGCCTCAGATTTTTGTGGTTGTGTCGTATACCCCACGTTACTGCGCTGTAATGCAGTTAAAATACGCCTTACATTAGTGATTAATGTTTGATTTTATCTGCTCTCCATTGCAGGGCCGCTACTACCTATTTGTGGAATGCTGCTCGCAGCTGTACCGATCGGTGATGCCTATGCAGCACTGGCTGTACTACTTCTCGGAGTCGTACACTGGCACGGGCAAGATGTTCAGCATGATCCTCTCTGGAGCGTACTTGCTCTGCAAGGTTTGCACAGTGCATTGTTCGGACTTATCGTGATGTGTGAACAGCCAAATGATTTCTGCAGAAATGTGGAAGAAAGCTGTCGCTTGCTCTTCCTTCTTTTTACATGCTACCTTGAGTGCTTTGATCTTTCTCATAGCTGCAGCACCTTCTTTTCATCGTGCAACACTACAGTAAAAGCTGGCAGAAGCTCAGTACAACACCAATCTGGCCATGATGCTTTCTGAAAACGAGATTTAAACCCACCAGGGCCGGTGTCGGTAATATTTGGTGATCACTCTCAGTGATAGTTTCACTTTTGCGAGATTTTGCAGGTCTAGCAATGAATGCATTGTTGTTTACATATGACAGCATTCCTGTTACTCTTCTAGGGCAGCGGTGTCTGCTTAGTTCCAGGAACACTGTAGAAGCCTGTCGATGCTGATGTGTGCGACGTTAGTCCCACAAAATCTCACGAAAGGGAAAGTATTCTTGAGTGTGACCACCCGAGAGTATCACCCTAATGTACTTGCCAGTACAAGCACTAGCTCAGGAGCACCAGCTTCGTTAACGCTACCTTGATTTTCCTTGCAGCAGGAACGAGTGAAACACATGAACCAGGAGAAACACCACCGCTAGCACAAGCTCATATAAGCTCACTCCACTAATGTGTTGAGTTTCCCTACAGCAGGCACAAATAAAATGTGCCAGTACAGTCACCAGCACTTATACAAGCCCCACAAAAGCCCTTTACTGTGGTGGTCTTGATTGCTATGAAGGCTTGAGTACAAGAAACAAGTACCTAATGCTTACCAATACCTTAGAAGCCCCCTCTCCTAAAATATTCCCGACTGTACTTCCTGCAAAAAAAAAAAAAAATTCCTGGCTCACTGTTAGTGCCAGCACCAGCTCACAACCTCACTCCTCTTATTCCAGTTTCCCTATAACAGGCATGAATTAAACATACCAGTCTGCACAGTACTTGCACAAACCCCCACAGAAGCTCACTTTACTGCTGATTGTTCTGAAGGCTTCAGTTAAAGAAACCAGTTCTTAGTTCTTACCGGTACCTAAGAAACTCATTCCACTCACATATTCTGACTGCCCCTCCTGCAAAAAAAAAAAAAAAAAAAAAAATTCCTGACTGCTCCACTGATGTGTTTCTGCTGCCTGTTTTAAGAGGCACTGAGGATTAAATATTATTGACAGATTGAAAATCCATGCTTAATCTCCAGTGTGAACAATTTACAAGAATGATTTCATCGCACTCCAAGTTATGTGAATGTTTGTTTTGACAAGGTTCACTTGTGGGTAATAAAATGTTAAATAGGCTTGATCACTTCAGACATCAAGTGGCAGCTTGTCTTAATTGGACAGCCCGCTGGCATTTTGTGGCCACTCAGCAAGGTAATGTGACACCTTGTCTTACAGTGCACAGACATCGTCTCCAAGACCAGAAATTGGAAAAGAGGCCTCATTCAAGCTATGTCAAATGTGGTAAGTCCGACACTCTACAAAATTGCACCCTTTTGGTTGTATCTTGCCACACAACAATAAACGTCATCTGTCTTGTCCGCATTTCCTTTTTCTAACGCTGTGAACCCTTCCCAGTTACTTCCCAGTAACAAACGGCATGCGCGTTGTAAGCGTGACATAGCATTCCCAACAGCAAAGTAGTGGGCGCGGAGTTTTCATGAAAGGAAGCGCAAGCAAGGCAGATGACGATTATTGTTCTGTGGCAGATATACACCCCAAAGGGTGTACCTTTGTCTAAGAGTGTACTGTTGGAATTTTCACTAGACATGTGCTTCAGCATGAAGTTTACTAAAGCAGACACTAAAGAGAATTATTTTATTCAGCCTAGGACAGATAGGTCACCTTTTCCAGAACTCATTCTGCACTTTTAATGGAAACAAAATAAGAGTTGTTGCTTATCAGCACAGATATTGACAGCCAAATCTACCATCTTGAATCACCTGCCCAAACTACAGCGCTGATGTTGCTGTGACATCATGAATCTTGTCATAGTATTTCCTCACGTTTGGCTCCTCATTGCATAGGAAAAGACGATGAAAGAAGTGCGATTCATTTCATTCTTATTGCTAAACAGTTACTTTGTCTAAACTTGAAATGTCAAAATCTGTTGTCATTAAAAAGAACTTTTAATGCAGCATTGGTCCCCCTCTACTGCTTTTGTGCATTTTTCTGGCTTACCAACCCTTCGCTTCTTGTAGAGCTGTTGTATTTCCTCTACCAGGAGTCTAAGCTGTCAGTCTAAATTAGTCTGATTTCTCTTTAATGACCTTTTAAGCAGCAGCAGTGTGCCTCAACTATATATCTTCTTTGTCGTTTTCAAATGAGCAAAAGGAACTCGCTGTAGTTAAGAACTGCTTGATCTCATAATTTCCTCATTCATGCTCGTGGAAACTCACCACAAATTTATGAGTATCAGCATTTCTTTGGAGCCTTGCATGGGCCTCATGACTGCCCATTCCAGACAACCAAAGGTACCAATAGAAGAGGTTGTCGTTAACAAAATGAAGGTTTTGGCATCACCTGTCATGCACGCGCAAAACTGGCAAGTATTTTGGATGTTGTAAAGCTGCCCAATGCGCTGCAAAAGTAGTCTGTATTTTTATTGAGCCAAGTGACCCAGTACAGTTTGCTTATAAGTGACATTCACAAAAACGGAAAAATGTGGTTGTAATTATCAGCTATTCTTAGATCTGGACTGAACCCAAAAGTGTCACACAACAATTTTTTTATGAGCCAGTGTGAGCTCATTGTGAGTCGGATGTGCATGGTGCCAGCAGAGTGCAATGTCGAAAGTGCATTCTCATTATGATAACTCTGCCCTGTACAGCAACCTGAAAGATGACATGTCATACAAGTTGAACTACAAAATCTTAAGACTAGGGGTGGTCGAATGTTCGAAGTTTCAAATATGAATCGGATATTGTGCAATAACTGTTCGTGTATAAAAATCATATTCGGTATTTTCAGTCATCGAAACTAACCAGATAGTTTGCGACCACCGACTGTCAAAGTCTTGTTACTGTTCTTTGTCTGCTAAACATAGTATCTGAAATTATCTGAAGAGAAAGAACAACAATTCAAAGCAAGGCAGCTAAAAAATTGGTCATTAAGCATTTCTTCTTTGTTCAGTTTCACAACGGATACATGCATACATGACTACTTGTGACTTTGCTTGTATGTAGTAGTTTGATCTTTTATGCTACAACCAGTGATAGTCTCCTGTTAATGAGCCCTTATCACTGGCATGCTTGAAGCCCTTAGGTTCAGTGAAAGCAAAGGGAAAGTAAACATGTCTGCAATAGAGATTAGTAAGAGGTAATTGGAAGATTTATGGAATAAAAGTAGGGAAACGACAAACAATGGAGGCACGAAAACAAAGGTCACTTTGGTTATGGCAATTAATTGTGGTTTTTTTTTTTTCCCCTTTTTAACATAGTTAGGACATTAGGCATTAAAATAACAAGAGCTTGGTGGAGAAACCCACTGCCACGTTCCAAAGGGGACGCTCGTAACATCCATCCATCCATACGGGAAAGGGGGACGCTCTTCCACAAACTGTTGGCACTTTCACAGTGTCTGCATTTATTGAAAACGGCAACTTATGGCATTTCAGTCGCCGCTGATAGCCGATAAGGCAGTCACATGCACAGAAACTTACAGCGAGCTTGTTTTTTTTTTTTTTTGTCGAGAGCGGAGCTCTTGAGCACTCGTTCTGATTGGGTTAAAGTAAAGATAGTGGCTTAGTGAAGTAACAAGCAGTGGTAGTGGTCGCTGGTACTCCAAGGCTGTAGAACAGCAGCACAAAGGAGCAGAAGGTATTGCAGAATGCTATCAGATTTCCTTCGCATCAAACTAGTTGGTCGCCCCTCATTCTTCTTTTCTTTCAGTTTAGTTGCTTTCTACAGTCTTACCTCATATATATACTTGTTTCAAAAACCCTTGGATGAATACAAAACATGCATTAGGCAATTATTTATTAACTTCGGTGCGAGATGTGAATATTACGCTAGGAACAACGTAACAGCGCAATATGTGTATAAAGAAAAACATCTTATAGCATTTAGGTTGTCGTCACCTGAAAACTTTCTGGCTTTTTTGTGTGCAACTAAATTTTCTGATTGGCCGAGAGGGATAGTGTTGCAAAATTTCCAAATGCCAAGGACTCCAAAAATATCGGTCTTGGTCCGACCCACTAATCCACCTTAACCAGCCCGCTAATTCCTCTAATCTAAATTAACACACCAATTCCATTAATTCACATTAGCCCACCCACTCATCTCACTAATCCACTCCACTCAACCCGCTAATCTGCATTATTTTACTTTAATCCATGCACCCCTTAATGTTAAGGTTGAGCAGATTCAAGATGATATGGAAATGCTGTCGTATCTACTTTAAAAGTGAGGCTAAGAAGGCCCCAAAGTTTTTTTTTTTTTTTTAATTCACATGCTCTCTTAGAGCAGTGTAAACAAAGGACACAGTGTCACCTTTCAAGAAGTGCCGGTGATGTAGAGGACTGCAAGTGTTTGTGTCTCACTGCTGTTTGTATATAAGAGCTTATTCAACCAGAATAAGTGGAAGATATGGATTTATTGTTGACGATGTCCCTGAAGGCCTTCACAAGGGGGTGGAGATGCATTCAAAGTAATAACACATGGAAAAAGTAACACAATATGAAACGCCATGCACATAGAAACCATGAAAAATACGGCATGATATGTTGCCTTTAAATGTACATTCTAACTTAACTTATTCTAAATGTAAAGGAAAATTGGGGGAGAGGGGTAGTGTCCAATGCAAACTGATAGTATGTACAGACAACTTTACATTAAATTGAAGCTAATAATAAGAAGAGAGCCTGATGGATTGTGGAACTACAGAGTATGCATAACATTTGGTGGTGCTGTCGGGCGAGTGGTAAATGTCTTCAGACACAAGGTACAGCACCATAATAAAAAGGACTAGAAATTACAGTTTCGAAGAGCCGCTTACGGTTTACCCATGCTCGGGAATAAAGCAGCTAGGAAACCTGGGATATGAAAGCAAGCAGCGCAATTCAGTATTGACACTCGTTCTGCATTCTATCCATATTAAGTGATCCTAAAGCTCATTTAGAAACACCATGCTTGCGGTGTCGTGCTTGCGGTGTCGCGCTTGCGGGGCTGGCTCTATCAGGATGTGCAGAGCGTGGACGGACGATTATCTCTTGGCATTATCTCTTGGCAGCATCTCCCGTTTTTCTCAACAATAGTTCCAGCAAATGAAATTCTCTCTTTACCAGACTGCTCTGCTCAAAATCTCCGTTCCCGAAACCGGTTCAGACCAGTTCCTTCGATTCGTTCCAGTTCAGGTTCATTTCCAAAATGTTGGAAAAAATACAGGTTTGGTTCTGGTTTTCAGTTCAGTTCCAGTTCGACGCCCTGTTCATGACATCCCAGGTGACCACATCAAGTGCTTAGTTTTACTTACCAAATGCAGTTAGCTGTATGTAAATAAATATTTCAGTGTTTTTTGTGCACAAATAGCGGTCTTACAGCGTGAAATTCTGTCATCCTTCATTGAATGCTCGCCAGCAACCGCCACTTGAAACTTCCTTACACTGAAATTTTCCCCCTATCATCTCCATTTGTTCATATTCTGGCACAGTCCTGTAGTTGAAATATATCAGCTGTCCAAGTCTGCTCTGTTTCTTATCCCTGCATAATGACGGTATCCTTTCAGAACTACGGCCATCCGCCTACAGCAGAGCAGACAAAGGCGGTTGGTGACACATGCCCGATATGCCAGGATGACTTCAAGCGGCCCACAATGCTGGCGTGCAATGTGAGTAGCACTACGACAAGCATGTGACTTTGAGGTGACCACATCAAGTACTTGCCTTTACTTACCAAATGCAGTTAGCTGTATGTAAATAAATATTTCAGTGTTCTTTTGCTTGCACTGTTTACACGTAGGAGCTGTTGCTCAACACAATCAGTTAAGAATGCCTGTCTGTCAGTTACCGTTGTGCCATTTACAGGGCATTGTGTTACATTGCATCTTTTAGTTAGTACTCTCATACAGGTCATTTGGTGTTATATTAACAGTACTGCTACAATGAGTATTATTTTCACTTGCTTGTTTTCACATGTTTCTGTTTTTCTCCTCCCATGCTTTATTGCTTGTTTGCTTTAATCAATTTTATGAACTGTACTTGGCTTAGATTAGGCTGATGCTTTACCCAAAACACTAACCATAGTTAATGCTCATTGAGTTAGTTTGCTTCGTTCGATGTGTTTTGACGTTTCTCCCAATTTGTGCCTTATTAATTGTCTGCCTTGGAAATTCACTGCATTGCTCTAAACCGGCTCATTCATGTTTACAGTGTCTTAAATTTAGGCCAGTAAAGGCATATAGAGCACAGTAAACAAAGCCACACGAATGTCTGAAGCCACAAGCACAAAGATCAAACAAATCCATGTGCTACCCATGATTCCCATAGTGGCTGCCGCGCCAGGGTTCCCTACAGTAATATTAGTAAGCAACTTTATGGTGTTATAAATGGACGAAATGAGAACTAAATGAAAGCTTTACTCTGACTCTGCTGAGCTTTTGAAGGGTTGGCCGGTTGCCACTTTGTTCAGTTTCTTCCTCCTCGTCTACTTTCCAGCACATCTTCTGCGAAGAGTGCGTGTCGGTGTGGTTCGACAGAGAACGGACTTGTCCCATGTGCCGAGCGCAGATTGCAGACGACCCCACGTGGCGCGACGGCTCGACCACATTCCTCATCCAACTCTTCTAAACCGGGACCAGGCTGCCAAGCCCCGCTCACTGCTTTTAGAAAATGAAGACGACGAAAAAAAAAAAACTAGAGTTGAAAACGCCTTACTGAAGGAGCCCTCCCCGCCATCGAGCGTTTGTGATCAATGCCTCCACCGTGGTTGCTTATTTTCATGCGCTGCTTCACTTTGCCAAGCCTCAGTTGAGTGACTGTGCAAGAAGGGAAAAAGAAAAAAATTTTTTTTCTGGTGTGTCGTTGCCGAGAGGCTCTCCCCCTCTCCTTTGACTGTTGCATGTCTGTGTGCATGTGTGACGCACAAATGTACAGTGTAGTGATAACGGTGACAGGGCACATGTGAAATCTAATCAATAAAGGAATTTATGGCAACTGTTTATCAGCGAGCCGGTCTCCATATTAACCTGCAAGTGGGCATTGTGCATATCACGTTATCATGTTCCATGGCATTCGCAGTAAACCACCATGTTGCTTCAAAGGGCACTGATGATAAAGACTGAAGATAAACTAGGTTGGTATGCATTTTCTTTTTCTTGAGCACATTTAAGAAAATAGTTTGTAATTGTGAAATAGGTAGATTTCTCGAAAAGGTAGAATCTACCTGCATGAAAAATTTCAACATCTAGATATTTTATTAGGAGTATTCACTAATAAACCTTTAAAATGCAATTGTGAAATTGAAGACAAAAAATAATAAAGTCGCGTCTGTTTAACAGTAATCCATAGACTGGCGGCAATTCTGACATATCCATCCCGAAGTCTTAAATGTGCATATGAGTTTCAATTGTGATTATCCCTAAATGCTGCTGTGGTGGTCTTCGGGATTCCGGTCTGTACGTGGATTTTTAAAATAATACATAGTAGTCACCTTCCTTTTGTACCTTTCTCATCTACTTTATGAGGTCAACACAGCTATACTACTGATCGTCCTCAATATTGGCATTTGCAGCATAAGCTGTAAAGTCAATAACTGAATAATCACTGAGCCTTTTGAATTCGCTACCCTACGCTTTATGTGGTGTCATTGTCCATTTGCTTCTGTGGTTCTGAGAAAAAATGGAGTCCCTTATTATTTTCACCACCTGGGCATTGCAATTTCTCATGCAAGTAATGTCAACCCCTCTCTCATTTGCATTGTTGCCATTCTCAGAATGTGGTGTATTGCACCTTTGTAATCGTATAGTGCCGTATATATATATACTGCATATAGCAGATATGAGACACTTAGGAAGAAGATTCCCTCTCGAAAGTGGGCACGGAGAAATCCATGTCAGCATCCATTGCACTGAATTTCATGGAGCTTGTTGCACTGAAAAGCAAAAATGAATTATTAACTTGAGGAATAAGAGTGCTTTTTATTTTTTTAGCCATAAATTTGCCACACCTTTTTTTTTTAATATTGCATAAAGGAAAGCTGGACGAAGAAGTTTACGGCTCTAGCTCATGGATTAAAAACAATGTCATATGTATGTAAACTGCACCTATACTGAGACATATAAAGTGTGGACAAAATTGAACTATTGTTAGTTAGACTTTGATAACCCACCGTAAGTATTGTAACGATTCCACGTACAACTCGTACAACAAATTCGACCGCTTCAGGCGCTCCGACATATTCAGTTTACAGAACTGTGAGGTTTGTTGTTGGTGTAGAGCTAATATTTGTAAACATGCTGCTAGCTTGTGTGAAGGGACTGACAAGCAAATTTTGCAATACCAATTTTCTTTTAATGCAATTGAAAGCTTACCAGTCAGAGTATCCATTCATGCAGTGGTAACGCGAAAAACACCATGGAACGTTTTCTATCAGAATTTTTTTATGTGCAGTGACGATGTAGTCATTCACTTGAAGCATGCTGGAAACATTGATAGGGTAACGGGATTGCATTGGTGGCATAGGCCGGCATTGGTGGGAGGCGAACGAGTGTGGCCGTGACTGTTAGAAAGGTTTATTTGGTTTGCCAAGCCGTTATTTCCTCGATTCATGGTCTTCGAAGTGTTATTTCTGCAATAATGTATAAGTGCTTTCGTGGCTTCCTGTCCATCCACCAGCATTGGCCATTAACAAGTCAAGGGTCTCCATTAGCCAAGTCAAGATCTCGAAAGCGATATGGCGCTTTCACACGTGATACATGTGGTACAAATATTCCAGGGACCATAGCTCAACATCGCGAGCGCTTTTAATTTTCAAAACCTGTCATCTGTCGAAGACCTGGGTGTGTACAACAGCATTCATGCGCACTGCCATGCACTTTCTTTGTAATACGCATAATTATTAAAGCGCACAAACGCCTAATAATGATACGAACCCATTTTAAGCAATAGGTATACAGTACTCAATAACCGCCGACTTACGTACCGTAATCTCATATATACACACCTGAAGTATCAAGGCTTCACAGCCAGTTTGCGCCACTTACTGTTTTTGTGGCCTTCTTTGCTAATTTAATATTATAACTCCTACTTATATCACGAACAGCGTGCTCGAGTCTACTGCTATAAATCACGGTCTCTTTTACTTCCATCAGAGTCTTGCAACACATTCATGCCAGTTAATTATTTATCAGTCCCTTGAAAACCGATTTTCCCCAACTTTAGTAAAATATGTCACATTCTAAATCAAAATTCGCTTGCAGCTCAATTTTCTCAAGTACAGCAAATTTCATTTCAGTGGCTGTCTCGAGAATATATTTCGGCGCTTCACATGTATTTGAATAGAGAAATCGGAGTTGGCCTCAAGGCCCACTTGTGTAAGGCCCACACCCTGAAATTTTCTAAAAATTTGAAAAAAAAAACAAGTTGCACTAACTGGTTAATTGCCGCAAGCCGTTGCAAGATGGGACTAGTCCCTGTCCGAAAAACCGGTTGGTGATTGTAAATGTGTTCATAGTGGTACAGTGTGCTAGAATATTGGGTAGCGTGCTCCCTGCCCTATGCGGCGCACGCTTCCGGCTGAAGCCGCGCATGTCGCCGGAGCCGGCGGCCGCCAGGGGCGCTGGAGCTAGTTCCACCTAGTGTTCCTGTATATATACAGGAACACTAGTTCCACCTAAAGCCCCTTTAGTTCCACCTGAAGACCCGTGCCAGCGCGTGCGCTCCCGTCACTGCCATTCGCTTGCTGCAGCCTGCACACGAGGATGAGGATCCAGCTCACTGTAATAGTGGGCCGCAATTGGCTGCATTTATTTGCGTAGCAGACTAAGCGCAGTTATAGTAGTCGTAAGCATGCTTCCTGCCAGGTCAGCACGCGTTATAAATTCTGCAAAACAAGACAGTGCGGGCATTGCACGAGTAATTTCTTTTTATTTTATTTACTGATTCCTTAAATGTCCCCGGTGCGAGGTTTTACATCAGGGATGGGTTGTTACATTTGTGCGAGGTCTTCGGTGAATGAATGAAATATGTATGGTGAATGAATGAAATATGAATCTTGATAGCGCGCTTGCGGCAAGTTGAATGCTTACCTATACATAAATGTTGAATTTCATTTTTTTCTTTTTTGCTTCCGAACGCGATCCATACGTGTGCGAGTGCATTGAAATCCGCGACGTCATCGCACTGACGCGCATGGGCACTGCGGTAAAGGTGCTTTACACTCGAGCAGAGAAAGCTGCAGATTGCATTCTCAGCGAGTAACCAGCCTTCCTCCGCGCAAACAATTTCAACTAGAGCTTTTAAAAGGCATTTGTCAAAGCGAGATAGAGAGGGAGATCTTTTTTTTTTTTCTTTTTGTTCATGAAGGCTGTAGAGGTTTGCCCGGCGGCATATACGTAGCCTGCTACTCCAGATATTAGGTATGGTGAAAATTTGGGGGTGGGCCAGCTTAAAATTTGAGGGTGGGGCAACTTGAAAGTTGAGGATGGACCAAGTGAAGTTTGGGCCTTGGCAAACTTAAACGTGGTGGTGGGCCAACTAAAATTTTGGGGTGTGCTTACGCATACCTAGAGAACTTCAGTGTAGTTTCTGCATCATTTTTAGTTCTTGAATTCGCTTTGAATTGTGCTGCGACGCACGCATGAGCGGGTGACGATTTTTATTTAGTTTTCTCGCGCATACAAGAAATGTGCAGGGGATGTTCGCATGATCGCGCACGCTTGCTCGCACTGGTATTGGGCAACCATCCTATTCAGTTAAGAGACCACAGCAAAAAAAGCTTTCACATTGAGAAGATAAACACACGGGCAGACGATGCACTCGCTACTATAATTCATTATAAGAAGGCACGCTGAATATAATACCTGCGGTGCAAATGCGCGCACAGGCAAAAAAAAAAAAACATCCATAGAAAAAGGGATGTGCCACGAGCAATTCTAGATCAAATGCACAAGGTAAAGCAGGTGATTATCGTGTGGCAGAAACAATTATGTCCGGAGTATAACGACTCGCCTCAATGCTCCTTTTACATCAGTATGCCCCATTGATGCACCTTTAAAGGGACACTAAAGCGAAACAATAAATCAGTTTAGACTAATGAAGCATTGTTTGAGAACCCTGCGGGCAGTCATATAAAAAAAAAGAAATAGTCTGATTATTAGATGAGAAAATTAAGGTGCAAGTATCAGTATTTCAATTTCGCACCGAAACCCCAGCGCCGGTACGTCAGCGTGACGTCAGGGATTCCAAAGTATGTTTTCGCATTTGGGCCGCGTTGGCTGTGTAAAGGTTCCAGAAGCTTGCCATGTTTAATATTTGGTGCCTTTAGAACACAATGTAGCCAAACTGTACCGCTATATATAATTAGCAGACCCTAGAAGATGCCATCAAAATCCAAGACGTCACAGCCCCCAGGTGCGGGAACTGAAGTGGGTGTCGCCACCCGTATTTCGTTCTTGCGCTTTTTTCTGGCCTACCAAACGTCTTATCGTTGCAAGAGTGGTGTTTTTGGCGTTGTAGAACGGTCATTTACTGATGCAGAAGAAATCATTTTTCACTTTAGTGTCCCTTTAAGAAGAAACCAACGTCCTCATAAACGTCACCCTCGGGATTCTCGATGCCGTTATTACCATATCCCAAAATTTTATACACCACTGGGGCGCACAACTGGTCCAAAACCAAGCGCCTCCACCGAATACTGCGGTCCTTCCGCGGGAGTCAAGGTGAAAGAGCATGCCGTACGTGCGCAGCCAACACCGCCTAGACAAGAGAAGCCCTGAGCGCTAGGCGGGTGATGACACGGAGGCCGGCGGCGTCCTCGGGGTTACGGGTTGAATGAAGGGATCGCGCTCTTATGGGCAACGTTAACGACAGCGCAGTTATTGTTCTCTTTAAGGCATAGTTGATCAGGGGGCCCACAGAGAACAGAGGGCGTTCCAAGATTACCTTATTTATGCAAAACTATTTACGCGCTCCATTATCGACGGGCTTTATGCCCATCCATAAAAAAAGGAAATTGTTCAAGCTTAGTATTGAGAACGAATTTCGGGTAAATGATGACAGGGAGCGTGGCTTATATTGAAAAGTCACAGTGCTGCCCTCTTCAGAGTAGCTTCGTTGCCTTGATTTATCGTCGGCACGCCCTTCATGCGACTACAAAAGTTCTTCAACAAAATGTTGGTACTGCATCATAACACGTATATCATGACAACTTCACTGGTGTGCCCTTCTTCATATTCGGGCAAATGTCTCACATGTATTTATTACAGTCTAGATTAGGCTCTAAACGAATAATTTCGCTTTCGAGGCATTATTACATACAGTACCGCAGTACACATATTTACAACACCTCAAATGAGTTTCGCAGTGGAGATACAAAACATTCGTGCAACAATTTACATAGAAACAGCAGTCTTATTCCGCAGAACTCCAGCTTTTCTCTTCTTTGCCTTAGCATTGGCACCCAATATTCTGTCACTGATCTTGCGGAAACATGAACGCATGATTTTTTGGCCTCGATTTGTAATTGCTCCAGCAATTGGGGCACAGAGCACTTATTAGGCATATCCTGGCATGAACGTAATCCACATTCCGCGTCAATGAAGGCTTGCCGGACACAACCGCAATCGCAGCACAAGCGCAGAGACTACATGCACGGTTCACGTCCAGAAAAAAAGTGCGCTCGGAAGCATGTCGCAGCATGCCAGGACTTTTCTAACCGCGAGTATATTCAAGGAGCGGCAGGGTTCTCGGAAC
This sequence comes from Dermacentor variabilis, assembly GCF_050947875.1. Taxonomy (NCBI): domain Eukaryota; kingdom Metazoa; phylum Arthropoda; class Arachnida; order Ixodida; family Ixodidae; genus Dermacentor; species Dermacentor variabilis. The sequence continues at coordinate 51,857,229 of NC_134570.1, read as the reverse complement.
TGATTGAATTGTTATCGCATCGTCGCCCACTCGGTCTTCCGCGTCTCATTTTCAACACAGGTGCGTAGTTCGTAGCTTCGTAGCACGCTGCACGGAACTTCTATGTGGGCCTCTTTTGCGTGACGTAGCTCAATGGGAGAGGGTGCAGCCAGAAGGCTTCAAGTTCTCTAGAGGATTTTGGCGCAGCGCGCGCAGCCTTCATGCAAGGAGAATCGAGGAGGAAAGCGCCGCGGGAAGAAGAGCGCCGCTACCTTCAAATTATCAGGGGGTTTTAGCCACCAGTAGTGTTCCTGTATATGCTCCCTGCGGGAGCATATACAGGGACACTAGCCACTAGTGATGCACGAAATCATCTGGTGGTGCAACTGGTGCCACAGGGAACAGTGTTTTGCGTCACGTGAGCGAACTGGCATCGCTTATTAACGGAAGCGCACGCGCCGTCGCCTGCTCTTCCGCCAATGGAAGCACTTTATTGCGCCTCTCTCGTCTCTGTCGCTGCTGACGACGACAACGGTGTGAAACTGAGCAGAGAGCGAATGAAAGCTAACGCTTTAAAATGTAGCAGCGCAATTTTCGATCGAGGACATAAGCAGAAGAAGCAGCGCTTATACTTGCCCGCTCTTCGGTTTGTGTCCTCTTCCGTAGCCGGGCAGTTATATTATTTTAATTTCCGCAGCTATTCCGCTCGAGTCGAAATGCGAATGGCGTTTGGAAGCTCTATCGCTAGAGGTGCAGAACTTCCCGGCTAAGGCGGCATGCCCAAGGGCACGCTGCTTTGGTCTCGGTTGTTACAATTACTGTCATTTGGCATATGGGTTAACCTCACCGTATGGAGATACTCGCTGCTGTTCTATATGTCTTGCTTAATTCGAGGAAGCTGCAGCGCACTAACAACTCGCTTCTCCTGCTTAAAAGACCAGTATTCACTACAAAAGCATGCGCATTTGGATTGGTCGGTTCGTAACTTGAGGAGAAACAATACCAATGAACAGGCGTTAGGAAGAGAGAGACCACGGCACCATCGTCTGTCTCTTTGCCCGTTCCTTACCAGTGGCGTAGCCAGAATAATTTTTTTCTTGGAGGGGGGTGGCGGGGGGTGTTGAGGTTGAGGGCTGTTACTTGAGCGGGGACGGGGAGGATGAAGGCGGTAGGAAGGGAGGCTGGGCAGGCTGCATACTAACACACAAGTTGCGGGGGTGGAAGGCACGTGCTTAGTGTGCCCTCCCCCACATCCCTGATTATTCCACTGTCCCTCACGTCATATCGCCCTGTTCCTTTGCGCCGGTTTTTAAAGTTCTTGCGCAATTTGTTTTCGTAAAGCTGGCTTTGCCGCAGCAGGATAAGTTGTGCGGAAAAGCCCTATTTTGTAGTTCCTCTCGTTCTTCATTGAATCCGAGCAGAACAAAGTATTCGAGGTGCTGGAGCGAAATTAATCGTTTAAGGTGAAGGTGAAATGAACTTTATTTATTGTTTCAGGTGCAGTGTATGCAAAGGAAGCTGAGGCATAAAAAACAAAAACAAACAAAAGAAACTTGCCTGGCGTAAATTGCCACTGACAAAACCAACTAAAGAAGAGAAACCGTGCCATGGCGGCGTATCATATTTAGTAGCACCCACAGTCACCACCAAGAAGTTAATCTTCCCGTTCTCAGCTCTTTGAGTTGGATTTTTCTGCGTTCGAAATAGCTCCAGGTGATGCTTCGGGACGTTGAATATCACCGATCAATCAGTAAATTGGTCGGGACAGACAAAACTGATTGATTGATTGATTGATTGATTGATTGATTGATTGATTGATTGATTGATTGATTGATTGATTGATTGATTGATTGATTGATTGATTGATTGATTGAGTGATTGATTCTAGGAGCTCATAGCCTCACTCTCCGCAGCGGAGCGCCACCTCCAGTGAGTCTTGGCTATGCGTACTCGCTGTGTGTTGACCAATGCATACTTTCTGTGTCCGTGTACTTGTGCGTGCGCTGCAACAATTTGAAGCTAACCTGTAAGGCACAAACGTGGAAGGTTGGAAGATAAAAACATAAACTTGAAAGGAAGCCACAGGCTATGCAGCGGGCGTTAGAACGGAAAATGATACACGCGTGTAACATTAGGAGATGATAACGCTGCACCATGATCTAGGCCAGAAAGCAAAACGCAGATTAAGAGAAAGTTGGGCAGGTCGTCTATTTCAAGTTTCGCCCTCTCCGTGAAGTCTTATTTTATGTTGGCCCCTGCCACCCGCTTTATTGAGGCATCCAATGATGTGTGTACGTGCCATTGTTACAATGAGGTTCATCAGCATCATCCTCATTGTGTTCAGCCCATAAGTGGTCACTAATCAGTTCAACAGAATGCGGGTGGAGGTGGAGGAAAACAGAGTCGAGGATTGCAGATGACTAGATGGACAGATAAGATTACAAAATTTACAGGCACGCGAGAAGTCGGTTGAGGCATAGAGTGAAAATTCTCGATATAGGACAGTTACTTGTTGTTCAGGCAGAACAGGAGTAAGCGCGGAAGACTGTCCTGTAGCGCGCGGTTAACCCCCTAATTCTAAAACACAGTTCCACGTAAAATAGTATTGGAGCAAATTGTGCACCTTTATTTCTGGTGATAGCGAGTACATTTGTGTACAAAAAGGTATCATTGAAATATAGGTTGAGCTAAAGCTTAATTAGTATATAATAAATAATGAATTGGTAATTGGTTTATTCAAGTATTAACATCTAAGTATACACTACGGCATATCAAAAACACTGCTATGGGTTCCGCGTTAATGCTCCCGCGCTTTAATCAATATTAGGTAACGGGAAATTCAGCGTCGCATATATGCTACGCTGAGTATCATATATATATATATATATATATATATATATATATATATATATATATATATATATATATATATATATATATATATATATATATATATATATATATATATGCTGATCATGACAACGACGTCACATGATATGCAGCATCTGAAAAGGGAGTATTTCTTTTGCACCAAAGTATTATTACAAGCGTGGATGGCTCCGATTTTTGCCGAAGTCAGGTGTGGTGTCATCGACGCACTACAACGTCACTGAAACCGAAACCGCGGTTAGTTAAAACCCGCGGTCGACACATCAGCATATAACGTATTCGTGTTTCAAAAGAACGCGCTTCCTTCCCGTTTTTTAGAAAAATATCCCCATTAAAGAAAGTCGACGACGTGGGAAAGTCGGCTCTGGTCACGAGCGCTACATTAATTAGAAGAAGAAGAAGTTTGCTCTCGAGTCTTCAGACGTTGCGGATCATCCGGTGCCAGCTATGGGTAAGCGCGGAGAATCATTTTTTTTTTCTAGAAATGACGGGCCGAACAGTTAACTGCCATGTTAGCGAGGAAGTTAAAAAAGAAAAGAGCGAATTGCCACACTTACAGGTATTATTCGCGTTGCGATTACCTCGGTTTTCCGCGAATGATGTTGCAGAGTTCCAAAACGACCTGATAGCGAGGCCTGGCGAGGTTGGCTGTTAGGCACGCTAGTAAAAAAAGGCAGTGGCAACAGCACATGTCTCGTTGATTATTTAGACTGCCGCTGTTTCGCTCCCTTTACTTTACCAGCGTTATTCGCGCGTAGCTAAGGCTATCGCATATTTCGCCGACTATCTATAGAGTGCGTTGGACGTTAGTATCGTATTAGGCAGGGAGCGCCGACGCCTTCCCCATGTTAGTTGAGAAAAGACCGTTCGTAAGATAATAAGTATTTAAGATCGGTTGATATAAGTATACGGGATCGCATTTCGTCAAACATGTTTTGACAACACACACGCCTCACGTTACTGAAAGGAAGGCGCGCAAACACCGAGACAAGTAAGAACAGAAAGGACGACACCAACAACCTTTCTGCTTCATTTTCTTTTAAACTTGTGTCTGTGCTTCATCCCTGCTTTTAAATGACAGGAACCCCCCCTACTACCAACTTTCTCGTTCTCAACTTTTATCGTTCTAAGAACACGCCTGATGTGTTGTCGACATAACCATACATTCGTACCTTCAGATGCTGATAACGAACAGACCGCCATGATGGGGCCTGCGATCACGGCCGCAGATGAAGGTGAGTCATGCTGGCGGCACGTCGTCACTGTGCTCCCAGGCTCCGGTTTACGTCGTCGCAGTATTAACTGCAACTTTCTTTCTTTCTTTTTTTTTCATTCTTGGCTTGGTGGTGCCCACGATCCACGGCAAGCGAATTTGCAGCAGTGATCAGCAGAACTCGAAAGCTTGTTCTTGTTATAGTTGGTGTGATTAAAGTTATACGAACTACTTGGATGGAATGTTGTTCTGAGGGTTTTTCCTAGGAAGCCCTGCTCTATGTTAATGGGGCAAAACTGCTGCGACAGACATTTGATCCTGTTGAAAACACGCGCATCTCTCAGTGATGTATATACTATGGTTGTGAGGTCGTAGCGCTGGCCTCCGTAGTGTGCTTAGGCAGATATGTTGCAGTGCACGCAACCATGTATATATATATATATATATATATATATATATATATATATATACGGTGCCATCATATATGGTGGCCATCACCTACGGCAATGATGGCCACCAGCCGCTAAGGTTGGTGGCCATCATCGACCTGCTCCAGAGGCAGGTCGATGTAGATATATATATGAAGCGTTTCGTACCGAAAGAGCGGGTGTAATAATCACCCTGTTCCTGGCTAACGCCAAGGAGGTGCCTTCCTATCTGGAAAGTAGCCTGTCCATGTATTTGTTGTGATGGCTCCTGTGGTAGAGGGGGAAGGGAAAAAGGAATGTTGCTGACTTGCGTCGAGATGCTGCGCGTCCCATGCATCCTATGTTTCTCTGCAGTAAAAATTTAGTTGAAGTTTGGCGTTCTGTCGTGTGCGCTCCTCGCTGTCGTCCGATGTCTTTTTTTTGGGCTAGTTAATCGTGTCTCAAGTCGGTAATAAATGTAGATTTGTATACATATGTAACGTCCGACACATAAACCGGCTACATAAAAGGTGCACGAAGAGCAGCTACACTATATATGTCCGTATAATTAGACCTTTATACAAAGAGTATAGAGAGTTCTATGTAAGTTTTATTTTTAAATCTATTCAGATGTCAAACTAAAGAGTATAGTAGTGTAGTGCAATTTGCGTCATTGCACAAGAGCTTTAAGGTAAGGCGGGCACAGTTCCACGCTATCGACGCAAGAATTTGTGAGACCGAATAACGAACTCGTTAATGCGTGTCGTTATTAGAATTCGGTAATTACCCTATTTCTAAGATCAATGTGGCTAATTTGAATGCCATCCTATTTTAGCACCCCCGTTATGTTTTTTTTTAGTTCGAGAAATCGCACTTAGTTTGAGATAATCATGGTCAAATTTTAACGATCAGTGCAGGCGATATCGGCATCGAGTGCGTCTGGAGCGCTAGAAAAGCAGCCCCGCTATTATGTCATAGGGAAACACTCCGTGACGAAGTGCGCGACAAAGTGCCCGACGAAGTTTCAATCATGGCACATCACGGTTGATGATAGCCAGGCACAACGGTAAGTCATTTTGAAAGCACGAGTGATCCGCTTATCAGTAGTTTCCGTATCGTGCTGTCATTCGAGCTTATTTCCGCACTTCGTCACAGGGCGTTTAGGTATGACGTAAGAGTGGTGCTTCCTTTCTGACGCTTCGGGCGCGCTCAGTTTCGATAACATATGTATTGCGAGTTGGAACTAGGTTATGAATGCCTCGAATTCAGTGCGAATCTCAGAACTTCTGGAGAACGGGTGCCGTAAAATGTAACTGCCTCCAAACTTACCATATAAAAAACCGTTTACAAGGTGCCAGTAAATAAAAATAATATTTTTTTTATTTGTCTTCCCAAACTTAGGACAATAGCGGCAAAGTAATATGTCAGCGTCACCTTACATCACTTCTGGAAAAGTTTCACGTGCGCTACGCTAACAGCCTCTAAAATAATGTTCATTCTAAAGGAAAAAAAACACAATCAGACGACGCCTGAGCGGCTTTACGAATGTGAATTCTAAAGCTCAGGACGAGGTCGCTCTAACGTACCTGCCGTAATTCGATTTTCATTTTTTTTTCAGAGGGCGAGTATACGTCACAGGCGTCCATAATCGTAACTGATGAGAAAGGTAGGCATGTGTACTAGTTCAGGGCGGTGTTAAAGCGTCGCGCAGTGACGGATGCACAGTAACAGTGTATGTCTGTGGCCCTTCCGTTACACAGTGAAATTGTAAGTACACATGTTACTTTCATTCTCAAGCTTAAAGGGACACTAAAGGTTACTATTAAGTCAACGTGGACTGTTGAAATACCATCACAGAAACCTCGAAACGCTTGTTTCGTGCCAAGGAGAGACTTATTTTAAGAGAAAATGCGTTCTGAAGCGTCCGCGTACCTCTAGCGCAGTTCAAATCGCCCGCCCTCCGATCGAGGAGTACTGACATCATGGTCTCATAGTGACGTTGCGCCATCGGTGAGTAGAACGGCGTCCGCAGACGGCGCTACGGCTTTTCTGCGCAAAACGCGAACGCGCGGCCAGAAACAGAGCCAAGACAGAGCCGACAGCAGAGCGAAAGCGGGAGTATGGTGGCTAGCGGAATGAGAAACGAATTACGTCCCACATTACGTCCCACGGCACACGGAGAGTCCGTTTTCGTTAAACTATAGGCTGCGGCGAGCTCGCAGCGTGGTCGGCGTGGTCTATGAGAAGCGACGAGCCTTTTCGCACTCGCAACAGGGCATAAAAATGTGCGAATCGACGCAAAACTCGGCCTAGAAACGTGCTTCGCCACAGCCAGGGCTCAATACGACCCAAGCTGGCACGACCCAGATGTCGTTTCCCGCACCGCCACCAGGCGCCGCTACTATACCTCAAACTCCAGCGCAAGACGCCCATAAGCTGGTACTTCATTCTATGACGCTAACTTCGACGCTCGTCGCAATCTGACACCGACAGATTGGCTCGCGATGGTGGGCTCAACTTCAGCGATTTGAGCACCGACGAGCGCGACCTGCTGCTGAGGGCTCGCACTGCCGGCGTCGTTGCGTACTACGACGGCGGCCTCGACACCGGCTCTCCGGAGCGGGAAAGCAACGAGGGCTTCCCACGACATCACATGGACGTGGCATTCTCGCTGCTTGTTCCAAATGAAATTTTCGCGAGCCAGCAGAACCCTCACAGCACGACGCGATAACAAAACTACTGAAACTCCAAAGCGTGCGCGGAGCAGAGTCGAGAGCGCAGAGTCGAGCGAAAACGAAACCTTTCGAACACCCATATTACTGAAGGGCAACGTCAAAATGTTATTTTTCTTAGAATCGAATAGACGTAGACAAGTAGCATTTTTTTTCGTCTTATAATCGAATGAAATGATATTTTTAATACGAGTAGTTGAGTATTAGTAACACAAATTATGAGGAGTCCTTTCGTCATCGGGCTAGTACCGGAATGTCGCTGGGGGGTCTCAAATCGTGTCATGCATTTACCTCAATTTCTCGGTTACTAAAGCTCTGTTCGCGATTATATTGACGCCTTAGACGTTCTAGAACATTGCTCTACCACTTTAACTTGAGTTTCTGGTAACCTTTAGTGTCCCTTTAAGAACCTCTCATCGCGAAATCAAATCACTGAAGGGACAAACAGGTGCCGTGTTCATTGCAGTTTAATGTGGTGTACTGTTCAAATAAATTCTACGTACCGTCAGAAACCCACGCACAGTATCTTACGATGATATTATATTTCGTACGAAGGTATATAAAAATTTTGCCTCTCGTATTGTCAAGAAGAGACATCGCCTCGGGAAGCTACGGTGCGGCGCGTTGCTCCACAACGTAGATCTTGGAGGCCTATATCTCTTCGGTTACTTAGGGGCGCTACACGTCAAAGGCGTTCAGCTGACCGGTTACTTAGGGGCGCTACACGTCAAAGGCGTTCAGCCGACAGCTCGCCGTCGTCGCAGCAATCTTGGAGATAAGAGTTTTAGGAATTGAAGCTAACAAACCCAACTCACGATGAAAGAAGAACTAGAAGATGAAATTAATATTGGCTAAGACAATGTTTGGCGCTGATATTGGCAAATTCTTCCTAATGTGTGCATCTGTTCTTACCCGCAGCTGCACACCCCCACAGTTCTTCGCCGTCGCCGGCCTTCTGGTGTTCTTTCTCATCGGATCCAACCTGTTCATGTTCGTCAACGGTAACGGATCTTGAAATACCTTGACCATGCGGGGGTTTGGAGGAAAAGAGCCAGCCACAATACGCAACTTTCAAGAGAGAGAAAGACAATAACGCGCTTAATTTGATTTAGCTTACCCGTAAGGACGCCACGACATGAGCGCATGGGTGCTGGTACGGAGACATGATAAAAGCTAGCGGGAGCATGACATCAGGCAATTGGTGATGCCCAAACGCACGGCCCGTACAGTGGTGCCAACCTGCAAAAGCTGCAAAAGCTTTTGAATCGCAAGGAGACGCCACCAGAAGAATTAACGCTTTGCTGTCCTTCGATAAGGAGGCAGGCAATCCTTCCTTTCACCAGATCCCTCGCCACCATCTTAGGCCACAGGCCATCCTTTCCAATAAATATTTTAATCGAATCGGATCGAATCGTAGGTTGAATACGCCGGATGCGATTGCGGGATCCGGAAACGACGTCATAGACGTCGAGTTTTGGACAGCACCTGTTAGGCACGGGCGCAGCCACCACTGAAGCCCGACACTACGTCTTTCCAAGGACTCCTTTGACCCTAAATGACCCTTAAGGGGCCTTGAGGGAGTAAATCCGTCTGTAAATCACACCCTTACATCCGTAAACGGTATAAGGATGTGATGTCTATACAGAAAGCACGTTAATGCGTGCCAATTGGCTTTCTATGTATCTGAGGGAACAGACGTTGAGTAAAGCGAGAAAATCATTCATCTTATAATGCGCCGAACACAAGCGAGTAAAACTAGCAACGCGATGGGGCCCACCAGACAAAGGCGACGAGGCGCAAACTGCGAATGAAACACCGACCACACGTGGGATGCGGTTCAATAGGCTTGTGCAGATGCCTACGGGTTAAAAATAAGAATAAAGTTGAAAAAAATTAAGGACACAACGACAAAACAGCCAATATTGAGCCAATAAATAACCATCACAAGATTCATGGTTCCAGTTTACGTGACTATTTCTGCCAGCTTGATCTCGAGTACCGCTCAAGGAAGATAGAGAAGGCAGTGATAAAGCAACTGGTATAGCTTGCCCCTTGTCGTCCTTGTCTCGATCGTCATAAAATTTTAGCTCACGCTTGTGCAGAGTGCATGGCAACATGAGCTGAACGCCCTCATCGTCAGAGTTCCCTTAAAGGATTTTTTATAGGAAATTGTAAGGATTAGGAACCTTCAAAAGGCACATAGGATACAAGATGTGTCTGCATAAGCTCGGGTGGTATCTTCGAAATGCCGCTTCTTTTTCTTCTTTTTTTTCCCTTTAATGTAAAGTCCTTTTATTTTGGGTGTGCTTGCCACGATTACCGGTGCGTCCACGTTCACAAGACCACGTTCACAAGCTCTTGTTGCGCATGCGCCATTTTCACAGCCAACGTCGGAAGCGCCGCCCGTCTGGAGGCCACAGAAGAGTACGAGGGCGTGGTCTCCACCGAAAATGAGCCGCACATCATCGGACGCGCCGTAAACGAGTCCGAGGAGCACGACCACGGGACGGGGGTGCTACTGAAGCGGCCAGGTAATTGCGCACCTGCACTCATGTGCGCTGCATCCATTTTCTGCAGGGTGTCTATAATACCAGGTGCTTGTACATACATACATACATACATACATACATACATACATACATACATACATACATACATACATACATACATACATACATACATGCATGCATGCATACATACATACATACATACATACATACATACATACATACATACATACATACATACATACATACATACATACACACACACACACACACGCATGCATGCATACATACATACATACATACATACATACATACATACATACATACATACATACATACATACATACATACATACATACACACACACACACACACACACATACATACATACATACATACATACATACATACATACATACATACATACATACATACATACATACATACATACATACATACATACATACATACATACATCACAGAACTTTCAAAGAACGCCTGTGTCAGATAGCACAATTCTAGTCCTTGAGGTGGATTACTCAAAGGTGTAGACATTACTTGTATGAGAAATGGAAATCCATAATTGAATAATTAACAAGTTCACTAATTAACTTTTTATTACTTACTACACGGCACATATTGCAACTTACGAATTGTATCCTATGAGATTGAAAGTCGTATCCACCTTAAATAAAGTTTCAGTGTGCCACCAGTTTCAGGATGTTTATTCCCAAAGTGTAAAACGAAGTGCTGCATGAGCGTACCAGTTACTTTTGTGTTTCAGTGAAGAAAACGGTGATTGGTAAAAAGTGCATGTGGAACAATACAGTGCGAGTTTCATGGAAAATGTATCAGATCCCGTGCAATCCTCAGAATTCGTTCCAAGTGGATACACCTTGCAAACTCACCGGGTATACAATTCCTGCATTGCAGTATAGGCCGCAAAATTACTAATTAGAAAGTTAATTAGTAATATAAATTTTAGAGACGTTAGTCGATCACGCATATGAATGTTTGGGGCGTGTAATGTCTGTCGCTTCGAGTAATCCAGCTCAAGGACTACAATTACGCTATATGCCACAGGCGAATTTTAAAGCTCTGTATGATCTAAAGAAAGAAAGAAAGGAAGGAAGAAAGAAAGAAAAAAGAAAGAACTGATGAAAGGAAAAGAAAACACCCTGTAAGGTACGCGAGTGGTGCCCTGCAAATTAATACTTATGTCAGAAGTTACCAAGTTTCTACACGCCGTGCTAAAAATTAGTTGGCTTGCATGTGCACCTGTTGCTGGCCTTGCTGTACGAGCAGAGAGCCTCCTAAGCCTTGCAACAAGGCTGAAACACTTTCTTTGCTCAGCGCGGCGCACCGATCGAACGCTACAAGAATAGGTACGTAAACACTGCGGTCTAAGCCTATTTATATTGGCTATTGAGTTGCCCTGAAACCGAAACTCATACCGAGAGTATTTGCGGAAGAGAGGTTTTTTTTGAAACTATACTCTCAGTCCACTGTGGAGCTCGTGTGCGACATCTACGTGACCACCCGTCTTTCCAAGTGAAGCCTATAAATTTGAAATTATCCGAGTGGAGTATTTTTTTTTTTGTCAGGTTACATACGGAGCACGACAGCTAGCCTCAGCGGTCGGTGCCTGTAACTAGCGTGAGGACGTGTGTTCAAGGCCACGCTGCTGCATTTGAGTTATCTTTTGCAAAGAGTGCGATGAGCCTACACACTTCAAACTTTCGCTATTCGGCATCCGTTATCCACCCCGATAGCTCAGTGGCGATGGTGTTAAGTACAGCGTTGCTTAGCACCACGTCGCAGGGTCGATCCCAGCCACGGTGTGCGCATTCTGATGCGGGCGAAATGGGGGGGGGGAAGAGAACGCTCGCGTGTCCAGCACTGTGGCCACCTTAAGGAAACCCACGTGGTCAAAAATTAATACGTAGCCTTCCACCTCATAAGTCACGGGGTGTAGTTTCGAATTTGAGCGCGAACGCCACGAATACATTTATTTGAAAACGGTACGGGTCGCGTGAGCCACCCAGAAGAAGAAGAAAAAGAAGAAAGGATCCCCCCCCTTCTCTTTTTCTCATTGTCCAACTCTGATCGCCTTCCGCCCAATGCGTCACTGAAGGATTACTAGCTCACAATTAGCGAGCCCTTTTTCTGGAACCACGCAGCCAGTTCTCGTTAGTGATTGGCTGACATGAACCCCTATGACCTTTGCCGCACTGGATGGACCGAGAAAGTAGTTCTGGGGCACTGCGCGCCGAACTCACGATCCAATTTTGACCACCTGGGGTTCTTTATAAAACGCGCACTGTCTTAAGTACACTAAGGATCCTTGCACTGCACTGTAATTTAAAATGTAGCCGTCCGTTTATACCAGATTTTTCAGCGAACACTTTCAAACTTAAAAAAAAAAGATGCATGTAGCAGATAGCCCAACTCTAGTACATGAGCTGGTCTACTCGAGGAAGCAGACATTACATGCGTAAAAAAAGAAATGAAATGCGTAATTGAATATTTAACAAAAAAAAAATCACTTATGTTTTGAGGCAATTACCTTATGACGCATATTTCAATTTTATGACGAGAAGAAAGATAACCGAGGTGCCCGATATCTATTAATCGTATCATAAGATGCCAATATTTCAATTTACAAATTCTATCCGGGAATTTCGCAAATCCAATCCACTTGGAACGAATATCAATTTCCGAACTTTGCGAAGAAATGCGTTGGCGTTCCAGTTACTTTTGTGCTTCGATGCATAAAACAACGTTTTGCTTGAAAAGTAAGTGGGACGACAGTGCATCTTGACCGCGAGTTTGACGGCGCATTTCTCGTAAGTGGTGTCATCCACCCGATTCTTTTCAAGTTGATTTTTTCTTTCGATTCTTTTCAATTCTTGCAGTTTCACCCGCAAGAATTTGTAAATTGCAATATGTGCCACACGGGCATTCGTCAAAAACTTAACCAGTGATTTTTTGTTAATTAGTCGATTGATTGATTGATTGATTGATTGATTGATTGATTGATTGATTGATTGATTGATTGATCGAACGCGTAACGAGGTCGGCGGAGCAACACCGCATATACCCACTATAAGCTACCGCGACGGGTACGTGACTGGCGAGCACTGAGCATAGAGCCGGCATAATCAATACATTTGCTATGCCGCACGCTTGTGCGCGGCGTCGTCGCAGGTTCAAGGAAGAACCCCGCCGGGCTCAAGACCGGCCACTCGCCCCAGTTGCTACCCAGCCGGTCACTGTTGTGCGTGCTGGGTGGTCGGACCCAGGAGTACGGCCCGATGTGGCTCGACGGCCTGTGTGACGTAGCCCTGGTGCCCTTCTACGCGCTGCCTAAGGGCGGCGACACCTTCCTCAACGACGGTGACAAGGCCACGCAGCAGGTTCTCGACAAGGCCGCCAAAGCGGTCAAGACCACCTACGGCATCCACGTGCCTCTCAGGTACGCGTGCTTTGCCACACTGTCACGGAGCCGTTCGGAATGGACGTCCTTGCGCGCGAAAGTGACGAAGATTGGGCAAGGCCGTGGGCTGGAGCTATTAGTGTATCGCCTTGCGTGCCTGCCCATGCTCGTTTAGATGTAAATAGTTTGCATATATATATATATATATATATATATATATATATATATATATATATATATATATATATATATAAGAAGCCAACAAACAAAGACACCAGGACAACATAGGGGAAATTACTTGTGCTTACTAACTGAATTAAAGAAATATAAATGAATGGCACTGAAAGTGGATGAACAAAAAACAACTTCCCACAGGTGGTGAAAGATCCCTCGTCCCAACGATCCCAAGCAGTATAGGGCGCCGTCTTACGGAGAGAGAGCGACGGGATATATATATATATATATATATGTGTGTGTGTGTGTGTGAAAATCTGAGACTAACAGATTTAATCTCTAATTTGATTCGGTACTCGAATCTGACAATAATAATAATTATAATATTTGGGGTTCTACGTGCCAAAACCACTTTCTGATTATGAGGCACGCCGTAGTGGAGGACTCCGGAAATTTTTGACCACCTGGGGTTCTTTAACGTGCACCTAAATCTAAGCACACGGGTGTTTTCGCATTTCGCCCCCATCGAAATGCGGCCGCCGTGGCCGGGATTCGATCCCGCGACCTCGTGCTCAGCAGCCCAACACGATAGCCACTGAGCAGCCACGGCGGGTGAATCGAATCTGACAACTGCTGATCCTGTGGCGTGCGAGGTAGGGAGGTCAGGCGAGGGAGGAGGGGCGTTCATTCGGCTGCGCTATCACGTTGTTTTATATCAATTTGCTTTTCGTTGTTTTTTTATTTGCATCCCGTGGCGGCAGCCTCATGTGCATGCTCGTGCGAACAAACGCTGCTCGCGCCCAGCGAAGCATAGACGGAACGCGCGGAGTGATAAAATTTGGAGACCGCACTATTTCGTAGCTTCCACAGCGTTGCACCTGATGTATGAAACGGAGTATAGGGCGCCTCAATGGTCCTCCTCGCCCACCGCTCCGTACACAGTGGAGACAACCACGGCGCCTACTACATTGTTGAGCAAGCGAATCGCGGATGCCGTAGGGATGCATTGCAGGTGCTCGTGTGCGGTTTGATACTACTTTACTGGCCTTCCCCCAGCTCCAGTGGTCTCCGCTGTTTGCGACAGCAGAGCCACGCATATTTTTTTTTTTTTGAGTATCCATCACTAATCTTACTCTGAAACGCTGGTTCTGATAGCCTAGACGCAATATGCAGTTAGGACTCTTTCGTTTCAGCCGCAACAGTGGCACAAGCTTCTTTTATTATTCTTTTATATACTATTTGTCTAAACTGCACGAATATCACTGTTTATAAAAGCCACAATGTAGCTTCAAGAAGAATCACATAACTTTATATCAAATGTTTGATAGGAAATTATTGCAGTAATGCTTAATCATAGTTATCTTAGTTGTATTTTTAGGTATATCACGCATTTTAAGGTTAGGCTCTCTCGGCCTCTTTTTCCCACTTCGCGAGTGTTGGCTGCTGACTTCTGTTGCCTTGCCGATTGCACATCTTGAACAACTGGGTACCTGGAGGAGGGCATGTGACACTGGGATGTGTCTTAACGTTCTTGGCTGAATGCCTAAAATCATAGAGTTTCTCACTTTATTACATAGAGGGAAATCTGGCGCCACTGTCTATGGGAGTTAAAAACTCTAAATTGCGCTGTGCTGTCATGGGAATGACAGCACAGCGCACTTCTTTCATAGAGGAAGGAAAAAGTTAGGAGAGAACACTGCTTCACGCAGCCAGCCTTGGAAAGCGAACACTCCTTGAAGCCCATATACATTTGCTCAGTGGTGGCCCAGCCCGTGACCTCTTGCGTCGAGATCACGGAGCAGTAATCGACATTTTCTGAGAGGTTCAGTTACCAAAAGCTATGCCGGTAGTTTCTATTCGGTGCGCGTTTGTTCAGCTACCCTGCCGTGGCTCTGCCTGCAGAGCTGGAACACTAAAACCAATGGCGCACTTTGATGTGCGATCACTTGTTGGGCCACGAGGTATGGCTTCAATCGCCATGCGCGATGCTTCATCCTAACGTTTTCCTTGCTCCATGGACATATGAGTGCGCGAGGCTTGTGTTGGCTGGTGTTGTACGAAGCTTCGTCTAAAACGTGGACATGGATAAACAAATAATACATTCTTAAAATAAAGTCTACATAAATGGTTTTCATTCACACATATTCCATCTTTCTATGAAGTTTGCTCCCACACAATGCAGAATTAAACGAAGAAAATTACCAACAGACGACAAACTGTTCCAAAGCGAGCGCGAATCTTGTCGTCTGTCCTTCAGCTTTAACGGCCCGCTGATACATTTTACCTTTGATAACCTTTCACATACAACAAATCCTCATAATGAAACTAAACATCTTTTTGTGAAATAACAAAGCTAAAACAGCTTTTTGCGTGTTGTTTTAGTAGGAAATTAATCATTGTGGTAGAAGGAATGGCGCTAGCCAGGCGCGTCTTGAAGGCGTCCTGGCTCTCCGAGAACGATGCCAATCCGAAGTCACAATATACCGGTATTTCCACGCATACCATAGCGCAGCAGCGCCAGATTTCCCTGTAGGTAATGTAGTGAGAAACTCTACGCCTAAAATGGGTTTGTACCACTGATGCCCGAATAATCAAACAGAACAAGCGGCGAGAAGCGAAGAGGTCGGCAACAGTAAATTGAAGAAGCCTGCCAAATGTTGATAAAGGGAGTGAGGATAACAAAACGTGACCAGTGCGCGCATTAAACGAGCAATGCTGAGTAAAAGAGGATAAATTGAAGTGAACACATTCAGCTTTGATTATCACTGATTCACAAGAACGCGCGGGATCCATCGTTACATTTATTTTATTGCAATTCTACGGGCAATTGAGGTGCGTTCGCGCCGTTGGCGCCGTCGCCGTGCTGTCACGACCCTGGCGTAGGCTTTCCAGAAACGCGCGAGACGTGCCAGTGCGTTTCTCAGTAAAAACGACTGCGGCGCCTCTTTCTTCCGCAGCCGCCATGATCGCAGTGCTCACAAACACTAGCGTTCATGCTTTACACTTATGTGCTTATGGCACAACATGCTGCACAAAGGGGGTCTGAGCAAACAGGTAAATCCGAAACTATAAATGCCAACGGTCCTCCGCCGCACGTGACTTGTGTACCATCGATGCGCCTCCCCTCCTACGTAGCTGTCGGCACTCCTCACCAGGCCAGTGTAGAAACTCCACTTAAGGAGTCCCACGTTTGTGCCTACTACGCCGGCGTTGTGAGACGCCTGGTAACTGCGAGGGCGCTGTTACTGCTACGTCAACATGTCGCCGCCCATATAGCTAGAACAGCGGCTAACGATCTGAAGCGCACCGCTGAACGTTTCTATCGTTGTCAATGCGGAACTTGTGATACCACGAGACCCAACCGACACATCAAGAGACTCAACCGACAGACATGCTGCAAAGTGCGGGATAACGATTTGGTCATAGGCACAGCTTTCCTAAATTGGTCAGTGTAAGAGCCTTTTTGTTCTATGCTTCAGCAAAAACGGGAGAACGATAGCCCCACTCCTCAACAACGAAGTGGATATTACATGGACATTTTTTGTGTGTGCTTGTTTCAGAAAAGTGTCTAATGTTATGGACGACCTTATACGAAAAAGAGTTCAGAACAAGATGAGGAACTATTGGATAAACAAGCACATCTACCACTACGCCATCCTCGACCTGCGAATCAAGACCGACGACACCACGCCCCCGGACGGCGTTGTGGGCAAAGCCTTCGAAGTGCTTGAGGTACACTGTTGGTGTCAGATGCATTCAGCTCGATCTGCCCTTGCAGCTGAGACTTGTATTTCAAAGTCAGCCGAGTTCCTGATTTACTTTAGGCTGCTGCTAGAATATGCTACGCAAGAAGATAATACCGTAAACATTTCTCGTCCTCAGACTTGATTACTTGTGTAAGCTTTTACTTTTTTTTACAGGGCCCACAGTTTCCTGTTACGACTTTTATACGTGTGTATTTTTTCAATAAGTTTGAAAGCCTTTTCATTTCCTACCAGGTTGCTTCTTGGATAAATAGCCCTTTATGGTAATTTTAATACCAGTCCCTCAACAATGTTACTGATAGAGCCGCACCTGGCGTTCTGGGCTGGACTAGATAGAAGGAAAGAAGATGAACTTGTTCGAGCATCTTTCTTGTTTCCCGTATTTGTTGCGTTATCTCATTCTCCATGAAGTTTCGTCACCATGGTCTCAAGTCACTTGCTTGGCGCTCTTCGGCCAGACCTGGCCCTTGCACTATTCAACGACACACACACACACACACACACACACACACACACACACACACACACACACACAAACACACACACATCATCATCATCATCATGACCACCAACACCTAAAGTTGGCCGCGCTTCTATATCACCGTCAGGTGAAAGCATCATGCCTAAACATTCTAACTGTATTGTGCATTTTTCTTTCTTGTTCCAGAAGTTTAGAAGTATCCAGGAGAATATCCGCCGGAAGGTGCCGAAAATGGCGACGAAAAGACAGCGTAAGGCATACGTCATCCTGGGTAGCCATCTCCGCATGGCCACGAACAAGGAGTTGTTCAAAGCCCTCGAACACCACGTTGGGTGCGCTTTTCTTGTTCGATTCAGCGGTTTCACTATTCGAACACCCCTTTAAGGCTTTTGCGTTTGCTTGCTCACGTTATTAGGGTGGGGGTATGTGCAATTGTGACGTGTATTTGCAACGTACTTCCCACGAATGTTCTACGAGACAGCAGCTTGTCCCGAGTGTTTGATTTCGGCAAATTTGCTCACATTTAACACCTCCTCTGCCGACAGGTCCTTTCCAATCAGTGCCTTCATAGTTCGCACTCACATCACCCAACGGGAAGCTCTGACGCTCTCCGACGGATGCAGCACCGCCGGCCCTGCGCCTTACAAGTTAAAAAACAATTTTCAATTTATGGGAATGGTAAGAAGGCATCAGTGAATGCTTTTACGCTACTCAAAAATGCGTCATGAAGTGCATTGTTGCTCCAGTTAACAGTGGTCAAAATTATTCAATAATAATCTACTGTACTGCGACCTTTCATGGCGA
The DNA here is from genome assembly GCF_050947875.1 of Dermacentor variabilis. Taxonomy (NCBI): domain Eukaryota; kingdom Metazoa; phylum Arthropoda; class Arachnida; order Ixodida; family Ixodidae; genus Dermacentor; species Dermacentor variabilis. Next base: position 51,838,843 of record NC_134570.1, on the reverse strand, counting down.
CTGTGTTGATTTGGAATGTTAATATCAATCAATCAATCAATCAATCAATCAATCAATCAATCAATCAATCAATCAATCAATCAATCAATCAATCAATCAATCAATCAATCAATCAATCAATCAATCAATTCTCCGCACTGGAATTTTCAACAGTGCGGAAACGTTAACTGAATACGGTAATGCACATATCGTCACACACCTCGAGAGCGTACTTCAAGCTCGTGTTAACTACAATGCAGAACTTCTGTCAAAATATTTTGCTTTGAGTATTGCCATACTTGATTCAGCAGCAATGTAGTGCTTTCCCGAATTCTTTAATAACGCGTCAGATTATTGAGTAAGGTTTTAATTAATAATAGCGTATCGACTATTACCGCGCAGATGTCGGAGTGCACCTCCGCCACGAAGCTTTATCAATAAAATTCATAATTTTACCTCATCTCGCCTTTATCTAACAATCTGAGAGGCACGCGGTACGTTTCTCAGTCTACTATAAGTATCTATTCTCTGCATCGAACCCTTTCTGGCGACCTTCACTGTTGTGTCCCCTCCGCCTTCATATACCGGCTGTTTCAGCGAACACTTTCAAACTTTTTTAAAGGTTGCCTGCGGCAAGTAGCGCAATTCTAGTTCAAGAGGTGGCCCACCCGAAGCGGCAAACCCTACTTGCACAAAACAAATGAAATGCATAAGCGACTAATTAACAAAATATCACTAATTAAAATTTAGCTAATTACCTTATGACCCGCCGTGGTTACTTAGTGGCTATGGTATTGGGCTGCTAAGCACGAGGTCCCGGGCTCGAATCCCGGCCACGGCCCTCGCAATTCGATGAAGGCAAAATGCGAGAACACTCGTGTACTTAGATTTAAGTGCACCTTAAAGAACCCCAGGTGGTCCAAATTTCTGGAGTCCCCCACTACGGCGTGCCTCATAATCAGAAAGTGGTTTTGGCACGTCATTTAATTACCTTATGGCCCTTATAGCAATCTACAAATTTTAGCCGTAGAGTTCGCAAGGCAGATCTATTTGGAACGACTTCTCAGGATGACACCAGTTTCGAGATGTTAATTCTCGAACTCTGCCGAGAAATGCTGGGCATTCCAGTTATGTTTGCGCTTGAATGCATAAAACGACGTTTTGTTAAGGAAGTAAATGCAATGCCAATGCATTTCTCCGCAAAGTTTGGGAATTAATATCTCGAAACTGGCGCCATGCTGAGAACTCGTTGCAAATGAATCCGCCTTGCGAACTCCACCGGTAGAATTTGTAAATTGCAGTATGGGCCGCAAGATAATTTATTGAAAAGCTAGTTAGTTTTTTGTGTATTAGTAGATTGTGCATTTCAGTTTTCCGGGCAAGTAGTGTCCGCCACTTCAAGTAGGCCACCGCACGAACTAGAATTGTGCCATCGCCACAGGCAACCTTTAAAAGAGTTTGGAAATGTTCTCCTAAACAATCGGTATGTACAGTTCAATCTCTCTTCTATTTTTCACTTATTTGGACTATGCCCTTTCTCTATGCACTTCCTTTTTTTTTTTTGAGCACGTACGCATGAATTGTGCCCCTCTGGTAACAGTTGCTTGCTAGTTTTTTTCTCTCTGTGTGATTGTTTTCAAAAATTCAAACCTGATATTAACAATATCTCGACAGGCCGGCACGATGTCGTACGTAAGAAATTTCTCATGGGTTTGGCGCACGCCTCTGGTCGTCTCGTTCACCTTATGCACCCGCCAGTACCGGTCAAGAAAAGAACTCCGCGTCGGCGCCAAATGCCGCAACAACGCCACCGCGACGATCACTTCCTCGGCAGTGAGTGAGCTTTCACAACGGCTGCCTATACGGTCAACAACTACGCAGCGGATGTACGAGCTGCTTTCATTCTACCATTTTCCCGCCATCCATGCAGAAAGCACGAGACTATACGAACGTGGCTTCTCAGACAGCATTGCGGTAAATGTACTCGGGTGATAAATATGAATGTCAACCATTCGCTAGGGTACTCTGTGAAGTACGGGGCGAGTGTCTCGCTCTGGTTGGGTGACTTTAATGGACGTCGTAACTGTGCGGTATCACTCTCCATTTCTAACAAATGCCCTCGTGCCGGAAGAGACCACCTCGACTTCCCACTGTGAGGATTGCGAACCAGTGTAAAATATGCACGAGACAATGTGTATTAGACTGTGAAGATGAAAGGGCCACAGGGATTCAAAAGCAGTCTGCGACATGCCTGTAGAGGCTTTAAGTAGAATTTACGGGCGAAAAGGCGTGTGAAGAAGCAAAAACACTTTATAAGACGTCTAAAGACACCTATGTGTGACTAGTGCCCGCTGCTGCTGCTCAATGGCTAAATGGCGTCTTGCTATCTCGATATTTGGGTATCGATTACCGACCACGGCAATCGCATATCGATAGGGGGGAAATGCAAAAAATGCTCGTACAGTGAGATTTACTACATCATGATAAATATCCACAGTGTTGCTTCGGGGCATTAGAATCAATCAATCAATCAATCAATCAATCAATCAATCAATCAATCAATCAATCAATCAATCAATCAATCAATCAATCAATCAATCAATCAATTATTTAAATTGTGTGAACATGCGGGGACAACATTTTGCGGACCGCGCCCACGTGAAAAAGACGTTTAATTTCCTCAAATTCACCGTGAAAAACCAGATACTGAGTCATCCTGTTGCTCCTCTTGGAGCGAGGCCATTTGTGGCTCATTCGACTGGTCGTTTCTCACTTCCAAAGCTTTATAATGTCGTTTAACACTTACTATCGTCGGTGACAACCTAAGACCGAAAAGTTATGTGCGCGCTGTCCTGAAAAAGACCAGTTTTTTTCAGTCAGTAGGCCTTTCTATGAGAAGTTGCATGCATAGGCTACGGAGACGTTCAACGCTTCTCCCGTGGGCGGGATTGACAAGTTTAGCGCCCGACTACCCGCCGCGGTAGCCTCGTAGCTCCGGTATTGCCCTCGAGGTTGTTGGTTCGATTCCGGCCACGCGCCGGTCGCATTTTGACGGGGGCGAAATGACATAAAGCACGTGTACTTAGATTTAGGTGCAAGTTAAATAACCCCATGTGGTCAGAATTATACCAAATTGTAGCCACTATGGCGTGCCTCATAATCAGATCATGGTTCTGCCCGTGAACTTATTATTTTTCCCCTAGCTGTAAAAGATGTTTGGCGGGCAGGCGGAATCCGCCTTAAGCTTTCTTAAGATATTACATGATAGGATGGTGTGTACAAGAGAATCACTAAGCAGGCAAAATCGGCCAATAAAATATACATGTACACTCCATGAAGCTTCTAGGGAAAACTGCTCAATGCAACCTGGACGAATGGAGGTAAAGAAGTCACAGTGACAGAACACACACAAATGCCCAATACCCCAACGCAATGCTTTATTGCTATGTTAACCCAACATAACCGGGGTGAGCATTCTTAACATTTAGGGAACCTTTAGGAGATACCAGTTGCAGATAACATAATTCTAGCTTTGAGGTGGATTATTTAGAGAGATGGAAATTATTTGCAAAATAAATCGAAACACATTCAAATTATTAACAAATAATGACTAATTAACTTCTGGATTATTTACATTACGGCACACATTGCAATTCACGAATTGAAGCCGGTGAGTTTGCAAGGCGTGTCGACTTGGAACGAATTTCCAGAATGATACCGGTTTTTAAGATACTCACCCCTAAAAATGCACTGTTGTTCCACTTATTTAACAAAATGCTGCTTTATGCACTGAAACAACAAATTACCTGGAACGCCCATGCATTTCGTCCCACTCCTTTGGCAAATGATATCTCGAAACCGGTGTCCGCCTGGAAATTCATTTCAAGTGGATACGTGTCGCAACCTGGCCAGCCAATGTTAGTAACTTGCAATACTTGCCGTAAAGTATTTAAGAAGTTAATTAGTGAATTTCTATTAATGAGTAAGATGCGTGCATCAATATTTGTGCTAGTGAAGTCCGCCTCTCCGAACAATTCAGCTCAAGGACAAGGATTATGCTTCCTTCCACCCAGGGCGATATATAAAAGAAATTAAAAAAACTTTCTAAAACTTCAAAAATGCTCACGCCGTATACTTGCGACGGTAAAGTCGTGCGCACGTCTCTGAATTCTCAGATGTGCAGCCAAAGGCCGGACTTCTACGGAAACCAGGCGATCGACAAGATCCAGCGCACGGCTTACTCGTGGATGAAGCCGGATCTCGTGGCCACCTACGACACTGCCGACACGATGAGATGGAAGGCGAGTAACCCGCTCTCGTTTTTCGGCGTGCGCTGACTGCCGAGGCTACACCTAATGCGCGTGCGCCCGAAGGCCGTAAACGAAGAACTTCGAGGAGTGAAATGTTGCGCATTCAAGGTGCATCGATGAGACCACAGTTTGCGTTAAAAGTAAGACTGATGCGCTCCGAAAAGACGAACATGCGCCGTGCACGTGGCCACGATGCGTCATGCTAACGAGCAAGCTGCACAAGAGTTTTAACGCGATAGCGTTAAGGTGTCGCAGAAAAGCCGGTGTCGTCGGCGTCGGTGTCCGCGGCGTTGGCCGTGAGCGATAAATCACGGCAGGCACGTCATAAATAAAAAGCAACTTCCAAGATGGGCTGGGTGGGAATCGAACCAGGGTCTCCGGAGTGTGAGACGGAGACGTTACCACTGAGCCACGAGTTCGAAGCTTCAAAGCGGTACAAAAGCGCCTCCAGTGAACGCGGTGTTGCCTTAGAAACGAGCTGTTTCTAAGGCTCAGGCGTGCGTCGCTTGCTCAGGCGCACATTTCGTTGTCGCGCCGAACGCTGCGTTGCTCGACGCTCACCGCGTCCGATGCGGGGCGCGTAGTCGCTGCGCCGTAGCCCATTGTCTTACACCCCTTGGCGGGTCGACGGGAACGCGACTCTTGAAGGCGAAGCTTAAGCGTCCTCCAATTTTTTTTATTTATAGTTTAAACACTCATTTTACAAATACGAGGGACGTTACGGAAGCAAGTTTCGTCATTTATTTTCACGTGGGAACATTACTGCCAGCAAGAAATACACCACGGCATCATGAATTATGCACCTTGCGCTATTTGTCCACATAGTCGCCACCGACATTGACTTATTTGTCGTAGCGTGCAATCAGTCTCAAGAAACGACTCTGTTAAAACTCGGTGCCCTGTGATGCAAGTGATTTTCGGACAGCCTACTCCATCTCAGCGTTGTTTTGGTAGTGACCTCCCTAGAGTGCGACTTTCAATGCAGGGGACAGGTGTCCATTCATACCGTATAACAGTAGGCACATTCATTGGTGACCACGTTGTCAGCACACGTCTGTCTAACATCGTGATTTGTACTTGAATGACCTCTGGCACGCCGGTCTGCTGCTACACTCTCTTCTTCGGCGATCTGCGCATGCTTCATTGCTCCTCTGATGGCGCTCCTTCCGTCGTTGAACCAGCAACTGGCGTGGATTCTTATGGCGATCGTTTGTTTCAGCTGATGTACCATATTCCATATTAAAAGAAATAACAAAACATAATTTCGAAATGTCTGTCGCATGTAAAGAGATGAAAATTTAAAAAGAGGTTAAAAAGAAAAAGGGTGGTAATTTTCTTCCCTTTTTTCGGTTATGGTTCTCCGACTACGAAACCCGTGTCTTCAGTGAAGGATACCTGGTATACCGACTTCTGGTCGAACGAAAGAAAAAGAAAGGAAAGAAAGAAAAGTTTGGCTTGGTTCAGGTTGTATATTGAGCCATAAACTGTTAATTCCAGTAAAGAGCGACAGATAGAGAGAGAGAGCAACAAGAAAGCCGCTACGATAACGTACCTGGCTGTCACCAATGATTCACGGTAGGTAAACGCCGTCTTTCTTATGCTATGAACGTTGCGGTACCGTTAGAAATCTGCAAACATTGTTCCAAGTAATACATTTGGTTGGGATTACAAATGAGAATGATTTTCAGATTGTTTGGCAAGTATGCGCCGTCGTTGCATGCATCCAGCCGTCGACCCTTCTTTCGTCCATAGGTCGTTTCACAACTCCAGCAGTCACTCTGACATATACCGAATCCAAAATTAGCAGTACAGCATTAAACGGCGGGAGAATTCGCTCATTCCGCAGTGTCTAGCGGAATGAGCGAGTGTCTGGCGGAATTATCTTTGCAGATCTCATATTTTTGCTGTTCAGAGAATGAGCGATTAGCAATCACAATTGCCCTTTGTCGTCGTCCCTCCATGCGCTGTGCGCTTCTCTTTCACGCGTCGTTAGGCGAGCCGTGGACGCAACGTCGTCACGCGTGTTCGTCTGAGCTGTTTCGTGGTAACTCTAAGCTTCATCCCGTCAGTGGTACTACGGCTCTGGATACGCCGATGCTTGCCGCTTCCTATAGTCGGCTTGTTCAGCACCCTATGAGCAAGGCGTAGAAGGAGTGAGGGTCTTTGCAAGCAGCCAAACACTATTGCGCATTGCATCGTATTGCATCGTATTGCATCGTATTGCGCGTATGAGAAAAGGAAAAAAAAAAGCACGAGGAAACTGCTGAAATAAAAAGCTAACATGCAACTGAAAGGAACGGATGGATGTATCGACAAACGCATACACATTTGTCGCCGGACATGTCAAATGAATCATTAACAATTCCGCGGATCGCATGCTGATGAGGGAACCGGTGTTAAAACGAAGCTTTCTATGACGTCTGCTCAAATGTGGGAGCAAATCTTACGGAAACGCAAAGCTGACGACGGAAATGTTTTGTGCAGAAGACGTGTGCAACTAGAACGCAATTTCAAGCACTTCCTCTGTAGCCGACGTCGTCACTTCTCCGTTGCCCACTTCACTCGCTCCTCGCTCAGTGCCTGCTCTCGTACCGTCTTGTTCGCTTGGTCCTGCGCGCTTCTTCTTCGCTTCCCTGTGGCCGAATAATTTTGCTTTCTTCTCTTTGCCGTCTCTCCTGTCCGCAGGTATGCTCTCTGGAGAGAGAGCACGGTCCCTTGAACTTGAGCGTGGCGCTGTTCGACGTCGAGTGCGACGACTGGAGCGGGAAGTGCGTACGGCCTAGCTCGTCGCACATGAAGGGTTCCGACAGGACGCGCAGCCTGCGCGCCTACATGCGCCGGCTGTCCCGACGAGGCAGCGGTAGCGCCAGCGGCGACTGTCCGTAGACGGCGCAAAGCCACGACACCGCGTTTTCAGCCGTAGTGGGTATAACGTACTCTACTCTCTGCCACCGTCGGAGAAACTGTGCTTGTCAGCAGAACCGAGCACGCACCAGTACGGGTCTTCGTCCGATGGCGAGGTGGTTCAATAAACTTGCTGAAGAATGTCGACGATGGGAACACTTAATATCACGCATAGCAGGTGAAATAAGCTGGTGATAATGATAACATGGCTGCTAAAGGCGACGATGGTGGCGAGTCAGGTGAATGCGTCTTGACGTTCGTAGCAGCTGTGTAACGGCAATACAGCACAAAAAACATTAATTTTTCAGAGAAACAAGGAAATATTTTGCTTCACACAACAGACGCCATTGTTTAGACCGAGATGTGAAAGGGAATAGCAGGCTATGCAACGACAAAGGAACAATACCGCCTCCCTCCTAAGAAATAAAAAACATAAAAGAAGGTCAATCTAGTGTGCGCGGTAAAGAAAGTACGTGGTGATTTAAATAGTTCAGCGATTAAATGTTGTTTTTAACCCCCTATCTGTCTGTTTTTCATGCTCATTATTCACTGGTTTTGTATGTTATTCGTATCGTATCTCAGGCGCAATTACGTCGACGTTGTTTTCCTTGGGTTGCACGTCAACACATGGCTTACATTTTCTTTTCCTGTGTGAGCCGATCCCGGAAATACTGCTCCATGTGGTCACGTTTCGATTATATTAGTGCTGATTATGCCTATACCAATAATTTTATCTACAATGCGACTGATCTTCGGTTCTTGTGGACACCGCCAAAGCTACCTTGCTCCATTTTCCACAAGTGTGCTCCACAGCAGCTTTGCCTCGACATGTCTTTATCTACGAGGGGGGGGGGGGAGCATTCTTTAAGTAGTACGATTCCATGTTGTTAATTTTCCACTATATTGGCGCGAATTACGCCCATACCGCTGATTTCACATTTTCTGCGACCAATTGTCGCTTCTTGCGGGCGCCACCTAAGCCGCCTAGCTCCATTTCCAGAAAATGGGCTGCAGGATGCCTTTGCTTCAACACGCCTCAATCTACGGCGGTGCATGCGTTACGCGAGTATAGTTCGATGCTGTTAATTTTCGACAATTTTGGCGCTAACAATGCCCGTACCGCTGGTTTTACATACTACGCTACTAATACTCGCTTGTGGACGCCGCCGGAGCTGTCCTGCTCCATTTCCCAAAAGTGTGCTGCACGATGGCTTTGCCACAGCCTGTTTAAATCTACGGCGGGGCATCCTTTACAGGAGCAGAGTCCGCTATGGTTAGTTTCCGACTAGCGCTCATTACCCCCGTACCGCTGGTCATGCATATTCTGCGACGACTACTCGCTTCTTGTGTGCGTCGCCGAAGTCGCCTCGCTCAATTTCACAAAAGTAAACTCGCTCCGTTTTCGAAAAGCTTGCTGGTCGTCGTCTTTGCCTCCACATGTCTATATCTGCGGCGGTGCATCCTTTACAGGAGTATAGTTCAATGTGGTGTGCCAGGTGGTCCATCAGGACAAGAATGCTTCACCACCAAACAGGCAGCTTTGAAATACTGCTGTGACCTCGCCCGTGCAAATAATTACACTCCGACCACCGGCGCCCAGCACCGTACCTGACTCCCCCGCCCCCTTCAGCAACCTAAAACGACACGGGGGGAGGGTACAATAGTGCGCCGCGCACATGCGGTCTCCAAGCTTCGATGCCAATCAGGTTAGGAGAACGGGAGTTTAACGAACTGCCAGATTCCTAGAAGTGTTGGCAGAGATTTCGCAGGTTTTCAACACTCAACCTTGAAATTTCTGTGCTGTCAAATGGACCTTGACCTCTGAGAGGGGAAAAGGTACACTCTCAGTTCAAGTGTGTTTTTGTGACCTATGACCCCATCTAGGTTCCCGGATTGATGTGATCCTGACCACCGCTGGCAGCCTTCAGAATTTCCCAGAAGTGCTGACCCTTGCCGTGGAGACCCGTTTTATGCAACTTGGGACTTCGCCTGCTTCGACGAAAGAGGAAAGCGACGCGTTTGACGTCAGCACCGGTCTTGTCTCGTTCCTGCCGACGATGGGACGCCCAACGGGATTTAAGGCAGAGTCGGCTCACTGTTAGGGAGAGGGTCGCCACCAACCGCCTCGTCGGCCTAGTGCGCTCTTCGGCTCCGCTACTTGTATACTAGAGTCTGTTCGCAGAGTTCCTTCATTCTTGTAAATAGCTGTATGAAGGTTTTCTCCCGTCCTTGAACTTGTCCTGATGACTGCCCCCGCACGACAACCAACTCGACATCACATTGGCCACAAAACTCCAGTCCAAATTGTGGGTAAATTTCGACTATATTGGCGCTATTTATACCCATACCGCACATCTAAATTCTCTGCGACTACTCGCTTCTTGTGGACGCCAACAAACCGTCATTCTCCATTTACCATAAGTGTGCTGCAGGATGGCTTTGCCTCATTAAGTGGAAATCTACGGTGGTTCATCACTTACTGGAGTATAGTGCGATTGGGTAATTTTGGACTACATTGGCGCTAATTACTCCCACACCGCTGACTACTACTCGCTTCTCGTGGACGCCGCCGAAGTTGCCTTGTTCCATTTCACAAACGTGAACTCGCTCCCTTTCCCTAAACTGTGCTGCACGGCGGCTTTGCATAAACATGTTTCTATGGCAGTGCATCTTTTACAGGAGAATAATTCGATGCAGGTAATATTCGACTGTATCGACGCTAATTACGCCAGTATCCCTGATTTATATACTCTGCGATTACTACTCCCTTCTTGTGGACGCCACCGAAGCCGCCGTGCTCTATTTCACAAAAGTGTGCTTCACGATGGCCTTGCCTCAACATGTCTAAATTTACGGCAGTGCATCCTTTAGAGGAGTAAATTCTGATGTTAAATTTCAGTTATACTTGCGCCAAATACGCCAATATAGTTGGCACTAATTACGCCAATAACGCTGATTTTACAGAATCTGTGACTACTTCTCGCTTCGTGTGCACACCGCGCTGAAACCGCCTTGCTCCATTTCCCAAAAGCGAACTCGCTCGACTTCCGTAAAGTGTGCTGCCCGGCGGCTGTGCCTCAACATTTCTTTACCTACGGCGGTGCACCCTTTACAGGAGTATAGTTCGATGTGTTAAATTTTTAACTATATTGGCGCTAATTACGGCGGTACCGCCGCCGATTTTACATACTCTGCGATTACTTTTCGCTTCTTGTGGTCGACACCGAAGCCGCCTTGCTTCATTTCCCAAAAGTGTGCTGCACGCCGGCTTTCCCTCAACATGTCTCTATCTGCTGCGGTGCATCCTGTACAGTAGTACAGTTCGATGTGGTTAATTTTTGACTATGTTGGCGCAAGTTACTGCCATACTGCTGATTTTACACCAGGATCACCAGGAGATCACCTGGAGAATACAGGCAAGGGGTTAGCAACACCCAAAATTTGCTGCGTATTAGGGCAGTGAAGGGGTGTGCGAGTCTTTCGAACACTAAGCTGCGCCATAAGAGATGATTTTTAAAGCAATCGCCGGGAACATTATTTGTTGCTTTAACTGGTACCTGCCCTTAGGACGTAGGCATTAACAGGTCGAATTAGTCTTTGCGTGCGTGCGTGCAACACGAATTTTTATTATTTGCATCTTTAAAGGAACAAATTATAAATGTGGCGAATGCTACCTGCAGGAAGTGTGAAGCATGCTTACAACACGCGGTGTTTCACTAGCAGTTTAAATCAGATTACGTTCATGGGAAGCATTGGTGTTTTTTGGTATAGAGCAGAAAAGACATAATTTATGTGTTTGAGGATCACTGTTCCTGCTACTGCTGACAAAGCGAATATTGGGCCATCATGTTGGCTGCCGCTATTAGGCTGAACAGGCTGTGAAGGCAGAATCAGTACTGCTCTTCAAGAATGGCTACGAAATTGAAGAGGTATATATCGCTCTTGCCAAACCGTACACTGTGCAATTATTGGTATTTGAAGCTGATACTTGCTAAAGTGTCTACGTAAAATTACCAGTGAGAGCACGCTTTGCAATTTCTGGATAACAACATAATGACAACAAACTCATGTGTGATGCGCGTGACCTTTATTGCTTCCACATTGGCAGAGCTTGATAGCATGCCTGAGTTGTTCGTTTTGTGCGTAGGAAGTGTGTTCAAAAAGAAACCAAATTTTTTCTATGAGAGCTTTATTGCTTATTGTACAACATCTTAAACACTGTCCAAATCAAAGTGGCAATACATTGTTCCCGTCGTTACTTCCACCTTTTGAAAGCCTCCTGGAACGCACTTTCCGGGCTGGCGCGCAGGTCTCTTGTCTCATTGTCTTGAATCTTCTCTATGGTTTGGAAACGACGTCCTTTCAACGTGGTCTTAAGTTTGGGAAGCAGGAAAAATCTGCTCGGGCTAGGTCCCGTGAATGCGGTGGATGGGGCACAACAGGAGTGTGATGTTTTGCTAGATAGCTGCGGACAACGAGTGATAAGTGAGCTGGCGCATTGTCATAATACAACATCCAAATCTGTTTTTCCCACCCCTCGGGCTTCTTGCTGCGTACGGCAGCCCTCAAATGTGCTAGAGTTCCCTGGTAGACTTCGTTGTTTACCCTTTCACCACGTGGTACAAATTCCTGATGCTCGGCGCCTTTGCAGTCAAAAATTGCAACCAACACCACCTTGATCTTTGGGACTCAGGAGTGAGTGAGAAAACTTTATTTAGAATCAGAACGATTCGCGTCCGGCGAGTCAGTGGGCCGGGACACCCGCTGAGGTTAAGGCCAAGAGTTCTTGCCTCTCGAGGTCTTCCTTGGCCCGCTGGACTGCCAAGAGTTTCTCTTCCAGGTTCGAGCTGAGCAGTGCGGCCTGCCATTGCGCGCGGAGGCTGTCGATGGAGGCCTCGCTCTCATTGTCTTGTATTAGCCTCCGTCATTGCCATAGCATGTGTTATAGCGTGGCTCTGGTGCCACACACTTAGCATCTACCTGTTGTGTACAAGTCTGGTTAAATAGCATACATTAGTATCGGACTCTTATATGATTTCGTTTGTAGTCACTGGACAGCTTTCGATCTACTGAGTTGTGGATGGGGTGGTGGATAATACACATCTGCATCTTGCAATGGTTGGTGATGTTGTTAAAACTGGTCAATTCTGTCTTCCCATTCCCACACTTCGGAGGACCCTGTCGAGGAGTCTACGTTCGTCGCAGCTCGGAAAGTTGGTCCTCGAGCTACGTTGTGTGCCGCTGCGTTAGGGTTGTGCTCTCCCGTCAAGTCGGTGGCGTGCGCTGGTATCCAAAGGATTTGGACGCATGTATCTTCCCTTGTTGTTTTGCTTTTCTTAGCGTGTTTAGCGCCTCCGCTGAGATCCGGCCGTTCGCGAAGTTCCATACTGCCGTCTGGGAATCGCTGATTACATAGTATGCGTTGGTTTGTGCTATGGATTACGCTATAGCCGCTTCCCCCGCCGTTCGGATGCGTGTCGTGTTTGTAGTCAAACTTGTGCAGCGTTGTCTGTTGTGGTTAAGTATTGCTGCGACAAAGACTCATGCGTGCTTTTTTGTACGTACGAAGAGACTCTTTGCCCACCCATTGCGATGACTGCACCTTCCTTTCGATATGAGAGCCACCCGCCATGGTTGCTCAGTGGCTGTGGTGTTGGGCTGCTGATCATGAGGTCGCGGGATCGAATCCCGGCCACGGCGACCGCATTACAATGGTGGCTAAATGCAAGAATGCCCCTATACTAAAAATTAGTTGCACGTTAAAGAACCCCAGGTGGTCGAAATTTCCAGAGTCCTCCACTACGGCATGCCTTAATCAGAAAGTGGTAGTGACATGTAAAACCCCATAATTTGTTTTTAGATATGACAGCCATAAAACCACGTCTAATCGCCTGTTATGACATTCTTAAGAAAGTTTTCAGCCCTAATTGGAAGAAGCCCTCAAAAGTCCGGACATCAAACTTTAGCTCAAGGCCGTCCAGAGGGCCCAAGAACTGGCGGAGCGTCACCACGTTCCCGTCCCGACTTGGGCGTCGCCTACGGTTTCGGCCCGAGGAGCTCCCAGCATGGGATCTCCAACGGCTTAAAACTCATCAGGACCTCAATGAAGTTCTTGACTGACTGTAATTGACAGTGGGAAGCAGTTCCTGGTTGATTTCCAGACGGATCTCTTTCTGATCGTTAGTCGACAAACGCGCCGCGAATTTTGCAGTGACACAACTGATCTCAAGTTTGTAGCTTAGCCCTCTTTCTTCTCGTTGACCTCAAGTTTGTCACTCAAAACCTTATTACGGGATCATACGCTGATTCCCACTTCGTCAGCAACTTCTCGAACAGTTAAAAGACGATTTCCACTATCTACAAATCGCAGCACGAACTCTCTCGACATCTGTTGCTGTGGAAGGACGTCCAGGCTTGGGATAATCACCGACCGACATTATGCCATGTTAAAAACGGCTAAATTACTCATACTACTGCGTGTGACTTCTACAATCCTCCTCGTATGCTTGGCTAAGCAAACGAAATGTCTCTGTCAAAGCCGTGCCAAGTTTGTAGCAATATTTGACACACACACACACGCACACACACACGCACACACACACACACACACACACACACACACACACACACACACACACACACACACACACACACACACACACACACACACACACACACACACACACAACACACACACACACACACACACACACACACACACACACACACACACACACACACACACACACACACACACGCACACACACACACACACACACACACACACACTGTTATTCAAGCTGTTTCATTATCGCTTTTGCACTCATCCGACAAGCAGCTCGTGTACGAGCTCACATCAGCGGTTGTAGCTCGCCAACTAACGGTCAGAGCAAAACGCGATCAACGTCAGTTTGCTGTCTATACCTGCCGCTACGTGCACTCAGTAGTCGCAGCGCGCTGGCTCTGCCGGTTGGCGCGCTACTTCAAAAGTTCGGTTTCTTTTTGAACGCACCTCGTATATGCTTATTCAAGAGTGCATCATTTGTGTTGACACGTTCACCTATTGCGAAAGATAATACACAAACTGCGATCATGGCTGAGTGCTTCTTTACAAATAGTTCTGTGCGGGCGCAACAAGGCATATTTAGATTGCATGCCTAAAACTGATTCTTTTTCATGAATTGCGAATGATAAAACTGCCAGCACTGTATTCACACTTTGCGTAATTACAACCATCGATCACACTGCCTTCACAACATTCATTGTCTTATAGCAGCGAACCGTGTATGTGCTGTGAGACGACTACTTGTGCCACGAAATTCCAGAGCTGCGTCAACGTACCAAACCGAGCTATGATGAAGAAGAAACATGCGTAAACAATTATTTGCAAACACAAAGCCTAACCACTTTTAGCATGAGATCGCAGTTGAACAATAAAATTTCACCATATCCTTTTGACATAACGTCTGAAACGATTATTTTCATGTGATCCTGTCTCTTTGTGACGCAGTCAGACTGAAACAATTGAACTATAAGGATATAGCACAAATTGTGGGAAGCAGCACTGTACGCTACGGCGTTGTTTTAGGCAGGATTAACTCAGCATAGCAGAACGAACAACACTGTTTTTACCGCGACAACTATAACTACCAGCTATGCGTACCAATCCCAATTCCAACCCGCGCTGCGCACACACCTAACTAGAGCAGGACGACCTGGCAAACACTGGCAAAGCTGATAGGAGAGTGCAACGATAGGATGAAACGCCCGTTGTCTCTAAAGCTCCGTTGCTAGAATCAACCGACGTGATACAACGTTCTCACTTTATGTTCTCGCAGTACCGGTAAAATCAGGTAAGCTTCTTTGACAAGACTGCACTCACCAAAAATTTTCAGATGGTCGACTATTGCATTCTTTCCGCTTAGCAAACTGACTCAACAGAAAAGTGCAGGCGAATTCTGTTTTAGGAAGTATTATCATGCAGTTATCGTACTCTTTCATAAGTTTCAACTCCTTGCTTGTATGCACTTGTGCCGATTTTGCTAGCGTCTTTCATTCTATTTTCTAATACTGTTCGAGCCAATTCCCTCCTTTTTTCCCTTGGTCAATATAAACATGCCACTTTACAAATTGTCTGTGTGGGTGTTCGCAAGTTAGTAACTATGTTGCTGTTGGGTCCTTTGGCGTGGTACCCCATGGCAACGCGAGATAATACACACACCACGGTAGCGACACTCGCATAGTGCCTTGGGAGCCTTGGGTTCCTTGGAAGTCACATTTTCAGGCCATAGGAGGGCGCAGGTACAACCAGGTACTACGCACAAAACCAGGCACGACGACATATTTAAAAACGCATTTCCGCTTCCTGATTGAACAGTGTCATCAGCGCCATTCACCGGTGTGCTATTGTAGCTGATCGTAGTTTACGCCGACGTCGCTACACTTAATTCCATTCTTCATCAGAAGGTGCAGTCTCCCTTCACTAAAATGTTTATGGGTATTCTGTGGTCAAGCCGGGAGGGCGGGCATAATGATGATACGGAGGGCAGCTAAACATAGCTGGTTACTGAGATGAAGAACTATTTTATTCGTGGGCTGGGCGGTTTCATAGACTGGGCCGGTCATGTGACAAGTTACCGCGGCGCCCGGAGGGGGGCACGAGTAAACCTGGGTCCGAAACCGAAACCGCACCGAACCCACTGTATCGCAGTGTGTACCCCCGAGCCTAGCAATTTGCCACTCGGCTTGCGTGTTAAGCTAAATCGCCAGCTACTCACGACTGTAGTCGCCTTCCTTTCTCCAGTTCTTGGTAAACGCGCACTTGTCGGTGTTTGGCATCGAATTAACGTAAAAGCCGCAATCCACACTCGCGTGCGTTCGCGTGCCACGCAGCAAGGCGCAGAAGAAGAGGATTCGGGTGCCGCGTTCTCCACTCTTTTAGGACCCGCTCAAGTCACCCTGTATCCACTGGTCGCCACAGACACACGGCGAACGTCGGCCAAGTCCCAAGATGGCGCAGCCCCGCGGGACCACCACCACAACCAGTCCGAGCTTCTTATCCGATTCGATGAGCAGCTCGAATTCCAGCACGGACTCCTCGGACTTCGCCAGCTCCTCTACGAGCGTAAAAGGCGCCGGCACGCTCTCCACCGCTGCTACCATTACCAAGCGTAAAACCTTTCGCGAGAGGTCGCTGAAGACCCCGAAGCTGCCGGAGCCACCCAAGACCCACGAGGACCTTCTGCACCTGACACAAATGTCGAGCTCGGCCATCATCCCTACCGACTACCCGATCTTGATCGCGCCCCCCGAGGACATGCGCCGACTCATGGGCGTGCCCCGAGTGCGTCGTTTCGCGGCGCTCGAGGCGCGACGGCAGATGCGCAACGAGCTCGGACGCCTGCGCGCCAGCGTCTCCCAGATGTGGTTCGTCTGCCTGCTTGTACTGGCCGCGCTGGCCGTTCCCGCGGGCCTGGTCATCGCGCCGTTCATCACGTTCGGCGGCTTGCGCTCGACCACCGCGAGGCCCGCCGGTTGGACGCGGCCGACGACGGCCTACCCGTGGATCAACGTCTCGCGCGACTGCCTGCGACCGGTCAGGCTCAACGACGACATCAAGCAGATCAACGTACGCAACACGACCCTGCAGGCCATCGCGGCGCACCGGGGGGACGTGATCTGCCTGTTCAACAACTCTCGATTCCGCAAGGCCCACATGTACGACTACGCACCGATGAGCATGCCGCTGTCGCTATGCAACAGCCTGCTCTACTGGTCGCTGGCCGTCGAAGACGGCGTCGTGCGGGACCGGGTGCCCGAGTTCGACGTGCACTACGGAGTCTGGAAGTTGCGCGACCTCGTGCAGGGCTTGGCGAGGGGAGGTTCGCTGCCGCCGCTGCTCGTCGGTTTGGGCGGACACCGCGAGGACAGCGCGCACTTCTCGCGGATGGGCCGGGATTCGATCCTGATTAGCAAGTTCGCCGCCAGTCTGTTGCGCTTCAGCGACAAGCACGGCATCGGGGGCGCCGTGATTGACTGGAAGGTATCCTTCACCTTATCAGACTGAAATTGAACTATCACCGTTAAGGTAACACCGGAATGGTGTGGCACAACGAGCGCTGCGGTGTCGCCGTAGCTGCGCTAACATGAACCCGATGAAGTCGGGACCGCGCCGCAGCCGCCCCAAGTGCTTAAATGCACTAAAGTCGGCGGCGTCCCACTGACATGCCGGCGCTGGTGCCTATGTTCAAAATTTAAACGAAGAAAAAGAAAAAAAGCTCTAGTAATTGTTTTTGCTTGGGTAATCGAACGTCTAACCAAAAATGAAAAAAAAGGCCGTCAAAGTAAGCAATCAATCGATGACTAGGTTAGTCCTACCAGATGAACATAAGTATCCCAGCATGTCGATGAAGAAACGGCGCCGCGATAGTCCATTTGGTAAGAGCATCACACCCGTAATGCGATGGCATAGCTTCGTAGCCCACCTGCGGCCAGTTGATTTTACAGTGTAAGCTGTTACGAGCTCCTTCCAAAAGCCGTTTCGGTTGGCGATGTCAGCCGCCATCCTTTAGAGAAAAAAAAAAGAATATATATATATATATATATATATATATATATATATATATATTAGTCATACCATAAGAAGCAAACAAACACTGACACCAAGGGCAATATAGGGGAAATTACTTGTGTTCAACAAATGAAATAAAGAACCGATAAATTAATGGAAATTAAAGTGGATGAAAGAACAACTTGCCGCAGCTGGGAACCGAATCCACAACCTTCGAATTTCGTTGTTTGTTCATCCAGTTTAATTTCCAATAATTTATCGTTTCTTATTTCATTTCTTAAGCACAAGTAAGTTCGCCTATGTTGCCGTTGGCGTCAGTGTTTGTTGGGTTCTTATGATATGAGTAGTAAATTTAGGGCCCCTCGGTATGTATATATATATATATATATATATATATATATATATATATATATATAAACACACTCTATAAAAAATTTACAGCCTTTGAGTCGTATCTTGCCACACCGCAATAAACGTCATCTGTCTTGTCCGCATTTCCTTTCTTTAACGCTGCGAGCCCGGTACTTCCCAGTACCGAACGGCATGCGCGTTATCAGCATGACATAGCATTCCCGACAGAAAAGTAGCGGGCGCGGCGTTTTCAAGAAAGGAAACGCAAGCAAGGCAGATGACGATTATTACTGTGTCGCAGATATACACCCTAAATGATGTAAACTTTGTTTAGAGTGATACATACGCAGTGAATACGTTGTCCATACGTACATTCTACGTGTAAATGACTGTTGCATGACATCTTGATTATCTTTCGAGTTACAAAAGTAAGAGGTAGCAACATGGCGGCCTCGCTGCGGCTGCCACAGGTAGCTCTAGCAATTTTTTTTAGGAAGCCGGCCTACTCCACCAGCGGCAATGGCGTTGCGCTGCTTCTATAGCTCGAGGTCGTGGGCTCGATACAGGCCACCACGGCCACACATCGATGGGGGTGCAAGAAACGCCCGCGCACCGCGCATTGGGTGCAGGTTAAGTAACCCCTTGTTGGAGAAATTAATAAGGAGTCTCATACAACAGACTGCAGCTCGTTATCATTTCGATCTTTTGGCGCACGTATGAAACTCCAACGATACAGCTTAATTTTCTTGTACGGAACCCCGCGAAGGAAGGCAGCGAAGAAGTAACCCCCGCCCACCCTTCCAGGACATGGGCGGTGCGTGCGGCTACTCCGACGACTTCCTGTACCTCAGCCGAGTGCTCGCGGCCGTCGTCAGGCTGCGCAACCTGAACGCGGACAACTACGCCCTCGGCGTCGTCGCTCCGGCCGACGCGGCTGTCGCTCGAGCCGTCACGCGAGTCGCCGCGAAGGCGACGGCCACATTCGTCATCTACGAGACGCACCGGTTGCACCTCGACGACGTGGTGCACATGTGCTCGGCGGCCGGGGCCGACGCGATCGCTCTGATCGCCGACATGCAGAGGGTCGCGGCGTTGGCGGCCAGGATCACGCGCCCGGTGGCAACGCCCAGGACGTGCGTGTCGTTCACGGCCGGCCTGCCGGTGAGCCGGGCCTACGAAGCGAGGCCGCCCGCACCCGTCCAGGACTCCGTCCCCGTGGGCAACGTCAGCCTGACGCCCGGCGTCGTGGCCATCTACGAGTTCTGCGCGCTCACGTCGGTCGCCCAGGTTAAGGCTCCTCGCACATGCGGGATTTCCAGTGATGTTGTCATGGCCGCCATTTTGTATAGGCTATACGGGTATACCAGCACGTCGAGAAGCTTCGCAAAAAGATAAACAGGCGCGTCTTGCACCGAGCGATCACATCGGTAACAGCCATAACCCACTAGGAAAGGTCGCCGTCCAAAAGTATAAGAGGATGTATACACGCGTGATGGTGTAGTGCACACTGACGTCACGTTTGGGCACTGGCTTGTGTGGGAAGGCTGTGTCCGTGACGTCAGGTACAAATTACGCATTCACTCTAAATCTCGCAACATTTATAAGAGGTGCAAGTTTGTAAATCATCTGCGCGCTTATAGAATAGAGCATGTGCGATACACCCATTATGCACTGCAAATTCTAGTAAAGGTGTATAGTATTCGTTCAAGGTTTCGACATTATTCCTTTCGCCGGTTTCACTCTAACTTCTGATACTGTATATGACCTATAGTAAAAGTGCGCAAGATCTTTAGTATGCTTATAATTAATAATGTCATAGAAACTTACGAAAGAGTCTGTTTACCGGAACCTGCAGCCTACGCACTGTGGTGACACGAAAAAGTGTCAAGGTTACATGTGTAGAGAAGCTTTCATTTGAGGGAACACTGGAGAGCAGGACGACTGATTTTGCTAGTTGGTGTACAATCACATCAGATTGAGCATAAATGTTTAGATCCACACTCCTCTCCATGACTTATTCTAACGAATTTTACAGAGCCATTCAGCCAGAACGTCTTGTGCAAGCACACAATGCTCATTCCGGCAGCAGAACAGTGCAAGAGCCAGAAGTACACATAAACAAGACGAATACAATCTCTGGCTTGTTCACGTACAGTATAGTGTTCCGCCTCTGTTTGTGCCAGCAGAGCCGGATGGAGTTCGTGGCGAAGGCTATGATTCTACGTATTGACCAAGGCATATAGATATTGCTCTTCCAGTGAGCCTTACTGTTTCAGACCAGACTGAAAGGCATGCGGTTGAAAGTCTATAGCGTAATTATGAACGCGACGACTGCAGAGAATTATTGGGAATCTTTTTTTTTTTCGCGCATGAAGACAACCTTGCGCTCAAGAAGCGGAAATATGAGAACCTGAGCGCCACGTAAAGCCTCCCTTTGTACTACAGAAATAAAATAAAAAAAAGAATGAAAACACGGATGCTTTCCGAATAAATAAATAAATAAATAAATAAATAAATAAATAAATAAATAAATAAATAAATAAAATGATCCTTGGGGATGTTTGTGCGCTTCGCTTAAATGAAACTTCGGAGAAGAGGAACACTTTTGAGTTCGCGCAAGCCGAGTCGGCTGTGTAGCCATCTACACAATCGCTAAAGATGTGCCCATACACGGCTCTATTCTCTACGGAATTACGCAATGAAAAAATAATCGCCACATACCCTCACTGCCACAGGTGTACGCCTGTGAAAGCATCATTCCTTTAACACTCATTCCGCGCACAAAAATTGCTATCGTCAGCCATGACGCTAGCGTCTATAAGAGCTACAAGCATGGCTGTTTAGCCAGCGTGAAAATTATGGTACATTTGTTGGTCTAGGCTTCGTCCTTCCGGCTTCAAACGGCTTTGTCGTCTTGTTAATTGATCATATCCCACAAAATACGGTGTCACAAACGCTGCAACTTGCAGTGATTGTGCGTGTGCCTGCAGAGTCTTATCGCATTCTGCGTTTAGAAAAGTACAGATTGCTTGGATATTTTCGGCCACTCACGTCAGGCACATCGTAGTAAAGAAAGCCGCAACAACGTGACAAGAAACAATTGGCAACTCCGGAATGTGCTGACAACATTGTCCAAATAAAGGAAGGTGGCTACGATATCCAGCTTCACAGCGGCTCTTTTGCTTTGTGCTGCGCTGGCGCGTTTCTCGTTCGTAGCGTCGAATCGAGGTGGCGTTCCTCCACTGGTACAAGTACAACACTCGACTGTTTTCGATCTTCGTAGGCAACTACGCACTGAGACTCGTGTTGTAGCGTATCGCATATAACATCTCAAAATATATAGGCAGTAGCGTATGTCTTGATTTCATAAGCTAAACACGGATATTCCGCACTGAGGCTAAAAACTGTGATGTTACTTGATCAATGTGTCTTGGCATAAAAACAAGTGGGAGTTCCGTTTCTGTGTCGAGGTTGCGCCTTTCTTTTTATAGTTAGCTGACACGTGTGATAAGGTCGTCTGCGTCTGAGGAATGGTACTTGTTTATGCTTCTAGTATACGCAGTCTTCAATATAGGGCTCGGGCTTGCGAATACAGCATTAACTCGCCGCACGAAGGCATTTTCAAACTCTAGTTAAATGCGTTAATTGAATAACAACTAAGTGGGGGGGGGGGGCGAAAGGACCAAGTCTCTTCCAACAGGTTTCCAAAATTTTGCGGTGCTTTCCGTTTGGGCAAAGTCAATTGTATTAGCGTAAATGCATGACTTGGAAATGAACTTAACCAGCTGCAATGGAATGTAGGTGTACACACAGTATCGGAAACTAGCGGCGCTGTGCGCAAGTCGGACGCTCCAAAGCTGGAACGAGCGCTGTTTGATGTGGCTTCGAAGTTTGCCTCTTGCGAGCAAATAAACTGGTAACTCAACGCGTTGAATGAGAAAACAGCGTCTACTGCTTGCTCTGCTAAACCAAAGCATGCTATGAAAACGACGTATCGCCTCGCCGCGTAAATATGTCGTGATCAGCTTCAGACCTTCCGAGGTAGTCGTCATTACTGCTACCGTGCCTGCATACAAAAGTACATTAGCCAGGATATTCCTGCTGCTTAAAGCATTAAGGTTGGTGCAGAAATCTATTAACGAACAAAACCAAATGGAGCTTCAACGCACACCACTATATTTGATCAAAGCGCTTGCCTAATCAAAGCACACTTGGCTATTTGAAACGCCAGCAAGATATTGAAAACGATGTTGTGCTCTCCGGGAACGCGGAAGTCCCGTGTGAAGTGTTTCGAACAAACCGGTGTAGAATCAGTCGTCACCTTTTCTAATGCGAAGTTTCTTATCCAAGTCGCTCTCCGATGCGCGTTGTCTGCTTCTTTCGCGAAAAGATGAAATCGTACATTGCTGTTTTTCCGCCGCGATGACACGCATAATGGTACACGACAAGTAATTCGACTTACGTAATTTTATTATTCTTTTTTTTATTTTCTCGCTTCAGCTCGGCGGCATCACGAAGATTTGAGAACTACGAGACATTCAGCGCGTGTCGTGATGGGAGGTCCTCTTTCGCTTCCGGCTTGAACCTGGATGAGCTGTCTCTCTGCGCGGCCGCTAGGGGCCGATCATTTAGTGTCACCGATAGGTGGTGGCAGAATCTCCATCCGAGCGACGGTTTTCGCTAATAGACACGAATCTCGAAGGATATTCTTTTGAAGAGTGCACACATTGGACAAGATTACGGAGCCGGATCCACGCATATGTCACGGCTACCGTGTTTTAGACACCATTTATGAGAAATAGTGTACTAATCATCATTCGCATGGAAGCTGAACCATTGCCGTGCGAAAGATCCCTCTTGTAATTTCAGCAAGAAATTCGGTGATATTTGTAGGTTTGCCTTCACGAGTACCGCACGTGGCCTTTGAGGCCTTCGAGATTAGTTTCCGGAATTCGGAGGGAGCCATTGCTAAGGCGTGGATCCTATTGCCATGGAAAGTCGTCCGGTAGTATATCTGAGTATAGTACCAATGTCACTAGTTAGTTGCGTTCATTGTAAAGCGTATTTGATAGTACGCTCTAGTTCATAGCATCAAGTTAGCGTGGTGAGGGCAAGCATCAGGGCTCCAGTCATGGCGGCAATAATCGGGAAAAGAGTGCATGCCTGGCTGCGCGTCATTACTGTGGCCGGCTCTGCGGAGAGTGTCCAGGCTTTCGAGGTGAGATAAGAGTGCGTCGCGCATACGCCAACCAGTTGTGCACTGCGCACTGTGGAGAACAGTGCGATTCCGACATTTGGCGCCGCTGCTGACTGCGCATCCGCTTGTTCTCCTAGTGTTCGCTGCAGGGAGCAGAGTTGGGCACACGGTCGGCCATCTTGCGTTTGTTGCGTGCGAAAGCCGCAACGCGTGTTTGATATGAGCCAGACTCGCGAGTCTAGAAAAAGAAGTGATAGCGCTCGGGTTTAAGATTTCAGACGTCACCTCCGCTCCGGAAATTGTTTATTCAGAACCTCCTTTGGGGTATTAGCCTCGTTTCTCATTTCGCCTTCTAAATATATGCATATACACACGTTTCAGAGTAACAATGTGCTGTGCTAAGCGAAAGCCATAGAACACGGCGAAGGCAATGCATTTAAGTGGACTTCATTCCGCGCAGGTCTCCTCGTACGCGGTTCCCGGTAACTGCACCCGCATCACGAAGCGACCCGTGGGCCACACGACGCACGACGTCACGCTTCCTAGCGGCGCCGTGGTGCCGGCGGGAACCGCCATCGACGACTACTACGCGTTCGTGTCGCCGGCCACGATTCGTGCCGAGTACAACGCTACGGCCGCCGTCGACAGCCGGCGCTGCGCGGCCGTGTATGACCTCGACTTCGACCTGTACAGGGGCGGCTGCGTCAACGTGCGGCCTCATTTTGGCATAATGAACATCCAGACCGGTCTGCGGTGACGGCTGCGGCGATTCAGCTGTCCGCGAGCGAGCGGTTCGGTCTTTTATCGATTAGTTAGGCGACCGAGGGACCTAGGATCGTAAAGAAAATCAACGCTCGCCTATCACTGGGTAGTTGATTGCCTCGCTGGCGCAAAGTTAGCGCTGCGTGGTTTATTTCGGGATTTCGGCTACAGAAGCAGCAATGTATGGCGCTTTGCAAACTGCGGCGCATCCGAGGAGCGTTACTGTGTTCCTTATGCCTGTTGTGTATCGAATTGAACAGTATATGCTCCGATAGGTTGTCCATTGTCCAATCGTAGGTTGCTTACTTAGGTTCACTTATTCGTATAAAGAGGTGCTGTCATTTGTGGTGTTGCTGAAAAGCCATCAGGCATAATGAGCACATCGTACCAAGGGTTATTAAAGCAAAACTTCTATTTGTGCATATTATTTATTTATTTATTTATTTATCGAAGGTGTCCCCGTCAAAGAAGGCGTGTTCGATTTGTCAAGAGAAGTGTGACAGTTATGAAAACAAACCTAATGCACAGACCGAATAACTGCACTGAAATAATTCCCCGTTCAAGAGATAATTCACTGTTCTCGTGAATAGAGGCATAGTTGTCATGTATGTGCCAATGTGCGTGGTTCACCATTTTGAGCACACGCACGGCACCAGTAAAATAGGGCATGCCTCAAGGGTCCGTCCATGGAAAATTTTTTTTCTTATTCATGAATGTTCATCGTACAAGAAATACCGGTTGAAATCGTTCGCGGATGACTGCATCATTTACCAGGAGTTAAATACTCCCGCTGAATGAGTTTTATTAGATACTACTCTAGAGAGATTACATGGCTTCTGTAAAAAAAAATGACAAATGAGCAACAAAACAAACATACGCACACACACATTGAAACAAACAAACAACCCTACAAGCACCCACACGCAAAGGAAAAAATCGTTTCAATGACAATTTCGAGAGAAATACAGCGACTGGCTTTTCCGTATTGAATGAATGGCTAGTCTCTTACTGCTGTAATTAGCAAGAAAATACCAAGGAATAATAATTACTTCGGACCTCCGGTGGAATGATCACATCACTTCAATACAAAAGAAGGCCATGAGAAGCATTTGGAATAGCTCAGGAGATCGTTACGCCAGTAGACACTGCAAATCAGATTAGTGGCTTATAAAATTCATATTCTTCCCATTTGAGGATAAGCCTCCCTGGTTTGGTATCTGTTCACTGAGAAAAATGATACACTTGCGAGCGCACACGTGAAAGATTCGCTCGTGTTATTTTTGGCTTGCTTTTTTTATTCGAAAGCTTGCCCTTGAACATAATACAAAGCATGTCAAAAGTACACTAACTGATTTGACCTGTGCAAAAAATCTAAGTGAGGGATGACATGGTCCACGAATGCAACTTTCGAGGTCGGGTGGACGGCTAGGCGGAAGGCGTGTTGCCTGGAGTAAACGAAGACGGCTTAGGTGAAATCCTGGGCACGTCCATAGTAGGTGTGTCACTGTCACACTTTGGATATCTGTGTCACAAAATGGGCACGCTGTATCGTAAGGAACATGGTACTGTTGTGGCCAGAGAGCGGTCACAGACGGGGTGAGCGCGACCTCGACACGCAGCCTCCGTAACGTAACCTGCTCTCGGCGGGTTAAACCACCAGGGAGGTCTGGCCCACACGGAGTTGTAAGAGCTCGCGTGATACGTCGAAGGTTTTCTTTCTCCCGGATCACTTTTCCGCAGGCATATTCAGGAAAATGTGGAAGTCGGTAGGTTTTAATCTCTGGTTGTGTTGCCAAATCTGATTCAAGGAGACCCGGCAGGGCTGCCCGAGGCACCCCCTGGACGCGTATCACTATATTCGTAGTGGCAGCAAGACGGTGAATGCTATCTCAGATTAGAGGGGACCTAAATACCCTACGTATGTCGTGGATGGCTTGAGTCGAGTCCGTGCGAACGTTGAGCTGAGAATGTCGAGCAGCTTGAACAGAGGGGAGCAACACGGTGAAGTCGTCTCGTATGGAGGAAAGTTGGGCAAGATACGAGGTCTGTTAGAAAAGTATACGACCTTCGGCCGAAGAAAAAAAAAACTGGCATAACTGGAGCGTTGGAAAACTAATCACTCTCAAAGTGGTGAATGGGACTCCACACACTTCTCCCAGCGGTGCTGCCACTGTTGGAAGCATTTCGAGAAGGCCTCTTTTGGAGTGGAGTTGAGTTCCGCTGTCGTTGGAGCCATAATGTCCTCTCTTGTGTGAAATCGCGCTCCTTTCAATGGCCTCTTGATTTTGGGAAACAGCCAGAAGTCTCAGGAGGCCATATCAGGAGAGTAAGGAGCCTGTTGAACTACAGAAGTCTGGTTTTTCGCCAGATGAGTCTGAATCAAAGTGCGATGAATGTGCAGGAGCATTGTCATGATGGATGCAGTAATTTCCTGTTGACCACAACTCCGGTCTTTTGCGCCGCACAGCATCACGTAGGCGATGGAGGGCATCCCTGTAGTACCCTTTGGTGATTGTGTGACTCTGTTGTGCGTGCTCGTGGTGTACCATACCGCGGGAGTCAAAGAAAGGAGTCAGCATCACTTTGACGTTGCTGCGCACTTGGCGGGCCTTCTTTTGTCTCGGTGACGTGGAATACCTCCACTGTGACGACTGGGATTTGGTTTCCAGGTTGTACCCGTACACTCAAGAATCGTCACCAGTGATTGTGGCGTACATCAAGTCGGGATCACTGTTTGTGGAATCCAGCATATCCTGTGAGACTTCAACACGAAGTTGCTTTTGCTCCACTGTGAGCAGCTTCGGCACGAATTTCGCTGCAACTTTCTTGATGGCCAAATTTTCGCTCATAATGGAATGTGCAGAAAAAGTGCTGATGCTCGGATAGTAACACGATGGTCCCGCACCACCACAGCATTCACTTCGGCAGTGACCTGGTCATTTCAGCATGTTGATGGCTGACCGGAGCTTGGGTCGCTCTCCACCGATGTGCGGCCATCTTTAAACCGGTTGTACCACTTCTTAATCTGTGTGGTGCTCGTAGCATCGTCACCGAAAGCCGTCTGAATTTTCTGAATGGTTTCCGCTTGGCTGTCGCCCAGTTTCTGGCACAATTTGATGCAGTAGGGCTGCTCCAGTCGCTCCCCCTTTTTCCTTGCACTAAGAAACTGACGAGAGCACTGAGCCCTACCTTAATCAAACGTTGCGTCCCAGTGACTGACGCTATCGGCAGGCGGGAAAAAAATTTGTGCATGCGCACGACGGTTCAAGGTCGGATGATGCAAGCGCGCTTGTTTCATATCCATAAGGTGCTCGCAAAAAAAAAAAATAACGTCGGATACTTTTCTAAGACACCTCGTGGGGCCGGCGGTGCAAGATCGCCAACATACGAGCACGTCTGGCCTGCCTCTGGTATCAATGGGAACACAAGAGCTGTGCGAATTGCGGTGCCATTAACACTAGCATCATGTATCTTACGGGAGTCGCATCGTCTTGATTATCATCGGCGGGACGAAGGCAGTACACTTGAGCATTCACCTTGCAAGGAACCGGGCTATGTAAATGACCAAGAGGGTTATTGTAATATAAATGACCCTGTTCCACGGATCTACAGTGGGTGCCTTAGAAACTGGATTGTCTGTTTCATCTCCCATGTACCGGGCCAGTGCAGCAGCCGAGCAGAACTTTGACTTAATTAAGTACGCGTGCGCATAGACGTTGGTACGCCAGTTCATCGTTTGTATTGAGTTGGGATTGGGCCCGCAGGGTTGGCAGCGTAGCGAGACGTGGTAGGCCCGTTATAGACCTCAGACTCTGCCCAGGCGGCGCTGCGGAAAAACCAGTCACCAGCGCCCCCGTCGGAGCCTTGGCGCGAACTGAGTAGTGCAAGAAGAGCTGTCCACAAGCGAAGGTGCATGTAGGCCACAATGGACCCTTCTCTTTCGTTTGTGCTGAGGCGCGGTTTCCTAAAGATCAAGGTCCTGGAAAGCTTCTTCCGCCCATCCACACCTCGGAAAGGAAGCTTAGCAGGGCGAAGTACGTGTACAATATAAATTAACGTCTCAAGTGTTATTTCGGGGTGCTGCAGCTCGCAAGTACAGAGAGCATCAGGTTTGTCTATAGGCATATCAGCATAAAAATCTAAGCGTTTCAAATTGTTTCATATTGAATATGTCCTGAACACAAGACTTATTAAGCATATCCTATATTTTTATGTATTTATCGTAATGTTTTTTCTCGCAATTATTTACAGAGAGTAAATCCTTTCATAGCCTTTTCCAGGGCAGCAAACAGAAAACGTTTTCCAAGGCAACAAATAGCGTGCGATCACAACGAAATAAGCTTCCTACAGTGCCTACGCGCTACAGCTTTCTTTCTCGCAGGAGCTACAGCATAGCTCAGTACCTTAATTTGAAGTTTTCGCAGACGCTTCGAGCAACAAGCGCGCACAAATAAATGTAAATAAATGCGACATTTTTTTTTTCTTTACACATGTGCGTTATTTCGCAATTACTCATCCAGTGCTCCTACAGCAACTTTATTGCTCACATTTGAAAAAGGCAGTCGAGCAGGCTCAGCACATTGCGAAGCGTGCTTGTTGTATCGGCGCAGGACATACAAAATACCGAAAGTAGAAATGAGCTCGCGATGCAACGATGCTCTAGAACAGGATTTTGAATTCATAAAGGAACCAAAATGTTTGGTTAAGCTGACCTGTCAGTTCTCTCCGTTCCACTTGTTGAGTCAAGCGGAGACGCACGTCTGTTAAAAGGCGGAGATATCGATGGCACAGGAGCAAGATGGTTCGCAACGTTGTTTTTTCTGTTACCAACGAAGTGGCGGCTGCAGATTCTTGAGTTTTCGCTTAGTTACCACGGTCCTCCGTCAGGGCTACGCAACCCAATTACAAAAGAACAAGATTGTCGCACTTTCTCATGCGAGCCGCTGTGTTGTGGGGAATGCAAGTAATCCGATTACCCAACAGGTTGAACGGCCCGTATCCAGCGCTTTCACCTTTCCCCTTCATACTATCGCGATGGAAATCAGTAAAACTGAACGTTGTTATTCCGTCCTTCACGTTCATGGCAATCTACAACACAACAGTAGCGTCGATTGCGGCGTTTCTTTGTAGCGCGCGGAGCTATCGCGGTTGCCGTCGTTTCCGCCATCAGTCTGACGAATGAGCCAGCAAGCGCTTTATGGCAGTTCGGAGGCGCGTCCGACTAGTGTAGAAATTCGTAGCTCTCTGTCTGGGTGTTAAATGCGCAAATCGCTCGCCATATGGATCAAAATCTAGTAAAATCGTTGTTTCGCAGTCGCTAGCTGCATAGGCAACTTAGCAAGGGAGTCGGGCTTCACACTACTCAATTACTGCCTCTTCGCACCGGCAGGTGGCGCTAGGCGTCTTGCAAAACTCCAGAGTCTGACGTCCATGGCCCGCAAGGCATCGTGACTATTGGGCTCTAGGCGAGCCCATTCTGCCTTCATGAGATGATGAAACTTGACTCTATAGAGGAGTCGTGGTTGCAGTACAGAACGGACAAGAAGGCGAGCCATGTCGGTGCCCGCTCTGCCAGATTTCTTCACAATCTAACCTATCAACTGCATTGCTTCAGCGGCCTGTTGTTTTGCATTCTCGACCCATGGTAGCCCAGATCAGGAGGAATACATTTCGAAGCCGAGTACATGGAGAGTTGAAGCCTCGTGTAGTGACTACAGATGCATTATTAACGCAAGAGGTCGGAATGTCAGTAGACTCCGGCCATACTTGTTCGCTACTGACATGTGCGTCGTCTTGTCCTTGGAACTTTCGAGCCCTATTTGAGCAGACCAGTTGTGCGTCACGTTTAGGGCCTCTTGAAGCGCTTGTTCTTGGCTGCAAATTTTAGGATGAACTGACGGAACAGTGATGTCATCTGCATACATTATGTATCGCGCGTTTTTATCGTCGCTAGCTTCGAAGCTAGTGGAAGAAGGGCCTAGTTGAAAAAGACTGCTGCGAGCGCAGATCCTTGCGGGACTCCGATATGCGAAGAAGTAACCTGCTGCTTGGCTAGCCAAGCGAATAGACAGTGACAGCGTGCAGGAAGACTTTGACGAATGTGTAGACATGGCTGGGGAACTGAAGCCAGAGGAGAATTCCAACAATGGCTATTCTGACGAAGACCGTGCCACAGCCGAAACGTTAAAACATTAAAAATGCAATTTTCGTAAAGGTGGGCCTTTGTTTCTTCAACTACCTATGCACAGGACCTAGAGAATCTTTCCGTGAATAGTGTATATATATATATATATATATATATATATATATATATATATATATACACACACAGAGAGATAGAGAGGCATTGTCTCGATGCCTCCTGCTTACGGCTTCATTCTAAAGCCAGTAGCCACCCTTTAAACAAACACAATAAATAAATAACTGAATAAATAAATACGATTTTATTTATTATATTTGTTTCATTCACGCCTTCACTGTGTCCAAGTTGTACACGGTGGAGGGTGGGCAACATGGCGCACAGTACACTCGATAACTGTAGTCGACAACTTGAAATCAGATACACGTTTATAATTTTGCAATCGGTCTCTGATCTATCGACAGCATCAACGGGAGCGGCATTTACTGGCTATGTCTATGTCTCTATAAGATGCGACGCACACGGTGAAACTAGTTCTCACGTGGCGCCAAAGGCACCATACTGTTTTTTTGTGTGTGTGTGTGTTTTGACGTCACCAATTATGCGATACGTCATTCGCGTGGCACTTTGCATGCTCGCAAGCTGCTGCTGACTGCGCATGCGCCGAGAGATACCGTGGGCTTGTAAACGCGCCCCTAGTATCGTTGCGTGTTCTCTTCTTATTGCTGAGTTGAGGCTGCCTGCGTGCGCCTCAATAATTAGTTTCTTCTAACCCGTACTTCGTATCAAGCTACAACACTGTGCAGCGTTTGGTGTTTATGCACGCCGGCCGTGGTACATGTTAGAAATGGCGCCATGAGAGCTTTTTCTTGCTCCTTCTTTTTCTTTTTTGAAACGCGATCCAGCGCAAGCCATGTGCACGGCTTTTAGTAGACGTGCTGCCCTCTCCGTATGCTCGTGCTACTCTCTGTGTTTCTAGAGCCAGAAACGCCAACCATTCAAAGTGGGTGAAAAGGCGTAAGGAAAGATCCCGTTCAAAAAGCCGTATCGCACCACAACAGTCACGAGAAGCCAACAAACAAGGACATCAAAGAAAACATAGGGGAAATTACTTGTACTTACTAATTGAATTGAAGCAATGGTAAATGAATGGGAATGAAAGTGGATGAAAACCCAACTTGGCGCACGTGGGGAACGATGCCACATCGTCACAATACGCGTGCGATGCTGTTGGCTTCTCATGATCAGATTCATAAAAAATCGGGCCCCTCAGTTAACCCCATTTCTTCTCGTTACCACAGCTGTCAAGTATCACCACTATAGAATGAAGACGACACGGACTGAATAAGAGCTTCATTCTCGAAAGGAGCGTCTTAGCACGCACGTCTTCGTGCTGAAGCTCCAACAAGTCGTTTTGGGGCACAGTGAAAACAACCTGTAATGATTCCGCTTCGTGATCATCGGCTGAGCTTGCGTGTATATGTATGTATATATATATATATATATATATATATATATATATATATATATATATATATATATATATATATATATATATATATATATATATAGGAAGAGACAGGCTAGACGTCGAAAAGTGAAACATTCATTTGAAACGCACAAGAACACAATGGTGAAGGGAAACAAGCGGGCTCGACATGCGCATACACCATTTCTGCAACGTATGGGCAACACTCGTGCGTAAAAATAATCAAATGAGAAATAGCAGTAGCAAACGAGCAAGAAGTTGTGATGTACACATTTATAACTATCGCCTGACCGCAACCAATTTGCAGTAAATGTTTGACCAGATTAAGCCAATGATCAAGACGCTGGCAAGACAAGTTATAAATGGTTCTTCATTCGATTAAAGTTTGAAAGTTGAAGGAAGAAAATTGCTGCTTGCCAAACTATGACTGTCTCAGCTTGATCTTTTGACACATGAACTGCGGCCAATCGTGTTTGAGGTGGTTAAGGAGAGTGAGAGAGAATAGTAGAAAAATTAAGAGTAGGAGGAGAAGATTACACTCACGGAGATCTGTTTCTCGGGCGAGTTGGAATTACATCCTGGCATTCGCTTCTCTATACGTGTACCTTCCCGTAGTCGATGTTTAGAAAGCGCTGCCCTTGCCAGAATATTCTCACAGAAAAGAGGCTAATGCGTCATCGTAATTTATGGGTCAGTTGCCATATCACTACGAGGTGGGTAGTGACTTACTGCCCACCTCGACGCTATATACTGCGACGCTATTTTACTGAGAAAAGAGAAGGAGTGCGTAATCTGGAAAAAGGAGAGCACCAGCAACAGGACCAATGAAATACAAAGCAACACAGGCGATGACCAGAGATGTGCAGAGTTACGGATGTTGAAGAGCACGAGGAACAAGTGGTGTTGCTCAACCGACAAGCCCAACCTCGCACTCTTGCACAGCACATTTCTTTTACACAAGGACCTTTCTAGCCACTTGCTTCTCGTGCTTTTCGCTAAACGTCACTTTGTCCAATGCTTCTTACTGGTGAGCGCTTTTGCTGTTTGGTGTTGTTGGTACTTTTGCTGCGCCGTTTTCCTCGGAATCTTGCTCGACCAACGATTGCTCAACTTCGCGCTCTTGTAAAGAGTTCGTGAACAGTAGTCAGTGGCTGCTTTAAGGGGCTGTGCAAGAGAAAATTTATTCAGGCCAGTTAGTGACAGAAGACCAGGTCAATGAGAAATTTTCTGAATAATAGACACCTGACACCTGAATAAACCTGAGAAGCTAAGAACCGCACTGCGAGCACTGAAACGAAAGAACGAGTGCCGCAACGTCAGGGGACAGGAAGGCACCCGTTTAAGTTAGTTAGCAGACAGGTGCACCTGATGTTCCAGTAGAGCTTAAAAGGAAAGAACGGGACGCAAAAGTTCCTGTGATGCGTAGAGCAGGGAACCGGTGGTCTTCGAGAGAAACAGAATAGGTGCCAGGGAAAAATAAATGCTGTCAAAGACAGCAGAGGATTAGGTAGTTTGATGACGTCAGGAAATTCGCAGGCACGAACAGAAGGAAGTTGTTTAGAGATCACTAGGGGAGGCACGCGTACTTGCTGTGCAAACAACATAAGATGATGACAACAATGATGCCAATGATGATGATGTGATAGACGCGGGTACTTTTTCAAAGCTGCATGACTGTGCCGCCATGAGAATATGCGTGGCATGTAAGCCAGAAGCCGCTCTGTGAAAGCGCAGATGTCATTTTGCGTATAAGACCGACATTTCAATGAAACAGTGTGGGCTAATGCCTCCAGGAGCCTCCACGGCTAGGTGGTATTGCATTATAATCATATAGTAGCTTAGCGAAAAAGATAAACGGACACAAAAGCGAACAATACAAGCAAGGACGGATGCTGCCAGCAACTGTTCATTCA
Source organism: Dermacentor variabilis (assembly GCF_050947875.1). NCBI lineage: Eukaryota > Metazoa > Arthropoda > Arachnida > Ixodida > Ixodidae > Dermacentor > Dermacentor variabilis. Next base: position 51,805,229 of record NC_134570.1, on the reverse strand, counting down.
TAGGTCGCCCAATGATATTTTTACTATTCGGTACACATGCGCGTCGTCACATAATCGCGTAACAGTGGAAGAAGCCGTGACATAATGTTCGTGCATGCCAAAGAGTTCGGATAGCGATCGCGGTCTGCAAATTGATCGCAGTACCTTACGTCGTCTGGTATTGTAGACTACATATTAGTCGAAGCCGCGGGTAAGCCACAATTGTACAAACAGCCTTACAGCGTCTTGCAGAGTTGCAGTCATGCGCATAGGGCTGGCCGCACGAAAGTAAAGTCGCTCGTTGCTGAGGGCTCTATCTATAATGTATGCGTGATTCCACAGAATGCAGTTTTAGCTTCGCTTTGCTGAGTACCTGAAGCCTGCTTCACCTCCACTGCGAGTCGGTCCAGTATTGCGCTATCTCAGAGATCGGCCCACATTTTTGTCTTACCTGACGGACGGCTTTCTCTTTGGGTAAGCATAGAAATGTTTACAAAAATTGTGGGGTTTAATGTGCCAAAACCACTTTCTCATAATGAGGCACGCCGTAGTGGAGGACTCCGGAAATACCGACAGCCTGGGGTTCTTTAAAGTGCACCTAAATCTAATTGCACGGGCGTTTTCGCATTTCGCCCCCATCGATATGCGGCCGTTGTGGCCGGGATTCGATCCCGCGACCTCGTGCTCAGCAGCCCAACACCGTAGAAATGTTCACGCATTTCAAAACAAGCACAAGACAAGCATCCGAACCAGATATTTGAGGAATCGCTCGCGAGAAGTTCATAACGATGTTTATCGATGCATGTGTTCGTAGCGTAATGGTTTCAATTTCGGGCTTCTGTACTAAAGGTCATGTTTTCGAATCTTCCCGTGGAACATTCCTAATTGAAATTATTTATTTATTCCACAGTGCTTTGCACAAAATCATGAGTATACCAACTCACGAAGCCATTTAATGCCGAATGGACGAGGTTTAGGCAAATATATGTCATCATCTTCATCCCTATCATCATCATCAGCCTATTTTATGTGCACTGCAGGAAGAAGACCTCTCCCTGCGGTCTCTAATTACTACAGTCGTGCGCCAACCCATCGCGCGCACCGAGGGACCTCAATAAAGTTATTCATCCATCCATCCATCCATCCATCCATCGCCCCATCTAGCCTTCTGCCGTCCTCAACTGCGCTGCCCTTCTCTTGGTACCCATTCTGTAACTCCAATGGTACACCGGTTACCTAACCTACGCATTACATGACCTGCGCAGCTCCATTTCTTTCTCCTAATGTCAATTAGAATATCGCCTATACCCGTCTTCTCTCCGATCCAAACCGCTCTCTTTCTATCTCTTAAAGTTATGCCGAGGATTCATCGTTCCATCGCTCTTTGCGTGGTTTCTTAACTTGTTCTCAAGTTTCTTTGTCAGTCTCCAAGTCTCTGTCCCATATGTCAGCCCTGGTAAAATGCACTGATTGTACACCTTCCTTTTCAATGATAATGGTAAGCTTCCAATCAGGAGCTGAGAATGTCTGTGGTAGGCGCTCCAACCCATTTTTATTGTTCTGTAAATTTCCTTCTTTTTCATCAAGGTTCCCTGTGAGTAATTGACCTTGGTAAGTGACACCGATTCTAGACGCTGACTGGCGATCCTGACCTATTGTTCCCTTGCCCAGCTATTGATCATTATCTTTGTCTTCTGCATATTGATCTTTAACCACACTCTTACACCATCTCTGTTAAGGTCCTTAATCATTTGTTGTAACTTGTCCTCGGTGTTGCTGAACAGGGCAATATCAACTACAAACCAAGGTTGCTGAGATATTCGCCATTGATACCCACTCCAAACCCTTCCCAGTTTAATAGCCGGAATACATCTTCTAAGCAAGCTGTGATTAGCATTGCAGATATTGTGTATCCTTGCCTAGCCCTTTCTTTATACGTATCTTTTTAATTGTGGAGAATTAAGGTATAGTTCAGCAGAACCTTTTGTTGGGCTAGTTGGTGCATGTTACTGAAGTACTATAGCGCCAAACCGACGACACAAGAACAGACACGGACGAGCGCTTACTAACAACTGATGCTTTATTGACGGAAACACACAATATATATACGCAAATTTGGCGGCGGAACTCGCGCATTGTCAAACATCATATGGTAATCAGGCAAAAGGCGATAGAACGATTGGGAAGGTGACGTTCGTGAAGACGACACGTGGTGTACAGGGCCAAATGACTATAGATTATAATGGTCACGCGATACACAAACACCGTCGTAAGGGAGTACACCATAAAAACTAAACGATTAGGAATTTTTACCGAGCGCGGGCGGCCCAGCAACATGCTCCAGTTCTAACTGAGGGCTTCTAAAAAGGACATCTCACTTTTATACAGAATTTTTGATGGTTCGCTCACGCATTCAAGGCCCTTCCTTTTAATGTGGAAGGCTTCCTTCAGCTCACGGGCAACGCTGTCTCGACTTCTGTCCAGAACGATGGTATCTCTTAGGCGAGGCTTGCACCCGCACTCTTTGCAATGTATGGCCATATTGGAACCAGTTCCGTTTTCCTGTGACCGTTCGTGCTCTTTTATCCTTTCATTTAAACACCGCCCCGTTTGTCCAATGCAAACCTTTTTGCAAGAGAGCGGAATTTGATAAACTACCCCTTCCTTGCAACTGACAAGTGGATCGGTATGCTGGGTTCCGCAGGTCGCGCGTTCTGTTTTTTGGTTGTTAACGCGGGCGCACAATGTAGCAAGTTTTGAAGGGGCTGAGAAAGTTAGTTACAGAAGAAGTCTTGGTAACCTGCTCATTACTACTTGGAATGGAGGTATTGTGGCTCCTCTGGGTACTGCACAGGTCAGTATAGAATTCTTCTGCGGCTTTTACTATATCTTTGAGGTTGCTATTCATATTACCCTGCTTATTTTTCAATGCATACATCTTGTTTTGTCCTATGTCATGTTTCCAGTTCACTGATTTCATGCTGCGTCTATGTAGTACTGCTTCCTCAGTCTTTCTCACGTCATAATTTCGAATATCGCTTATTTTCTCCTTGTTGATCAGTTTTCGAATTCTACATTATCTCTTGTGTTGGACACTTTCATTCTTTGTCGTTCTTTTATTGGGTCCTTTGTTACACGAGAGAGCTTACTTACTTTGTGTCTTGGGACCTTACCTCCCACTTCAATTGCTACTTATGAAGCCAGCCTAGTTACGTTTTCATTCATTACCTCAATGTCATCTTCGTCTCTCTGTTATAAGGATGCATATTTGTTTGCAAGTACGAGACTGAATTGGTTTGCTTTTACCCTTAACGCGTCTAGGTTGACCTGTTTCTCCTTGACCAATTTTACTCTTTCTCTCTTCAAATTGACGTGAATCCTAGGCCTAACTAAGCTATGATCACTGCAATTTACCCTACCTAACACTTCAATATCCTGCAAAGCAGTTCGCGCGCCTTTTCACTACCTGAAGGCAACAGACTTGAGTGCCCGACTATAGACATCCTACACCTAACTTTTCTCTTTCCCTCTTTCACTGCCCATTCCCCTCCTCACGTGTAGGGTAACAAACTGGACTAAGTCTGGTTAACCTCTCTGCCTTTACTTCTTCCCTTCTCTCTCTCTCTCTCTGAACCATGCTGGGATCAGCAGAAAGTATAAAATCTATTTATTTTCTTGTTTCACCACAACGACTTTTCCAGTAAAACTTTCGGTTGCTACGCTTCCCGAAGAATGTGTACATTATTCGCAGCTCCTTCATTTCCACGAATTCTACCCGCGTCTTTCCTCTAGCGTTTCTAGAATCGACGCCGTAGTTGCAAATTGCTTCTTCACCATCCTGAATTTTCCGTACTTTTGCATTGAAGTCGCCCATTACTACAGTGTGCTGAGTTCGCACTTTTCTCATCGCTGATGTAACATCCTCATAAAACTATTTCATCGTCATCATGACTGGAGTTTGGAGCGTAGACCTGTAATACCTTTATTCTGTACCTCTTTTTCAGCTTTATTACGACTTCAGCTACCCGCTCAATAATGCTGTAGAATTCGTCAATGTTATCCACTAAGTCCTTATGGATTAAGAATCCTACCCCGTATTGCTTCTTCTTATCTGGGAGCCCTCTAGAGCAGAGAACATGGCCATTGATCAGCACTGTACAAGCCTCACCAGTTCTTCTAACTGCACTAAGGTTAATGATGTCTCAAACAATGACTGATAGTTCCTCAGCGAGTCCTGCTAAGCCAGCCTTATTGGAGAGAGTTCGGGTGTAAAGTGTTGCCACTGTCAGTTTCCATTGGCGGCCTGTCCAGGTCCAGAAATTCTTAGCACCCTCTGCTGCGTTACAGGTCTGACTGCCGCTTTGCTTAGGGGCTCCGCAGCTGCTGGGAGTTGAGGGCCATAGTGCACCAGGGAGGCCCATTCCTATTCTGGTGAGGGAGTATGTTTTGTTGAAGCTCAGTGGGTGTTCTTAATTTGCTTGCACCTCGATTAGCATTGGGGCACTGACTCTCAGTATCTTCTGCCGGTGTCAGGCGCCACTGCAAGCTTGGAGATGTAGTTCCATGTACTTGCCATAATTCCTATGCTGGCGAAACCAACACGATTGCAGCTACCATAGACTCTCGCTGAAGCACTGCGATGGGTAGGTCACGCAGAGTTAGGGCTCTAGAGAAACGACAGTGATCACAAAGTGTTTATCATTAGTGTCATTCAAAAGTAATTAAACATTCCACACACCCATCAACAGGTGTAGTGGCTTTGCAACAGCTTCGCTGGGCATCCACTTTTGCATGGCCGGGATAGCGAGTTAACTTTTCAATTACACAAAATGTTCGCAATATACGTGCTCCTTTGAAGCGAATATTTCTTTGTGAACCCTTCTGGACTTTGCTGACCGTAGCTGCTGAGTGTTGCTGGGTGCTGGTGCAGTCGTGCTGAATAGCTTATAATTAAAAAACAGAATTAAGTGCATGATGGCGGGATCGAACCTAAATACCACAGAAGAGAAATCCGACGTTCAAGCCTTGGGGCCACAACCGCACGTATACTGTTATTGTGTCAACGCCAACTACGTCTTTAAAGTGGTCGCCGCGGGTTTCACACTGTGTTGCATGGGTGTTCCAAACTGAACTTACTTCCCTTTAGACGCACAACAGTAAAACAAACAAACAAACAAACAAACAAACAAACAAACAAACGGCTGCGCAAGAGTAAGTAATGTGCGCGCAACCGAGCTGAGGCTGCCGGCGTTTGCACAGCCTGCAACACGGATGAATCCGTTTGGACGAGGGCCTTCGCTATGAACTTCCACTGACATTGCAATGACGCAGGAACAACGCAGGCCTGTGCATATAAACAAAGCTTAGCTGCATGTAAATTCCAAGAAGGTGCGTTGGTTCTGCCTTGATAGTTACTTAACATCATACAACAATGTCGCCTTTGTACATAGTTGTTTCACCACTTCAGTCAGAACGATTTGGATTCAGATAAGGTGCGATGGTTCTGCTTTTATAGTTAATTAACATTATACAATATATTCCCATATATAACACTTGCAGCCACACCCTCATAACTCTTTCGTGGCCGACGCTTCGGGTGCATTATCACCTTTGCCTTCTCGTTTGGCCTCCATCGTGGTTATCAGTGTGCCCACGGTGGACGACCAATTGTTCTTTCAATTACTGCGAGAACAGTAAAACAGAAGCAGCGGTACTTCATTACGGAGCTCACAACGCTTGTCTTTTTAACCGTATGTCTTAGATGCTAGCGGAGAAGCAGGTGAATGCATGTGTTTCAATACAGCGAACGGCCGTCATTGACAGAAGTAACAGCCACCCTGCACAGCTGGCACATGCAAGCAATTTTGCCACTCAGACATGTGCGCACCTCGCAACGCTCCTTCTGAGGCAGCCTTCATACGTACGCCTAAGATTTCTAGCATCTGTGTCTATGAAGGCTTCATCCCTGGGCTATTCTTTTCTATCACCCCGTACAGTACAATTTCCTACAAAATATACTAGAGCAAATTTTGGCGCTATATGTTTGTGGGAGCTGCAAGTTGTGGTAGTCCAGCCATTATGTGAATGATTGATAACAGCCGTACCCGTCTATATTTCGCCTTTATGGCTACAAATGGCTGTGTGACTTGGCAAATTGATCGATTCTACATGCAATCAAATCGCAATGATTGTTTGCCCTGACTCCCTCCCTTGAAGCGTTTAGAAAATAATGACACGTGTACTTATCTTTATCGGGCAACTACGTTTCGCCGCTTAACAACTGTAATCCCACAGCGAGGGACGCGCCTGCATGTATCCGACGTTTCTGGAAAGTTATCGACGCTTCTATCCGCGTGTCTGTTGTCGCCGAACCTTGTGTTATCAGATTTCATCGCGTGACACGAATGGTGTAGAACTTTGTGGAAGACACGCGGGTCCCATCAGTTAATCTGGAACATTCGACGACTGATCTATAAAAGCCGACGCGCTTGACCCGCTGATCAGTTTTCCGACGATCGCCGACCGTGTTCGCCGCTATCGTTGTGCTATAAGTGTAGCCTGTTTTTGTGGGCACAGGTTCGCCCAATAAAAGCTAGTTTTGTATTCCACCGTATTGCTTCTTTCTTCACCGTCACTACCACGTGACATCTGGTGGAGGTGCTTTTCGTCCATGTACAGGACGCCCCCGACAAGCCGTGATCCCAGCCCAGACCGCAAACAGAACACCAACGTAGTCCCGGACCACCGAGCAAGCCGCCGTCTTCAACAGCTGCCCCCGGAGCACGGACTTTTACCTGAGAAGACCAAGAAGATTGTGGCCAAGGCAACCGCAATGGCAGCCCCAGCGTCCCCCATCGTGCTGCAGCAGCCGAGGGAACCACCGACGTTCCGCGGTTCCACATTTGAGGACCCGGAAACCTGGCTGGAAACGTATGAGAGGGTCGCTACGTTTAACAACTGGGCAAGCGACGACAAGCTACGCCATGTCTATTTCGCACTGGAGGACGCCGCCAAGACGTGGTTCGAGAATCGAGAAGCCACCTTGACGACGTGGGACCTCTTCCGAAGCGGCTTCCTGCAAACATTTCAAAGCGTCCTGCGAAAAGAGCGAGCCCAAGCTCTACTGGAGACAAGAGCGCAGCTGCCGAATGAGACGATCGCGATTTTCACTGAGGAAATGAGCCGTCTGTTCCGCCACGCCGACCCAGAAATGTCCGAGGAGAAGAAAGTACGTCTACTGATGCGTGGTGTCAAGGAGGAACTTTTCGCCGGTATGGTAAGAAGCCCACCGAAGACCGTCGACGAGTTTCTTCGTGAGGCGACGAGCATCGAGAAGACACTGGAATTGCGGAACCGGCAATTTGACCGACGCACCAAGCCAACAAGCTACTCCGGAATTCAATCACTGGCCACGGACGATTTATGCGAGACCATCAGGGCCATCGTGCGCGAAGAACTGCGCAAGGTCTTGCCATCGTCGCAGCCTCAAGTGGCCTCGATCGCCGACATCGTGAAAGAAGAGGTGCACCGATCGCTAGGAGTTCCTGAGGTGCAACCACAATTACCGCAGCCCCAGCCAGAAGCGATGACTTACGCCGCCGTCGCACGCCGTCAAGCGCCCCCTCCGCGACAACTCCAGGGCCCTGTAACGCCGCAATTCCGTCGTCCGCCACCGCCAGCACGCCCACCCGTCGCCCAGCGCACCTACGCGAGGAAGACGGACATTTGGCGCGCCCCCGACCACCGCCCGCTCTGCTACCACTGCGGCGAAGCCGGCCACGTGTACCGCCGATGCCCATACCGCGACCTGGGATTGCGAGGCTTCGCCGTGAACGCACAGCGCTCGAGGGAAGGTGAACGCCCCCGTGACATCGCCGACTACCTCGCCGCTACTCAGTGGAGCCCTCGACGACCGTCCCGTTCGCCGTCACCAGGCCGCTACCTGTCGCCGCAGCACCGACCATACACCGGCCCAGCCCGGGGCCGCTCTGCGAGCCCATATCCGGAAAACTAAAAGCAGCAACCGATGGAGGTGCGGTTGCTGTTCGTCGAACTGACGAAGATCCTCCGCCGCCGACGAAGACGACGAAGAAACCATCTCGACGACCTAATGACGACACGCCGCCGTCCCGACGAAGTCAGGAAGCCAAGACTACACCGACGAAAGACGACTTGAAGAAGCGACGTTCCAGCTTCAATTCAACACGACGCAGCCGTGATCCGACGCCACGACCTAACTGCAACGCCAGACAAAGAACCACCGACCTTGACGTGCTTCTCGACGGCCACGCAGTCACTGCCTTAGTCGACACAGGGGCCGATTATTCCGTAATGAGTGGACACATCGCCGCCCAGTTGAAGAAGGTTAAGACTGCATGGGAGGGCCCCCAAATTCGGACCGCTGGAGGGCACCTCATTACGCCGACTGGAATCTGCACGGCAAGAATTACCATTCATCACCGGACTTACCCTGCCACTTTCGTTATCCTGCAACAGTGTTCACGAGACGTCATTCTCGGCATGGACTTCCTGAACCAACACGGCGCAATCATCGACCTGAAGTCGCAGTCAATAACGCTGTCGGAAGATCAAGCGATACCATCGGAGAGCCCTTGTAGTCACCGCGCCTTGAGTGCGCTCGAAGATCAAGTGAGCAACCCGCCTCGCTCCAGCATCGTTATTTCGGTCGGCACCGAAACACCCGCTGACGTAGAAGGCGTCATCGAAGGCGACCAACGTCTACTACTCGACCGTGCAATTTGCGTCGCAAGAGGGATCGCTCGACTGCACGGAGGAAACACGAGAGTGTTGCTGACAAACTTCAGCCAGGAGTTCAAGCACATCAACAAGGGCACGACGATCGCATTCATCGAGGAAATACAGGAAACCAGCGATGCCTTTGTCCTCTCGGATTCTGTTGCATCTACCCCGACGACCGTAGTTCCCGAGCCAGACTTCAACATAAATCCAAGTCTCCCATGATTAAGCAGCAACAGCTCAGAAGTCTGCTTCGACGATACAAAGACTGCTTTTCGACGTCATCAAGGATTCGACAAACACCAGTCGCAAAGCATCGCATAATCACCGAAGAGAGCGCTCGACCACTACGCCAGAGCCCTTACCGGGTTTCGACGCGAGAACGCGAAGCTATAAGACAACAAGTCGACGAAATGCTGCGCGACGACATCATCCAGCCGTCGAAAAGCCCGTGGGCGTCTCCAGTTGTTTTAGTGAAGAAAAAGGACGGAACCCTACGTTTCTGCGTCGATTATCGTCGACTGAACAAAATCACGAAGAAAGACGTATACCCCCTCCCACGGATAGACGACGCATTAGATCGGCTCTGCAATGCTAAATACTTCTCATCGATGGACCTCAAGTCTGGCTACTGGCAAATAGAAGTCGACGAAAGGGATCGCGAAAAGACCGCCTTCATCACGCCAGACGGCCTCTATGAATTCAAGGTTATGCCATTTGGACTGTGCTCGGCGCCTGCAACGTTCCAGCGCGTGATGGACACGGTTTTAGCAGGATTGAAGTGGCAGACCTGTCTTGTTTACTTGGATTACGTCGTCGTCTTCGCCGGAAATTTCGACGATCACCTTCAGCGGCTTGCGACAGTATTAGAGGCCATCAAGTCATCAGGGCTCACCCTGAAGCCGGAAAAGTGTCGCTTTGCTTACGATGAGCTTCTATTCCTAGGCCATGTCATCAGCAAATCTGGAGTGTGCCCCGACCTGCAGAAGACAGCTGCCATCGCAATGTTCCCGCAGCCAATCGACAAGAAGGCAGTGCGCAGATTCCTTGGCATGTGTGCCTACTATAGGCGCTTTGTCAAGGACTTTTCGCGCATCGCGGAGCCGCTAATACATCTAACGAAATCTGATGTCGAGTTCAATTGGGAAACGCCGCAGGCCGACGCATTTCAAGAACTCAAACGACGCATGCAGTCGCCGCCGGTACTTGCACACTTCGACGAGGACGCCGATATTGAAATCCACACTGACGCCAGTAGCCTAGGCCTCGGTGCCGTCCTAGTCCAGAGGAAAGAAGGACTTGAACGGGTGATATCGTATGCTAGCCGGTCGCTGTCAAAAGCGGAAAGCAATTATTCTACGACTGAAAAGGAATGCCTCGCCATCATTTGGGCTACAGCTAAATTCCGCCCTTACCTCTATGGCAGGCCATTCAAAGTCGTCAGCGACCACCACGCGTTGTGTTGGCTAGCTAACTTAAAGGACCCTTCAGGACGGCTGGCGCGGTGGAGCCTCAGACTACAAGAATATGACGTAACGGTAATATACAAGTCCGGAAGAAAACACTCCGACGCCGACTGCTTATCACGCGCCCCAATCGATCCCCCGCCGCAAGACGACGTGGACGACGACGCCTTCCTTGGGATAATAAGCGCGGAAGACTTCACTAAACAGCAACGAGCAGACCCAGAGCTAAAAGGCCTCGTCGAGTATTTGAAAGGGAACACCGACGTTGTCCCTAGGGCATTTAAGCGCGTGTTGTCTTCGTTCACGCTACGAAACAACCTGCTCGTGAAGAAGAATTTCTCACCAGTCCACGCCAGCTACCTTCTTGTGCTGCCGTCAGCGCTCCGTCCAGAAATACTGCATGCCCTACACGACGATCCAACCGCTGGGCACCTCGGATTCTCCCGGACGCTGTCGAGGATACAGGAAAAGTACTACTGGCCGCGTCTGACCGCCGACGTCGCCCGTTACGTCAAGACATGCAGAGACTGTCAACGACGCAAGACACCACCGACAAGGCCAGCAGGATTATTACAGCCGATCGAACCTCCTCGTCGACCATTCCAGCAGATTGGGATGGATTTGTTGGGGCCGTTTCCGATGTCAACATCCAGGAATAAGTGGATCATCGTGGCGACGGACTATCTCACCCGCTTTGCTGAAACCAAAGCTCTACCAAAAGGCAGCGCAGCCGAAGTGGCGAAATTTTTCGTCGAGAACATCCTGCTGCGACATGGTGCGCCAGAAGTCCTCATCACCGACAGAGGAACGGCTTTTACAGCAGAGCTCACCCAAGCCATTCTGCAGTACAGCCAGACGAGCCACAGGAGGACAACTGCCTACCATCCGCAGACGAATGGTCTCACGGAGCGCCTGAACAAGACCCTCGCCGACATGCTAGCAATGTACGTCGACGTCGAGCACAAGACGTGGGACGCGGTCCTGCCGTATGTCACCTTCGCCTACAACACGGCGGTGCAAGAAACAACACAGATCACGCCATTCAAGTTGGTTTACGGCAGGAACCCGACGACGACGCTCGACGCCATGCTGCCGCACGTCACTGACGAGGAGAATCTTGACGTCGCTACCTATCTCCAGCGCGCCGAAAAAGCCCGACAGCTCGCCCGCCTACGGATCAAGACCCAGCAGCGTACCGACAGCCGACACTACAACCTCCGACGACGCTTCGTCGAGTACCAGCCCGGCGACCGTGTTTGGGTATGGACCCCGATACGCCGGCGAGGACTCACTGAGAAGCTGCTGCGACGCTATTTCGGACCCTACAAGGTCATCCGACGTATTGGCGCACTAGACTATGAGGTCGTGCCAGACGGCATTTCGCACTCACAGCGGCGCCGCGCACGATCTGAAGTGGTCCACGTGGTGCGCCTTAAACCATTTTACGGACGCTGATGAACTTCCTTTAGTTTCTTGTTTTCTTTGCTACGAGTGCTTTTCTTTGTTACTTTCGTTTGTTTACAGCATCGGGTCGATGCTTTCTAAGAGGGGGGTAATGACACGTGTACTTATCTTTATCGGGCAACTACGTTTCGCCGCTTAACAACTGTAATCCCACAGCGAGGGACGCGCCTGCATGTATCCGACGTTTCTGGAAAGTTATCGACGCTTCTATCCGCGTGTCTGTTGTCGCCGAACCTTGTGTTATCAGATTTCATCGCGTGACACGAATGGTGTAGAACTTTGTGGAAGACACGCGGGTCCCATCAGTTAATCTGGAACATTCGACGACTGATCTATAAAAGCCGACGCGCTTGACCCGCTGATCAGTTTTCCGACGATCGCCGACCGTGTTCGCCGCTATCGTTGTGCTATAAGTGTAGCCTGTTTTTGTGGGCACAGGTTCGCCAAATAAAAGCTAGTTTTGTATTCCACCGTATTGCTTCTTTCTTCACCGTCACTACCACGTGACATTATTCCTTGGACTTTGAAAATCGGAGCGTTGTATACTCTGTGGCAAAAACGCCTGAAGTCACAACCTGAAATACTAGACAAATATATGTGCTACGCATTATTCCGAAGTAACTGCACTATCGCAGTGCGAGAGTTTTGTGTTATTGAGACTACGTGAATTTCCTTGCTCTGTACCACACTCGAATGTACACGAATTCTCTATTCTAATATTAGTCTAATAATACAGCGAAGCTGTTTACCTCTAGCCAGTGTGCTGAGAATGTGGCAAGAGCTAGCGGAGCCGTGGTCTAGGGGCCCAGAGCATTAGTGATTATTCTGTTTATTTTTTTAATACTGTTCATCTATCCTATCATATCCTACTTCTAGCCCTCGTATGCATCCCCCACATGCGTTCTAACGGGGGTACCTTGGGCTTCTTAAGTCCGTATCGGTGATAGGAATGGAGACAATAGGATTACACAGGAATGTAGACGATTGTGCTCGTGGCCTGCGCTTCTGTGCGTATTTGGGGAGAGGGGGGAGTGGAACAGAGTGTGGCGATAGCGCTGCAGATGTTCATACGGGTAGGGGACAGGGGGAAAGAGCGTGGCGACAGCTCTGCAACAGTGGAGATGGTAGGGGGGAGACGGGGAATGAGTACGTCGACCGCGTCTGTGCACGTGGCTTGTGCTTCTGTGGTTGTAAGTTATAACGCCACGCGCGTTCGAGGTGCGGGTGTGGCTGCAGTAGCATAGCGGCAGAAGCATGGGAGGTACGGTGACAGCGGCGGCGTTTGTGTTGGCGTAGTTGGGTCGCGTCCCTGTAATGGGACGTCATGTATGGTATATACAAAACTTGGACGCACGTTAGAGCGCTGCCAGAAATTGAAGACTTCGAAACGACGCAGAGCGCTCACACTGGAAGAACAAGCGGCAAAACGTTGACAGCAGGAACGCGAATACAAGCAGGCACAGAAGGATCGTGCGAAAGCGCAGAATGCGGCCAAAGACCCTGAGTCCGAGGCACGTCGCCTACGTCAGATACAGGAATACAACCGAAGACGTCGCGCGCAACCAACGGATGAAGATCGTGCGTAGGAAACCACTCGTAAACATCAAGTGCTGTAGTCCGCGGCTGTGTCCAAGCGCCAGAAAGGTGATTTGCTACCTCGGGCGAGTTTCTCCGGGGCGAATTCCAAATTCAAGGGACTCTTTGTGGACGCGGAGTTTGGACATAGTTGTGCAGTCTGCGATCGACTGTGGTTCAAGCATGATTTTAAATGCATTTCGACGATGACCGATGAGAGTAAAAGGCAAGCTGTGACCGCAGTGCTATCGGAATCATTCCGCGAAGATGCGGATGTGAGTGCGTTGGGCGTGCGCACTTCGTGCAAGACCTCTCTTCTGTACGGGAAGTCAATTGCCCTTGCTGTCTATGGCTTGCAGCTACGTGTACCCAACCATACCGGCCCATATTCCTCCACTGAACGTCGTGGAAGAACGTGTTGTTCCGAGGATCGCGTTCATGGCGATTCGACAGTTGTACCACGGACGCGGACAGTATTGAATAAAGGGACAAGTAGTGAACGTGCCCATCGACGTTAGGAGAACGCTGCAGACGCTTCCACGCAAGATAGACGGTGACGCTACAGTAAATGTGCGTCTGTGGCTTAGGCACCTCGCGATATTGACGTACGTGGCAAAAGGGTAAGATAAAGGTGAGGCTGGAGTATCTCATAGAAACACCTCTTTACAGATACAGCAGCATACCCTTCGACCTAGACACATTCAAAGATCTAACGCAGACACTGTCTCGGCAAAGGAACATGAAGTCGAACATCTTGAAGATTTCGACAACGTGAACGACCAGCTGCAACGCATGAACGCACTGAATGACACCAACGAGACCGCGGTGTACGACGAACAGCACATTGCGAACAAGATTTCCAACATGCGTACATTGAATGTGGTGAATGGGAGTGAGTACGTGGTCGTTGCTCCTGGCGAAGGTTAGACGCCCCTTCCTCTCCTGTATGATCCCAATGCGGAAGAACTTGCGTTTCCTCAGATATATCTCGGGCATCCGAAGAAGAAGAAGAAGAAGAAACTTTAGTAAAGAATAGTCCGGCAGTTCTTGATGTGGTGGCCTCAGGTGACGGCTCGAAGTTCTTGGACTCGAGCGGCATCTTTGGCTTGCCGGACGGCCCAGAGCTGGTCTGCCAGCTCTGAACTTCTGATAGCCGCCTCCCAGCGGCGGCGACGCCTACGGAGAAGGTCCCCGGCGGCTCCCGCATCCGGGGCGGCGTCGGGAAGAACGGAGTTCGAGCCTTCTCCTACTCTGGCAACAGCCGCGATTCTGGACGCGTCGACAACGGAGCTGCTTTGATTACCGTTGTTGCCGGCACACTCCCAGAGCATGTGTCGCAGCGTTGCTCTGTGTCCGCATGTTTTACACGCGTCTGTTGGATACAAACTCGGATAGCAGTGGTGTAAGATAGCGGGGCTATGGTAGGTGTGTGTCTGGAGCAAGCGTAATGTTACGGCCTCGTTCCTGTTCAATTTATCGTGCGGTGGCGGGAATGTGCGTCTTTCGAGTCTGTAGTGTTGGGTGAGGTCTCTGAACGTGGTTAGGCGATCGCCACCGAGCAAAATCAAAAGTGACTCCGTTTTCGCTGACCATTAGCGAAATCTAGTAGTGTTCTATGTCGTAGCGCATGTCACTCGCTGTAGCGAAAACATGGAATGTCGGCTCCATAAACATATACATCTGCGTCCTCATAAAGTGCAATTGAACTCAATAAACTATTATGTAAAACAGGGAAAAGAGCGGCACCCTATGGAACAGCTTCTGACTGACTATATTTTGACCGTGAAAGATCGCCTTCTAAAGGTCAAGCTTCCAGTTTTTCTGTGCTTTAAAACACGCCGTAGGCTAGTACACTGAATCAATTCATTTTGCCTGCGCTACTAGAGTGCATGCCGATCCCCGCTACAGTGAGTACAGGCCACGGTTTCAGATCATGATGATGATGATCATCATCATGTTAGCCAAACAGTACGCCTGCCGTGCTACTCCATGTGATCAGCATGAAAGTCTGAAACATGTAAAATACTATACAGAACAAGAACAATAACGATATAGAAGATAAAGCAAGTAGAAGTCGAAATGTGACATTTACAGAGTACAAGAATGAAAACGAAAATTGGGTAGAAACCCAAAGAGAGAGAGAGAGAGAGATAATTTAATTGAAAGAAAGCAGAGAGGTCGGCCTGAGCTAACGTGCTCTAGCCTGCTACTCTGCGCAGGGGGAGGGGGAACGGGGACATAGAGGTGTGATGATTATGACATAGCAAGAGGGGTGAGCAAAGGGGAAAGCAAGTTCAACACTCTGATGATAAACATTCACAAATGTCATCCATGAAGCCACAATCAGGTTTCGCATCAAGTCTGTAGTCACCAATTTGAGTGAACTTAAATATATAGGCGCTAGGACGAAGCTGGTGTGGGCCTCCCCTGCGTGAACAGCACAAGCGCCAAACAATATCTTTATAGCATATAAAGAGCTGCGATAAGCGGCTCTAGCACGGCGAGCACTTGTAGGGCACTTTTAGCGGCCGTAGTCTCGAGACCACCGAGAATCACGCGCATTGATTTTACTAGGTGCTTCAGCATTTTTTGTACACTCTCCTCCTCATTGTGTTCATCTCCTTGCTTGCCTGTAGTGTCATCGGTTTTATTGGCCCTATAATTCTTGGCTTGATGGCGCAGAGGACCGCTAGTGCTCGCTGGCATGGCCGTGGGCCTAGAGGGCAGCAAAGGCCATTCCGTGTCTGTATCAGCCGGTGAAGGTGAATGTTTGCCGCGTGCTCTCGTCGACCTTGAATTATCAGTAGAAGCCGTTACCGTCCTCGATGCACGCACAAGCAGACGTGGTCGTGGTACCTGTGCCACGCTAGGCAGCTCTCCTGAAATGGTTTTGTGATGCTTCTGTCGCGAGCGTTGGTCACTTTGGCGAACAGATTGAGCAGCCTCTTTACGTGAAGGTTGGCCTCTTGCCATTTTTCGAAGAATACGAACCTCCTGTTTCATTTTCGGGCATTCCTTCGAAGTCGCTTCGTGAGAGCCAGTACAGTTGGGACATTTAAATGAGGACGCCTCACAGTCGGTGGTATCATGCTCTCCGCCGCAACGCGAGCAGGTGGCTTTCCTTCTACAAACAGCGCTCACGTGTCCTATCTTGTGACATTTCCGGCACTGAATAGGCCTCGGAACGAATGGTCGTACTCGGTGTATAACGTAGCCCACTTTGACAGACGCTGGTAATGTCGAAGAAGCAAACGTTAACTTGATACATCGGGAGTGCCCCAAACGGTGAATCTCAAGAATGCGTACCGATGACCTCAAAAGACTCTTGAGGTCCGCATGCTTGATTTCAAGCTCCACGTCGAAAATCGCTCCAGTTGTTGTCTCCTTCCCGTAAGTAATAAAGGAGCGGACGGGGATTGCACCTAACTGTGGAATGGTCTTTAACTTCTCAAGTATTGCGGAATCTTTAACATCTATTGTCAGTATGTTCTTGCGAGCGTTGATCCTGATCTCGTTAGTTTGCCCAGAGGCCACACCTTCAAAATATTCGGTTAGAAACTGCATGGTGAGAGATTTCATGCTGTGTGACGTCGAGAGCAGCACATAAGAAACCATGACGGATTCTTGCTCACTCTGATGCGATGAAGTCGCCTCCGTCGACATACAGCGCATCTTCTTCATACGGCGGCCCATGACTACGGTGTACTCGCTGTCAGAGTCCATGGCTTCTGGCGTTGAGCTCTCCCAGGAATCTAGCTGGTCCGAGCTTCCAAAGACACGTCGTCCAAAAATGAGCGATGAAGTAGACGACTGACCTTGTTTAGGTGGTCGTGGGAACCTCTTGCTCATCCTTGATAAAAGGAATGTCACGAAAATGGCAAGAACGTAAAAAATCCATAACAGCGAGAAACCTGAAGAGGATGATTGTTAAAAGTCAAGTGATGGCTACCCGGTAGACGAGCTGGGCCATACTCTGGAGACAGTTATTGGTTATATCTATTGGTTAAGTGTTACGAAGCGTGTAGGTGCCATGCAGGAAGAAGCCTTATAACTAGAACGAATCATTGCGTCAAGCCTTGACAATCCAACTTTCCGTGAAGCCATGTATTCCCTCCGCTTTTTACGTCGCAGTAGCTGTGCAACATGTGACCTCTCAGACTCCGCGTATTGGCCGAGAATGTTTGGTGCGCACTTGCTCCGTTGCGGCTTGTTTAGCGGGACCACAAATGCCCACTACGCACTCTGGCGTCACGATCACGTGTTTGGTCGACTCCCGTTGCTTCATTCGTGTTGAGCAACGCTGAGTTTCTTTTTTTTACCTTCCTTACACATACATATACATATACATATACATATACATATACATATACTTATACATAAACATATTTGAATACACTACACTGTTACTAGTATGTACACTTTCTGTGATATCGATCAAGCTTACTAAGCAAGGCAGTCGTTCACCACTCTGGCGCGTAGTGGGGAAGCAGAGAGCTTCGCGGCCAAAGAAGTACTAGAGCGAAATCTGGCGTTAATATTGACGGGAGCAGCAAGTGTGGTAACGGTTCATCCGGAACGTAAATTGTGTACGTGGTTTGTTGGCTTGTTTGTTTGTTTGTTTATTTGCCCTCTATCACTGGCTCATACCCGCTGTGGGGGATTGGCCGAGATATTGCCTAAAACTTCGTCCTTTTTGCCCAGTACAATATCATGACTACACAAACAATTACTTTATAAAGGGGACCATTCGTAATGCTTGATCATATGTGCACAGTCTTTATTGCCTTCATGCGTTTAGAAACATATGTTTTTGTTTTAATTTACAAAGATACAGCGAGAGATGCAACAACGTTCGTAGCAGCGAGCACGACGAATAGACAAATTATGCGCCGTATCGATCATTGCCATGGTAGCTGGTAGTGCCAGAGCTCCGTCTCATAATTCCTGTAGGAAGCTGTATGGAGGAATAGAATAGGTTTAATCCTCTTGTCGTTCGAGAAACCCAAAAGCGCGTGCGTTTATTTGGAGCGCGTGGGAACGCCGCGCGAAGACGAAGACGACAGCGCACGAGCCTCCTTGCTTCTGGTGCTTCCAAGCGGTTCTCGTCGCTCGAATTGCATTTCTGGCACGGCTTTTGTCGCACTACGCACGCGAATTATGGCTGGTTACGGCACGCCTCCTCGGCCACAGGCGCTGGCGAAGGACGAGCAACGTGCGCCAGGCGTAGATCAAGGTGAGAGGCCTGATATTCAATAGCCGTAGTAGCTGGTAGCAATAAGACTCGTAGCAGTTGTACACTGTGTGCGCACACTCCAAAAAAATTTGCCCCCTAATGGTGTTGGCTTATACCATAACACCATTGCCTTTAGGGCGATACAAGTTTTATTGCGCACGGCAGCGAGCTGTTACTACATTTGCGATGAGAAATGGCGTAATTAAGAACTGCGTTAAGGATTCTGACTTCCTGGCGCCACCTAAATATCTGAACCGGATAATGTGACAGCGATAGCCATGAAAGTTTATTTGTTTCAGTTTTCATGCCTTCTGTCATGGCTACCGTCATTTTCACTTCCTCCAATAAAGTCGGCATATGAGCAAACTTCACTTGTCCCAACCAGCGATACGATATATACCCCTTAAACGTGAGGGTGTTAGCCAATGGACAACCAAGAACCCTCATACAGTTGTAAAGGAGTTAAAATGTTTAGTGTGTAGAAATGTACCCGCCAGCTTCAAACGTCATAGACGTACGTGCACATATTTTCAACCGTATACGTCATGGTGCGCTCGGTGGCCACGGCATTTTGATGCTGAATAAATGAATGACTGAAGGAAACTTTATTTGGGCTATTTACAATGTGATCTTACTTGCAGCTTCAGCACCCTGCGGAGTATGCTACAAAAGCACTTACAGGTCCCGTTATTGCATGAAAAGACGCAGCCATTGTACGCAAGGCTAGCCTTCAGTGATAAGTGTGTCTTCTATTATCCAATGGGAAGTTTCAGTTACGGACCGCTGGAAGCCAGGCGGTGTACGTGCGTACCATTTTAGATGACTCGACTTGATTCGTCAGTTGTGCATGCCCAGAGGGTGTCGTCGTTTGGCTGTTGATGCAGCTGAGAGGGAGTTAGAACTGCTGAGTGCGGTAATTAAACACCACGGCTCAAGGTGTCGCCATTTGCGTTGATGCTCGCGTCTGCGTCTCTAGAGGTTCCGGTGCACGCGTACGCTCACGTTTCCGCTATACGCCAAGACGATGACTGAGCCAGTACACATCCGGTCCTTGCTGCGGATATGCGCAGCGACTGAAAGTACTCCATATCGTCGTGATGTTCGAGGTTAAGTCAGCATGCAAGATGAAAATGACCTCCCTGCTGGGAAGCGATATGAGCGTGGCGATATTTTTTACCCAACCCCCTCCCAAGCCTTGAAACCCGCTCATCAAGGAAGCAGTTACAACAACAACGACTACAATGACTACTAGTAGTACTGCTTACTACTACTACTTACTACTACTACTAATAGTTGCTACTACTACTACACTCCATGATACCACCACCTTACCCACTACTGTCTACTACTGCTGAGCAGGCGAGCGGCACGCGGAGCTAGACACTCAGCGAGCCCACCACTCGCACTCCCACAAGCCGCCGGCAACGCCCATGTCGGTGGTCGAGGAGCAATGGAAGGAGTGTCGCAGCCTCTCCCACCTGGGGATCTTCATGCCACTCTACCTCCTGCCGCTGCTGTTCTTCGGCCCCAAGGTACAGAGAGCGTTCGATCGCCTATGTCGCAGTTTATTCGCTTAGCTTCGTGCTTACGACAGTGCGGACATCCAAACGGAAGTGCCCTGCTTTCATCCGCTTGTCTCGCCACCTCGACTCAGTGCACTTGGTAGGCGACTAGGTTTGTGGGTGGGTGTATGAATAGTTGGGTGGACGTACGAACGGACTGAAAATGAAGCGCGGGGACCACAACATCCTAACCGCGGCACTGCCTCCACCTTTAAAGACGACTCCAATTCAGCGTGGCACAAACCATTCAGCGCATTTTGGCGGAATGATGAAATATTCACCAAGTGATAAATCTGGAAGTATAGGTAGTCTACCCGGCCCGTTACGCTTTAAAGAGCGACTTAAGCGAATCTTCGATGAAGACTAGTAAGAGACGGCTGACATATTGGTTGCGCAAAGGGAAGGATAGCGAAGAACTCTCTATGGTTAACGATAGCCAAAATTATTGGAAGCAAGAAATATCGTTAGAGCCGACGTTTCAAGAAGAAAATTTGCCTTCGACGCGGCAAGTCCTCTTGTCAAAACGTTGGCCCCTGAAACGTCTCTAATTTGCACCAGATTCGACCATTGTTCACAATAGGAAGTTCGCTTGATGGTACGTTATTCCCCCCTTTGCGCAAAGAATATATCAGCCGCCTCTTACTAGTCTACAATGAAGATTTACTTACGTCTGTTGTTAAAACGTAACGCCCAGGGCAGGCTAACTATATTTCCACATTTATCTCTGTATGAATATTCAATGAGTCTGCGATTCTGCGAAAATATGCTGAATGGAACGTGCCGCTTACGCTTCGAAACATGTCTACGGAGTAGACTCATCGCTTGTTAACCACTTTTGATCATTTCAAATCTCCATCTTCCTGTGAACGCTTGCTGTACTGTGAGTAATACAGCATAGTGTACGATGTTATTTGAACATTTATATATCCGAAAAGGTTAAAACATCGAGCTTGGTGGCATGTGCCAGCATCCAGTTCCAAAAAGGATGCTCATACCATCATCGACATTGTCATCATTATAATCTTCATTGAGTAGAGGAAAGCGTGGTCGAAGAAGAGTAGAATACGCGGGCAGTCGCCCCCACAGGGAATTCACGTAAGCGCTGCCACATCGGTATGAGATGCCGCATTAGGAAAGTTCAACGAACTACTGAGGCATGGCAGTCGATAGTCTGACGAAGTCTCTTCTGGTTGGTGAATGATCATGAAGTGAACGAAACAGATGCCGACCAAGGTGAAGAAATTTTACCTCCACACGGAGGTTTCCTTCACAGTTATGTGCATACATAATGTACATATATCAAGTATTAGGAGCAAGGGACCCTTGTGGCGGCCAAACTATCATGCGAGAGGTGAAAGCTGAAGGGGTTGAGCAAAACGAGAACCAGGTGAGAGCAGGAGCTAATGTTTCTATGGGTTGACTTTACATTTGCAAGGAAGAAAAGGTAAGTCCACCTGTTGTAACGTTGGCTCCTGCTTTCAGGTTGTTCTGGTATTGCTCTTTTTTTTTTCAGTTGTTTCATGTTGTCGACGTCTTATATGTCTTTTTTATTGGTTATTCACGTATTTCCGGCCTTTTATCCATACCGCTTACTGCAATGTATGCAGTATGGAGGCTGCCTGTACTGCCTGCTCCTGCCGCTGCTACTGTGGGCCTTCAACTCGCTGCCCAAGCCTGTCACATCGCTTGTGCATCTGGTCACCGTGCCGCTGCTGGGCCTCATGGATACAGAACGCGTCGCTCACAAATACCTTGCAGTGCGTATATGTCTCTGTGTGTATGCATCGTTTCGATGTTCAAAGCCCTCACTAGCCTTGCCACTTAACTTATTCAGCATATTGTTATCTCAGACTCATAGATGCAGAAGGAAACTTAGCGGCGAAAAATGACTGGTACAGTGTCGAGCACGCTCGTCTCAAACTCTGCAGCGGTGCACTCAGAGGGGCTTGAGCCTTCTGTCATTGGCCGCTGGTTTAAACAAAGTGCCTTTGGGAACTCGACGCCAGAAGTACTAATTCCGCTTCCGATTATGGCAACTGGCCTTTACGGCTTCCTTTTGCCCGCCATACTGCTCTGTACTCTAGGCGGGCCTCGGCAGTAGCCAAGATGGAAAACGATCACGAGCCTTATGACTCCGCGTGACCTATCGCTCACCACATCATTTGTCTTTTCTGCACATAGGACAGGGTGACAAGCGGTGATCATAACAGTATAAGCCGGGTGCCGTATTCACGAGGAAGCTCTTGATATATAATTGCACACTTAATAGCAAACTTTAGCTAAAGCTAATCCTCACGCTCGACGAAATGTAGCGAAGGTAGCCTGCGAATGGCAAGTGACACTTACAAACGAAAAGCTTTGCGAGTACGGCACCAGGATATTTCATTCTCGCCCGCCGGTTCAGGGGAACCAGCGCACCTAATCTCGAACTCCGTCGCCAGCTGCCGGCGCATCCTGGGCTGGGTTGCGGGTTTGATGATGGGGCAGCTGACGACAACGCCACGTAGAGTGAACACCGGTGGTAAGAATGCGAAAAGAATGTTCAGGCTCAGCGTTACAGCAGTTGTTCTTTCGTTGTTATCGCGAATTCCTGCAGTCCTCAGCAAAAGATGGTTTATCCCCACAGAAGCAGTGCACGTTTCTGGTCTATAGAGTGCATTTGGTGACATGTTGTCTTTCCACTGACCTATACTTGAATGCGCCAGTGCACACTGCCACACACCGCTCCGGCGTTCTATAGGCAAGTGTGTGCTGTTGGCTGTGAGATGTGTACTGTAACACAACCTGACAGGACGTGCTATCGCGAGCGATATTAAACGAAACACGGGAGCACGTGCCAGATGGTCTCAAACCCAGAAAGGATCGATTGGCAGTGGCCGTCGTCGAAATCAAAGTAGGGAGGGAGGCGCTGTTGAGTTCACCGATGGTATACTCTGCCGCGAATTGTTTCCCCGGCCCTGGTAACGTGGCACCTTACATGTCCAATCGACCCGCCCTGACTTCCGCCTGCGGTCACATTCACTTCATATTTGTAATGAGCAGTACCACCGCTGCGATATTTATCGCTACACTGGAACGCATTACCAGTTTTCTAATGTCTAAAGGCGTTAACGAAACTATATCCACCGACAATATGTGCCACTTGCGCTCTAAGAAAGGCGGGAGGTCAGGCGGTTAATGAGATGGCCTCTCACAGTCCGCATTGTTTTCCCACGGTGACCGCCGCCAATCGCTCCAGGTCGAGTTTCAGACTATCTGACGCACGCTTCTCTTGCTTTTTACATTGATCGTTGTAATACGTCAGCTATATATAACACTTATTCAACGCATCTCGCACGTGGTAGTCTTCTTGTAATGATGTATATAGAACAGCGCGCTGAGCGAAAGCTGATTAGTTAGGACGTGCCTTATTACAAATATTGTTTATAAAACGATTTAGTGGGTAATTTTCACACACCTTATGCTTTTTCAGGACGTTTACGAAAGAACGTTCACGAGCGTGTTTTTTTTTTTTTTTGCATTCACCCTTCTGTCGGAGTGCAGCCGGCGCAGCCGAACCCTCGACCTCGTGCTTGGCAATATAGCGCCGTAGCCATGCAGCTGCCGTGTGGAGTGGCTTGCGCATTCTTGTGCTCTCCAGAATTTCTTCTGGCAATAATACGCCACGCCCCCTACGCGCTGGGCCGGCTTACCGCGCCGCTAGGGCAAGTTACCATTGTTGTTTACTGCCCCATTAACAGTCAAGGGTCTTGACTGCGGCGCGGGGTCTCGCGAAACCGTCTTCGAATCAGGCCGACATCCTGACCATGGTCCCGCTGCTGTTCCTGGTGGTGGTGATGGACCGCTGGAGCGACGTGGTGCTCAGCACGGCGCAGGGAATGTGCGCGCGCTTCGGCCTGCGCCGGGGCCCGTTGTTCGCCGGCGCGTGCGCGTGCTCGTTCGCGTGCTCGTGGGTCTTCTCGAGCGCCGTCGCGTCGGTGGCGCTGCTGTACTTCCTGGACCGCGTGCTGACCACGACGTTCCGGGAGAACATGGACCAAGCGCAGGATGGCGGCGCCCTCTGGTCACCAACGCCGCACAGGCACGGAGCTTTGTTCCGTACGGAGTTCAGCTTTAGCTTGAATTACGAGTGTCGGACGATATTCTTCAAAAAAAAGAACCGTCATTATCATTGTAATCTAACAGTAATAAACAGTGGGGCCGGCACTTAGAACATAAGAGACAGGAACTCAATGGCAGATGGCCGGAGCTAGCAGGACAGTGTCTTTTTAATAAGCATTATGAATCAACTAGCCCTGCAACAAGTTGTTGAGTAGGCTACGTTCCGCATAATTATTTGGTGAAACCTATGTGGAACGAGATCAGGACGTTTCACTTAGTGAAAGGCTCTGTGGAACACAAGTAGAATGATATTAAGAGCAGTACGCAACAACAGCGGCCGGAAGGTTTCACTTAGTGAAACATTTTTGCTCACATCTTCCACTTGCTCAGTGGAACCTACGTCAACGAAAGTAAGATGCATATTAAGACGCATATAACCTTCTGATATGGAGACGAATACCCAATATTTTATCATTTCTAGGCGAAATGAAATATAATGATTGTGCGGAGTCTGTTTAGTAAAAAGAGAGAACATGAAGAAGGCTTCCTTACACCATCTTATACAAGCCATATTGTTCAGAAGTGGGCTTTCAGTAAATTGAGGAGCTTGTAAATGAGAAACATATTAAATTTGATCTCATTTAGCCCATCATCGCATTGACAGTAATGTATGCATGCATGCATCTATAAAGTGTCGTTCGTGCATCTAGAAGCAGCAAAGTGACGGCTATGGAGAACTTCTCAAATATATTGGACGTGCTCAGCGGTCACTTCAATACCAAATGTTTGTCCTCGCAAGTCTGCACGAAAGAAAGTCGCAGTTCCGCCCGACAGGCCAAGCATTGATGGCGACAGCAAATTAGTAGACAGCCATACGAAGTAAGGGTGGTAGTTTTATCGGCCGTGAAAACTTGTAAACACAAGCGTACTAACTAACAGGCATGGTGTCACGCGCACACAAGAAAACGTGAGCACATCACACTCGATGACCGCGAAAACTCGGTGTCAGAACGCTGGAATGAGGAAGCACGGCAGCAGCAGCGAGCGAATTGACCTTCATACTCGTACTGGCGTCAACGCGAACTAAGCCGCGAAAGCACAGCGCGCGGTGGATTCCTCCTCCGTCGCAGATGGCTTTCAAGATAGCGCGGCCCAGGCGGGCGCGCGCGACTACGCAACAGCCGCGGGGGTAGAAAGCGCCCTCCCTCTTTCCGGAGCTGCCTACTCGACGGAAGACGGCGCGCTTCCTCCCCACTGGCTAAAGTTAGCCGGGACACCCGTATATGTTAAACCTTTCGTTGCTACATTACCTCACACTGCCACTCTGCGTCTTCAGGCGTTCCTCGCAGCAGGACTCGGCCTCCATGGCTGCTCCTCCACCTCACGAAGGGGACCAGGCGCTTTTCGAGCGGCTGACACAGCTGGTCCTCAGCGCACAGAAGCCCAAGAGCCTAACGCGACACTTCAAAAGGAATCGAGCGGCAGACGAGGTCAGCAACCTGTCCCAGGCAACCGACGGCGCGACGACTACTGTCACTATGGATGAAACCTCTGTGAGTATATGCCGCAATGCATGGCCTCCGAGCTTGCGCAACCTGCACGCAGTTGCGGAGGGTATGTGCAATACTCGGAGGTTTTTGCAAGAATTACCAGAGGAAGCACTGGCGCTGCTGTCGTTCCACTACTGTGAAAATGACGGGTTGCAGTGCGTATGGCAAATAATTACGCTTTTTATTTCTAAAGTACTAAGCAATCGCGTATATTTCCAAACGCAAATATCCAATGGCGTTCTGTGCCCATGCATTTTCATTATTTGTAACGCAATATTTTATGGAAAATTAACTATCTGCAAAGTCACTAAACCGTTTGAAGCCGAAAGGGAAACGTTTGCGCAAATTCCTGTCCACAATTTCAGATCCCGCAGACACACACGCCACTGTTCCCTCTGTGCGTGAACTCTTGCAATGCTTAAAACTCTGTGCGCCGTAAACTAACTCGCGGAGAACAGAAAAACCGCGCGATAAGTGGACGAACGTAGGGGGCAAACAAGCACTGACGCGTAGCACGGAAGAAGCAAGCAAGGGAACAGGAAAAGTCCAGAACAATGTGGAAGAAACACTTACACAGAGAAGTTGCTCATGAGAACTTCTCGATAACTTCGTAACGCATGCTTCCAATGTGGTAGAACAGCGCAGCTTGGGACTTTTTTTGCACTTCGGTTCCTTCTACATCGGGCTTCATTCTACCATGTCCGCTGGGCATTCCCTACGAATGACGCTGATGCGCCTCCGGTGACTCAGTGGCCAAGGTGCGCTGCTGCTCAGCCGGAGGTCGCGGGTCAGATTCCCGACCACTGTGGCCATTTCGATGGGGACGAAAAGCAAAAAAGAAAAAGCACTTGTGTGCTAAATAAACTCAGCGGGTGAAAATCGAAGGCGCTCCAGTACGGCGTCCAGCTCGCACAGCTAAATGTCCATTTGAGACCTACACCAATGAATGAATGAATGAATGAATGAATGAATGAATGAATGAATGAATGAATGAATGAATGAATCAGCGGGCACTTAGACTTGGGGCGTGGCATGTTGTCACGTCTAACTGAAGAAAAGAAAGGGCTGTTTGAGATGCTTGTTTTGTCTTCGACGTTGGACTTTTACATCGACCGCATCAATCAACTGGTAAAACACGTGTGCGTGCCATGCCATCAGTCGTGACAAAGTACTGGAATGCTGAAGGCTCCGCACGTTGGAGCCAGTTGCATTCTTTCGGAGTCCTGATGGAAACTTTCAAGTTTCCTCTACACTTGTTGACGAGACTAGTCGTGCAATGGGTCGCGAGTAGTTGTCACGCACGTGTTGTTAAGCGCCGGATGCCAGAAACGCGTGTGAGCCGTTACAATATTCGATCTGTCCGGCGACACGTTGGAGTGGTAAAGCCGCGGCGAACGCTTAAATCGTCCAGTACGATTGTGAGCACGACAAGTCACTTGAAATTTACGCGTTTCGCATATAGCAAGAAAAACAATATAACAAAAGGAAGAGGGCGTGTCGTTCCAGTGAAATCTGCTTGTTCCGCAGAACATTTGGTCTCATTCTAGATAAAGCACGTGAAATTGCAATTCAGCTGGCGTGTATGTGGAACTAGATGGAAAATGCCCGGTACGGTAGCGCTTACGATCTGTCGTACGGCCTTGGCCGGTCCGACCTGCCGCACCCGACGAAGACTCGGAACTGCCACCAGAACCAGAACGGAACTGCCACCAGAACAGGAGAGCGGTGCGTAAGCTCCGCCTACAGATGCGGTGTTTCTGCTTGTACTAAAGCATATGCATTACCACGGAAGACTTCGCATCCTCGCCAACAATTTTTGGTTTGCACTACAGCACAAAGCAATCGTCTTTGCACGACGCTGCTCTCGGCAGGGATGCTCTCAACGGCGAGAAGCCGACCCGGCGGCGGCGCCGGCTCTGTGGCAGACAACGTCGATCACAAGCCATCTGCGGTGTGGCTAGCAGCGGCCGTTCGATTGCTCCCGCCACCGTGCGATGATGCGCAGGGAGCTGGTTCGCCCGAAATACAAGAGGCGCCGCATCCCATCCGAACCCGCACAAAATTCGTTGGATGTGACTGTAGGCACGACAAATAGGACGCCGTGTGGTACGGTGCTCCTCCGTGCGTCTGATCAAAGGCGGAATTCCACGGCACGCCACGACGTCAGACACGAAGTGCGATATGGGGCTGAAAGATTGTTGTTCCGAATGTGGGAACCAGCGGAAACGAAACTGAGTCTGTTGAAAACTTGTTGGTATACGACTTAGTGGTACGTTGAACCTGGTGTCCCACGCCTAACCCGTGTCTTGTGTTCGGCTGAAGGCCACTGTCGTTGGACATTCGCCACGGACATGGTGTCCGTTATCTATAGTTCCGTTCGATTCGCCTTAGACTTTGGCAACTAGTTCCCACCAGTTCAGTAGCAATTTTCGCTCGTGCGGAACGGGCACGGCACATCTTGCACGAACGCTGCACTACTTTCCTGACAAGCGCATGGAAAGCCGTGATTGCGTCTCCCGAGAATCCTGCACTGAGCGAAACGAATAGCGACGTGCCGCTGATGCCGCCATGTTGACGAAACGAATAGCGGAGCGCAGCACTTCGTGGATTAGTTAAATGGAGCGGCGCTCATTAGATCACACGCGCGGATGCGGTGTTCGGGTGTGCTCTCGACTAATAATGCCGCTTATCTTCCAAAACAAGAACAAGTGCCGTGCTGCTGCGCAGGGAAAGCTGCCATCGACTCATTCTAACGAGGACGCCCAAGGGATCGACGCTAGCTCGTCCCACAAGGCCGACAACAAGAGGAAGGCGCCATACCGCTTGTGGCGTCCGAGCTGATACAAGTGGAATAAACCACCCGTCAATCCTAAGGTCAGTAGAGATGTCCAGACACCATTTGCACAGGTGTGGAGATGAGCTGAAGCATAGCCATCTGGCTACTTGTGCAACAACATCTGCGAGAACTAACTTCGAAAAAAAAAACAGAATATAGCCGCGCTCGTAGTCGGTTATTCTGTATTACTTCAAGATTACATCAATCAATCATGCAGGTTTGAGAGTGCCAGTTGATAGAGGCAAAATTATAATTTGTATCACGCTAAATAGAGAGAAACGGATGTAAATTCTACAAAAGGCTTTCTATAAGAACACTGAACAGAGTTAGCAACTATTACGGTAGGTAAACAGGTAACAATTTATTAAGCTTCTTTTTAGTAATGCCGCCTATGCCACCGTCGAAGTCATTTCACAATTGACCTACGTCTTAAGTATAACTCAAGATGCAAAGTTACATATTGTAACGAAGCCACCACGCCGACTTGAACACTACATTTCAATACCAAGCCCTAGTTGCAATCTTCCAGCATTTGAGCGCTCGCCTTTCTCATTTTCGGGCTGTCTCCATAATGACTAAATTGCAGCGGACTTACTCATGATTACGCTTCATGTGTCTTAGCCGTCTTGTCTTCACCCATAGCAACGATAGGCTGAACAGTCTTACAGTCGCTTACATTAAGCAAGCTGAAAAGGCGAGTGAAGCCTTGCAAGCGATTTACTCACGGTACCGGCTGTTACTTGCGCCTCGATGCAGAGCCGCAGGGAAGCGTTGACACAGACGGCCGCGAGTACGGATGCCGCTCTCTCCACCGATCCTCGTGAATGCCTAGGTCACGTGGCCAAGCAAGGCGAGAGTGCCCCGGCTGATTCCATGCCAACGTCCGCTGCGCCCGACAGGCAAGCATCTGCAAGCCAAGCAGACAAAGTGCCGCAGTCTCGAAAAGGTATAGTACTTGTTATGGACTCAGCGCACGAAATGGCAACGCAAGGGGAAAAAAAAAGAACGGCACGAAGTTTCATAGACAGCTACCAAAGCAAATTCCTGAACCTTTGAAACGCGTCTTTTACGCTTACAATCACCCTGTATGGCACCTAGAGGCTCATATAGTGTAGTCACGATACAACATGCCGTTGCCAACACGTATTTGAGGTGTTCCAGGAGAAAGAGAGAGAGAGTTGTTACGAGGGCATACCTATTAACTTGCAACGCACGTTTGCGCGCACATTTGCAGTTTACATTCCTCATTACGTTTTTAATCACCGCATTCGGCAACCAGAACTTTAGTGTAGTATCCGTAAAGAATGTTGCTGGACTACGCATTGATGGTGTCCCAGGAAAGTATTTCAGTTCCAGAGACGCAAGAATTAGAACGCAAGTCGAAATATAGCCCACGAAAAACGCGTATGCAGTGGCGACACACCATCCCCTTAATATTATATGCGCATTACGTATGCTTGCAACAGGTCCATTCGGCATCGTGACGCGATTCGCTGCGGTCCGAAAACGGCGGCAGTTGATAAGGCTGGAGCAGCAGCAGCAGCAGCAGCAGCAGCAGCAGCAGCAAGAGCAGCGGCAGCCGCAAAAGCAGGAACCTCCTCAACGGCCACAACAGCTCCCGTCATCCAATCCCACGTTCGCCAAAAGCAAGACCGACACGCAGATTCCGGTGCAATCCACGATGAACACCAGTAAAACGACGACGGAACCGCTGCGGCTGCCTGATCATCAACATGAGTCCAGTAACAAGCAGCGAGACGATCCACACCTCGACCGGCACCCAAACACTCCTACCGGCGCAACGAGCCAGCATCCCTCGAGCCAGTCACGCTTCCAATGGCTCCGCAAGTTCAGCGTCTTCGGGAGCACGTCGGGCCCCAAGCGCATCGCTGAGGAGAAATCGAAAGAGGGTAACGTGCCTCACGCAGCCTCCAAGATGCGTGAAACGTACCCGACACATCAACGTCCGGCCGACCGCGAAAACCAAGGGGCGAGTCTCTCGTGGACTAAGCTGAGTAAATGTCCATTAAGTAGCAGGGAACCTTATGCGTCGGTGTTGTCGAGCAGAGCACCAGCTACCAAAGACGAGGATGACAACGTGAAGGAAGCACGTGGGGTGTTCGTTTTCGATGCTCTGGCCGAGCACCTGGACTTCGCGGCGGAGGCCTTCATTACGGCAGCTGCGGGCGTCGTCACCGAGCTCGGCGTTCCGATCCCCGGCGCCGAATACGAGATCAGCAGCCCACCTGAGGCAAACATTTCGTCCCCTGCCGTCCAGGGCAGTAGCTGTGCAACAGCTCCGAACAGTGTCACACCGAAGGATGGGCCCGTTGTAGTTAGTTTAGATAGAGCCACCGCATTGCACGTACGCACCCACGCTCTGAAGACGGAAGAACGCGACGAGAAAAAAGAAGCCCAAGGCGACGAAGCCTCCGACAAGACCCATTTGAAAAAGCGCTCCAGAAAAAACAGGAACGGGAGAGAAAACAAAAAGCAGCAAACCTGTAGGAGTTCTGCTTCCTCGAGGAAGTCCTCGGGGAGGTCCTCCGAACGGTCCTCCCGTAGCCAGACGCCGCGAGCTTCAAACAAAAGCAACCTTCAAGGAAAAAGAAACGCGCCCGTCTTTGTTTCCTTCAGAGAGGAGGAACAACATGACTTGAAAGGTTCGGAGGCTAACCCTGATAGTTCCTCAAGCGATGGTAAGGGCCGAGAAGCCAAGGGTTA
The DNA here is from genome assembly GCF_050947875.1 of Dermacentor variabilis. NCBI lineage: Eukaryota > Metazoa > Arthropoda > Arachnida > Ixodida > Ixodidae > Dermacentor > Dermacentor variabilis. Next base: position 51,773,982 of record NC_134570.1, on the reverse strand, counting down.
TGAAGGCGTTGATTTGGCCGCTACTACTGAGCGCCGACACGAAGGGCCCAGCGACCAACTCGTTGAACCAAACGCATGCGAGAACGCAGAAATAAATACACAGGAAGCCCGTTGGCCACCTGCACGGGAAGAACCGGACGTTCCAGAACAATTCTTGGTTCAAATGGAAGCCAGAAAGATTATCGTCGCAATCGCGGCGTCGGCTTCCGCGCGTGAGGCAGAGCAGGGTGGACAGCATGGTAGCCGCGAGCGGGAAAGCCTGCACAAGGGCCGCCAACTCTTGAAGTCGTCCCTCAAAAAGAGCCGTGGTTCTGACCACCCCAAGAGCAAGCTCGGCGACACGGGAGCCAAGGAGGCGGCGGGAAAAATATCTAAGGCGGACCACGAACGGCGCTCCAAGAGGAAGCCAGCGGACCACCACGTCGGAAGCTCGCGTCCTACACCCGAGCCTACCGTTGATGACAAGGACCGAGCAGAAGAGCAGCGAAAGGGAATTTTCGCAACAGCCTTAAGTGCCAGCATGCCTGAATTAGCCGAGGAGTCGCAGTCTTCGAAAGCGGCCGAAACGCCAAAGCCAGCTGCCGCCGCGGTGGTCGCAGACAGGGACAATTCCAAGTCTGCGGCTAGGGGCACGTCGACGGTGCTGCAGCCACAGAATGCACTGACGGAGCAGCAAGAGAGCGCGCCACCCACCGTCCCGGGTCTTCTGAAGCGCAGCGCTGCTCTTCCATTAGCGGCGAGTTCTGCACCCAGTCGGAGCTTGCAGTCCGTCGTCTCTTTCGGAGAGGACGTGAAGGAAATAGCCATGGAAGAATCCTCCACCACGGAAAAGGTGTGTCATGCGGAGTTTTGTACTCTACGTTAGACAGCGATAGCCAGCATGCATGAACTGATTTGCACGGTGTACTAGATGGTAATCCTCCCAAACAGTGGCCTTGAGACTCCTGGGTGTGTTCGCGAGGGATTGTGGCAGATCGGCGGCCGCCGTTTAAAGTGACCCAGCGTTGTTAAACATCGTAAGGAGTGAGAGAGGGACGTCTAAGAAGGCATTCACGATGGATCAAACGTGTAATGAGCGTTTTATAAAGGGACACTAAATATAGAAACGCTTAAATTGGTATAGGCTGACAATACTGGTAAGGTGATCTTTCAGAACACCGTTATTTTTGTAAGCGCGTTGTTACGCGTGAAAATCTAGACTTTGGGCACAGCTGAGGTGGGGGGGGGGGGGGGGGCGAAGGGTGAAGTTTGCAGCTATCTGCCTTTTCAGTTCTTGTGGCTCAAAAGTGAAATCCCTCTTATTTTTATTTCCTGTACTTGCTCTTTGGCACTAGTAAATTAACTTGGGGCGGGGGGGTGCCTGAAAGACGTTTAGTTGATTCAGGGGGTCCGTTAGTGCGAATATTTGGCGTAAGCGCTTGAAAACACTCGACGAAGTCCTTACCAGCAACAATTGATATTTGTCCATATCACAAAAGTACACTGTGGTGCTCCGACCGCGAAAATAATAACAAGTGTCGGCAAAGGCAGAGAAACATTCAGATGAATATTGGGATATGCAGAAGAAAGAAAAGACACTGCAGATCCCATGGATGTGTGTGAACCGGTTATAAAGGCGCCCTTATTTCATGTTTACTGATATGTTTTCGCCTCGCATGTCTTCCTTCGCTCATATGTAGCTCAACGTATCGCGATCAATGCAGAAGTTTAGTCCCATTTTGTTCCTTTTACTTCGTTCTCCACACTCGGTTGCTTTTGAGGCTGACAACTTCTCCGTAGCCAACTTCGTCCCCAACTTGAACCTTGCTCTACATGTCTAATAGAACGCTTGCTCAGCGGCACAAGCCCATTCTGGGAGATTGTACATACCCAGTGGGCAAAGCTCTTGCGTGATCGCAGCAGGAGCAGCAGCCAGCGAAACCCAGGAAACGGGGGACGCGGGGGGGGGGGGAGGCTGGAACTTACAGCTTCGCTTTGCAATTTACGTCTTTGCCTTTAAGAACTGAAATCCGGCAAGGGAAGAGGATAAAGCACAAGAGCTGGGCAATGCATCTGATTAGCTCGCTCTGCTTGTTGCCCGAGTCATTCGGGCCAAACAGGTCCTGTTTCATGGGCGATGCACGGAGTACGGTTGCCCGACAGGCCGGACATCTGTGCAAACTTCCCGCTCACTAAATTAATCCTCTTGGGAATGCCAAACATGTCTAATTTTGCATTTTCTTTATTGGATAGCGCTAAATAGACGCGATTTACTTTTCATAATGACTGACATTTCGTCTGCGCAATTCTTCTTTTGTGTACTGTTACATTGCATAAACATGAAGGCAGTTTCGTTTGTGTCGTGGTTCTTGTTTTGTTGTAGGCCCTAACCATTCACAGTACCTCTATCGGTATTGGCAGCGGTGTTAGTCAGGCATCCATACAGCGGATTTCTTTTTGTAGATCGCGACAAGGTAGCACTATCACTATATATATATATATATATATATATATATATATATATATATATATATATATATATATATATATATATATATACACGCAGGAAAGAGACGACGAACTTTTTGGAAGACTTCTTTTACTTAACGTTTTCGGCTGGTGGACCAGCCTTCGTCAGAGTACAGTACTCTGACGAAGGCTGGTCCACCAGCCGAAAACGTTAAGTAAAAGAAGTCTTCCAAAAAGTTCGTCGTCTCTTTCCTGCGTATGTTACGTCGGGTCCTGCGTGCTGAACTTTGAAGAAAACCCCTATATATATATATATATATATATATATATATATATATATATATATATATATATATATCTATATATATATATATTCAACTTTCTTGCAAGTGCAGCGTGACGTCTCCTGGTGCTGTTGAAGTCTCCCCCAGTCTTGTATTCAAACGTATCCGTCCCGACTTCTTCTACTCGAGCGGAAAGGAATGTCCCATCTGGAATAAGAAATGTCCTATCTCTTATAAGGACCTTTTTTTCGGATATATGTTTCAGTGACTTTCCAAATCGCTCTGCCGTCATTTAGCTACTTGAAAAACCTGCTCCATCATGTGAAGATGGCTTTACAACAAGAAATGGCTTGATGCGCGAAATAAGACACGGACAGGCGTCTAAACTATAGACGCCCGTCCGTGTGTAATCTTCATCCGTGTCTTATTTTGTGCCTAAAACCATTTCTATAGCCATGTGGCAACTAGCCCGACAACAGACGTTATACTAGGCTTTACGACATCCTTTCGCCCGTATAAGTTCAATGCTCACACTCGCGCGGCATCTCTCTCTGGCAGCTCACGCCCCTCTCCCACCTATTCGAAAGGGCTCCACGGTCGGCGCCCAAGCGGGTCCTCTCGACTATCCTCAGGGTTCCCAGCTCGGGTACGGTGTCCGCGCGTCATGCATCCTCGGTCGACTTTGGGCCTTCGCAGTGCGGTGTCATCAGGTACGTGTCCCGCACGCTTAACGCTATAAGCAGGATAAAATAAAATCAGTTGAATTCGGGGCTTTTCAAGGGTGAGAATCGCGATTTGATTATGAGGCATGCTGCATAGTGTGGGACTCTGGAGGAATGTTGACCCCCCTGGGATTATTTAACGACAGTACAATGCGCTGTACACGAGCCTCTATTTTTTTTTTTTTGCTCGTGTATATTTATTTGCGCCAAAACATTATCCGCTTGCGTTCTACATGACAGTCCACATTCCTGCAGACTAAAGGTATCTTGGTCAGATATCGCGTAGACACCTTGTAGTGCATGGGAAGGTATACAGGGGCGAGTAGGTGACGTTGAGGATGACGTTTGTTCGAGGCGAAGATTTGTCTCGCGATTGAAAGCATCATATGCAAAAAATATACGATCCCTTTGTTTTCCTGTGGTTCAAAGGGAGCTAAGTTTAGTGATAAATAAAACATTCAAGCGCAAGAGCATGACAGCATGCGGTCAGAATACAGGCCGATGAATGACTCTTCCTATGATTTGCATAGTCCACGGGATCGGTGGTCGCAGTGCCGCATGACTGGCCTGGCGTTTGAAGGCGCTACTAAAGCAAGAACGTTGGTGCGCAAGTTCCACAAGGCACACCATCTTGTTTGCGGCTTAGGAAGACGCGGAAGCAGGCGTCAAATTGAAATCGTTTGTTGAAACCATTCAGTAAACGTTTGACTTCACCTTTCGAATTTCGCTCTGTGCCAGCAGGCAGTTACAGAAGCGAATAAGTGAAACAGCAAATGATTTTTCTCACTTATTTCATTATATATGACGGGAAACAGTTTGCAGCACTACAAGTTTAACCCTTCTCGATAATTTCAAGAGGCGTTTGTAATAATTTTTTGACCCGAAGTCCATAATAAAAAGAATCAAAAAACGCTTTACACAGAGAGGCAAAACACAGGTTTTGAGAGAGTATATTGGTTCTTGTTTGTCGACTTTTTTCCTTAAGTTTGAAACTATAGGAAGCCCTCAATACGTCGCATCAATACATAGATGGCGTCCTCTCTGCGTAGTGGCGTTGTTCCGCCCAGAGAGAAGCTGGGACTTCATTCCTGCGGCTTCTGAATATGTTCATCGCGAGTTCATCCTATAGCCTTCGCCGCTCTGTACGAAGCTGCATGGTGGGGCGAAGCCGGTGTAGCGCTTAGAAAACTTCTAAGCAATAAATTGAAGTATTCGCTCCCAAAGCAAAATTAACACGGCACCCTGACGTCTGCTATGGCCCATGGAGGTTTTCACCGGCCGACCTGGCGTGGACACAAGCATTAAAACGAGAAAATAAAATATGAACGTGCCTTCACGCGAACGTAGGCTCCAGCTGCACCATGCAATGGAGCCACCGGGGTAAAGCACGGAGCTCGAACTGGTCACACTTCTACATTTGAACCAAACAGTTCTATTCTTCGCAGGATAGTGAAAAAGGCTAATAGCTCTCTCACGCACATGAAGAGGGAATTTTAGCTCGGGTGCTCCTACCTAAACACAAGTAAAAAGAGAATTCGTTTTTCTTGACAACCACTGCACCAAATTTGACAAAGATTGTTGCATTTAAAAGGAAGACTCGAAATCTAGAGACAGTTGGTTTCTAATTTACGATTTAGATTGTCAATGTTTTATTGAAAATTGACAAAAATCGGAAATTTTCAGGGAACGAAACTATCAAGTTTACAACTCTGTAACTTGGCAATGAAAAATAATAACCCAATTCTGTAAATTACATCTAGTAGGACATCTTAAGTGGACAAAATTGATATGTCTCACATGAATGTGAAAAAGTTTAGTTATATGGAAATACAGCTTTTCTTTGTATTGTACACAACGTAACAAGTGCACGTAAGATATAAACTGACATATCAAATTTGTCCGCTTTGAATGATCTAATGGTCGCCGTTTACAGAACTGAGATATATGTTTTTGATGCACAGCTACTAATTTATAAACTGTGTGCGTACATTTTTTTCATACCTTTAAATATTTTAAAATCCTTTTCATAAAATTCAGGCCCTAAATCGAAATTCCGCTAGCAACAGTCACTAGAATTTCCTTTTCTCTCTCAAATACAATAAATTTCAATAAGATCGGTTCAGGGGTTTTTTCGGAAAAGCATATTTTGCGTTTTACATGTATTTAACTACGCCGCGTCGTAGTTGGGCCCGAGCTAAAGCTTTCTCTTAAAGACTTCTAAAAGCAATAAAAGCATACCTTTCATCCTTTCTGATCGGGAAGAATGTCTTTCGTGGCGCTTTGCATCACCGATAGTAGCCAGGCGGAATGACTCCTGCTCGCGCTAATAGGGTTATGTTTGTCCGAAACACGCGGCGGGCCACGTAATTGCCGACTGCTCCGCAGACAAAGATTTACGTCGTTTAAAAGCTGGATTCACACGACGGAATAATTCCGAGGACGAACATGTACGTGGCGTCCCATGGTGCCGCCATGTCACGCCGCGCCAACAATGACGAAGCAGATATGGGCTGCAGGAGGCTGCAGTGCGTGGCCGCGTTTAGCCCCGTCATGCTTGCCCGCGGATTTTGGTCCGTCGTGTGAAACCAGCATTACTGACCCAGTTGCTGTCGCAGAGCTGTCTTGTCCGCAGCATACGCCGGCACCGCCGTCGGCTTCATTTTGTGGCTCTGACGTAGACCCTACGTCACGGAAAGAGCAGACGCCTCGGCGCTCGACGACGGTCGCCGCTTGCAAGAGTAGACGCTGCGTCATTGCAAAGCCGGCGCCAGTAACCATGGTAACGCGGTAAAAGCGCTCGTCCAACACAAGCGCATCAATACTAAAGCGTAGAACCATTCTCGGGCACTTACAAGAAATTAATAAATCAAATCAAAAGGAAACTGAAAGTGGATAATCAGACCATGAACGTCTTGTTTGAATTTCAGACCCAAGAGGAATTTGTAAAGCTTCGAGCTTTTATTTTCCACAACTGTACGGGATGATGACTCTTTAGAATTATGGAGTTTGTTTTTGAAAAATTGCCTGTGGCAGATTGCACAATTCTAGCCCTCCAGGTGGATCATTCAAAGAGATGGGCTTTACTTGCACGTGTAATGGAAGCAGATCATGAACTAATTGAAGGAAATTCAGCAATAACCTTCTTAAATAATTATACTGTGTTATTTATTGCGATTCACGAATTGTAGCCGATGAGGTCGCAACGCATAACCACTTAAAACAAATTTTGAGGATGGCGCTGTTTCTTACAAGCGGTAAAAATGCACTGTTGTTCCATTTTTTTTATAGAAATGCTGTTTTATGCATTGAAGCGCAGAGGTAACTGGAACACCCACGTAATTGTTGTACACTTTGGCAATTAATGTTTCGAAACTAGTGTCATGCTTTTAAAAATTCATTCTAAATGGTTGTGCCTAGCTAACCCACTGGCCACAAATGGTAAATTGCAATATGTACCACAAAGTAACTAATTGGGAATTTACTTTGCTAATTATTATTAATTAGTTGATTATGTGTTCCCATTTTCCATGCCATAATTGTCCGCCACCTCGAATAACCCAGCTCAACAAGAAATATGCGATCTGCCACAGGCGATTTTTTTTAGTTCTTGCAAAGCTTGAATATGTTCACTCGGTCAGTGTATTCTATCGAACAAAAAGTACGCCTTCAACCACTGGGATCAAACCGAGCGGGCCCTGTGTAGGAAGAGTTCGCACACAGGCCTACATTGTAAAACTATTTAGCCCTCTTAAAAGTGTATAACGGTTTAAATGTGTGTAACCCACACCATGACACGCTTTCAGGGTGTAAGGGTGTGAGTTATAGACGGATTTAAACCGTTAATAGCTTTGTAACGATGTAAGTAATTTTACAATATACACCCAGCGCCAGAGCGCGTACGCATCTAATTAAAGTCTAATTGGCCCTGTGGTGATCATCATCGAGTGTTGCTGGAAGGGCACGGAAATTCAGAGCTCCACTGGCCTGGTCAAAACGACAGGCAAGCGATATCCACTCGCACGACCTTAGCTTGACTAATAGGTTCAATGTACTTTTTTAAAGTTTTCTATCCGTCTGCAATTGAATATTTATTATTGATGCAATTAAGGGTGATTGCCTGATGCTGCCGATAAGATGCAAATGTGCAAATTAAAATAAAAATTAAGATGCGAGAAAATGTGGTATTAGCGAGGTAAAAAGGATGTGAAAAGGGATACAAAAGAGCTTACAAAAATGAAAGCGATTGTCTGAAACCAACGCCCTAGCGCAATCACAGTGTTCTCTTGGCTTGAGGTTGAATAAATTTTGGAGTACATGTGCTTGTTGCTTCCTTGGTCTTTGATTTGCTGGGTCCACTGTTTGAGCATAGCCAATGACACGTTTCGTTGTTTACAAACGTGAGTACTGGATGCCTTCCGGTTTTGCAACGGGTTTGGCTGGCGATAAAAAAAAGAAAGAAAATAAAGGAAGGAGTTGCAGCAATGCAGTAAACTGCAGCTTATCTAAAAAAAATTAAATTATGGGGTTTTACGGGCCAAAACCTCACTATCTGATTATGAGGCACGCCGTAGTGGGAGAGTCCGGAAATTTCGACCACCTGGGGTTCTTTAACGTGCACCTAAATATAAGCACACGGGTGTTTTCGCATTTCGCCCCCATCGAAATGCGGCCGCCGTGGCCGGGATTCGATCCCGCGACCTCGTGCTCAGCAGCCTAACACCACAGCCACTCGGCAACCATGGCGGGTAGCTTATCTCCACCATTGGCCCCGTAATTAATTAGATCTACAGTATTACCGTTATATAAGTGATAATCGATAGGTCTTGTGCGTTCTGGAAACAAAAACAGACTTCCGCACATGTTGATTGTGGACGGGGGACGTCGTGCTGTGACGTAAGGCTTTCGTTGGCTTGAACTTGAGAAGGTTAAAATGTAATACGTTGAGGAGTAGCTACCGTAGTCCTCGATATGCTGGTTGCTTTGTCCGTGGATTGAAGATAATCTAATGATTTTAGTCAGCGGACATTATGAATCGCAGCCAGTCCTCCGAACTAAGGATTGAAATCGCATTTTTCAAGAGAACCACGTATTTTCCTTTCTTTCTTTCTTTCTTTCTTTCTTTCTTCCTTTCTTTCTTTCTTTCTTTCTTTCTTTCTTTCTTTCTTTCTTTCTTTCTTTCTTTCTTTCTTTCTTTCTTTCTTTCTTTCTTCTTTGGCGCTCCGAACCTCGTTGATGAATAAAGTTCATTTATTTCGTTTAGTACGCGAGTTTTCGTGCTTCAAAACTACTGCGCGTATTTTGTAAAGTATGGTTTCGTTGTAAATGTATTTCAGGTTTGACGAACTATGTATTGGGGCAATTCTTGCGAATCTGTCATGCTGTTGTTCGAGCTTTTATTCAACCAGCATCGTTTGCATCTCTTCGTCTGCGGTCATTTCCCTCCTTGGGGCGCGGGCTAATGAAGTTGTCAGTTGGACTGAATGCCAGTTGAGTTGCGACTCTCGACGACTCGGGAGCTTCTTCCGCGCAGCCCCACGGAACAGCACTCCGGTGCCACGATGCCCCGCCTGCTGCCATCCTGGTTGTCTCCGGCCAGCCACTCCTCGACGACCGACAGCGAAGCGCTGTTGCGACCTCCCGTCTCGCTGCGTCAGAGGACGGACAACCGAAGCGTTCCCCTCCACGAGATGTCCTCGATGCGAAGCGCCTCGAGCGGCCCGATTTCCCTACTCGGTGAGCGCGACCTTCCATTCCAAGCCATGGCTTTCTTTTTACGGCTTTCCCGAAATTAATTTACGCCGTTGATTTATTTCGACAGTAGAGAGAGTCGCTGAGTAGCGGTACATCTTCCGCGCGGAAAACCCCTTTTCGTGTGTCATAGGGAGGGGGAGGGGGGGATACATGCAAGTGCCTTAGTCGCGCTGTACTGAACTATTTTAACAGGCTTCGCTCTGGTTTTAACGGAGAGCGCTAGGAGACAGATACCGCTAGGAAAAGCGGTGTCTGTTTCGGCCGTTGTAACGTCTGACAATGCACTGTACATTCTTCGGAGGGCGCTCGCCTAGTGTAAATGTTCCGCAATCGTTGGCAAGAAATGTGCCTATAGGGGCAGGCGCACGAGCACGCAAGGACGAGCGCGCGCAAGGCCACGCATCCACCGGAAGCGCTGGCTTCGGCAAAGGGTCCGAGAGTACAGACTGGCAGACGCTCGCATGGCTCGCATATCCCGTGTTATTCGGTTCCCCGCACGTACACAATCTCGACTCCAGCCACCATCCGTCAGCATGGCCCACGCAAGGACTGCGGGTTTTGTGACGTCACAGCCGATGGCGAAAGAAAGCTGGCGGCGAGCAAGCCATATAAGGAGTAGGCTGAGAGCTATATCGGGGCCGTTGGTTCCGCCTGTTCCCGCAGTCGTCGAGAAAAGGTGGCAACCACCAACGAGCTCTGAAAATTCTAGTCTTGCAGCTAGCAGAGGGCGTTGCGACGCTTTCATTCGTTGCACTTCTAGGTAACTAGGGAGCTTACTATGCAAGGTAGATAGGGAATGTTTATGCGATAGATAGAGTTGCTAAGGGAGATTATGCCAGTTGTTCTTTTTTTATTTATTTTCAAAGCATACAGAATTTTTAAAGATCGTCTCCGGCAAATAGAATAATGCGTCATTGAGCTAGACTACTCAGGTAGGTGCGCAATACTTTGTCTAAATGTACAATCGACTAATTAACAATAATTCAGCGTCTTATTCTCTAATTAATTACATTACGGCGCATGTTGCAATTTACGCATTGCAGCCGGCGAGCTTGAAGGCATCTCCACTTCGAACGAATTCTGAAGACGACGCCAGTTCCCAATTTATTTATTTCCCAAAGTGTGCCACGACATACATTGGCGCTCCAGTTACGATTGCGCTCCAGTGCATGACGCAATTCACGGCGCATGTCTCAAAACCAATGCGGTCCTCAGAATTCGTTGCAAGCATATATCTCTTGCGAACTCGTTGGCTACGTTTAATAAATTACAATACGCGCCTTAAAGTAATCAATTTAATATTTAATTACCGAGTTTTGTTAACCAGTCTATTATGCATTTTGATTTCTCCTGCCAGTAAAATGGCCTCCGCTTCGAGTAATCCAGCTCGAGGGTTATAATTACGGTATCTACCAAAAGCGATTTTCAAAAACACTGTATGGCTTCGTAAAGAAAAAGAACACAAGAAGAAAGCACACCGTAAGAAAACCGAGCAGAAATTGTATGGGGAGGCCGGAAATGCAATGGAAGGAATGCTGGGCGGTTTTGCGTGCCAAAACTACCGCGATCTCATTATGAGGCGCGGCGTAGTTTGGGGGGGGGGGGGGGGGAGCGCTCCGTATTAATTTTAACCACCTAGGGTTGCTTAACGTGTACCAAATGCACGGTACACGGCCGTTTCCGCATTTCTCCCTCATCGAAACTTGCAGCCGCCGTATCCGGCATTTGATACCGTGACCCCGTGCTTGGCAGCGCAATGCCATAGGCGCTAGGCACCCGCGACGGGTACTGGAAATGCGATGAAGTGGTGGAAATTCACCAAGGACGAAATAAAGGGTGTCCTTTGTCTCTATTGTTGTTGAAGCTTCATGTCAAGGGCACAGAAAGACGAACAGAAAGTAGTGAATCAGGTTTTTGTTTATTCTAGGTCGGTAATTGGCAACGGCTGCAATGGAAGGTGCCTGGACTGTTGTATGCGGACGAAATAGTTCTAGCAGCAGACAATGCAGGGGGTTTACACAGACTTGCGAATATATGTGGCAATTTGCAGCGACAAATCTTTCGGCACGAGTTTAGCACAGGGAATTCGGGAATTATGATTTTTTAATGAAGAGACGAGTAATGACGCGGTATCAATTCAAAAGCAAGCACGGTACCCTTAGTCATGCAATGCAAATACCTTGGTGTACACATAAACGAAGGAGAGACCTCCTCAAGCTATCACGAAGATAATCTAAAAATGAAGTGCAAGCGGAATGTAGCAATCATGAATTACAGAGCTTGGGGCTACAATAAATGTGATGTGGAACTTGTAAATCAATAATCGTACCGTCGTTAATCTTCGCAAAACACCATTCTGTGCTTCTGTGCTTAAAATCGGACACTTTCTCAGGATTGGAAGTTAACCGATTCGAGGCCCATGGTAAAACCACAAATGAGGCAGTGCGAGGGATCGGTTTGGGCCTCTTTTCAAGTCAGACAAGCGCAGGGCAAGATTAGTTTTGGAGAAAGGCTTGCAAACACGGTCGAAAATATATGGGCACTAAAATTTACAAACATTTTGCCTCGAAAGCGTGGTCTTGGAATGGAGGAAGCGGTCAAGAAAATTTGCAGCCAAGTACAGGGTAACCAAAACTGGAAATAGACAACCAAGAGCCATCAAAACGAAGGGGAGAGAATCAGAGACAGTGAATTGGATTCAACGAATGGAAACAAGAAAAGACCGTGTAGGCCTACAAGAATGGAAATAAATAAATTGGACAGGAGAATCTGCGCGATGACACAAAGGGCGGTGCCTGGCTGTTTGAGGCCCGAGCTGGTTGCCCAAGGATAAAAACACGTCGAAGCAAGTATTCGCCACAAGATAAGTCATGTGTCAGCTGAAGCGAAAACCCAGAGACAACTAAGCACATGCTAACGGAAGGCGAAGGCATTGACCTAGTGAGACCCGTAGGTAACCTCCACCTTCAAGAAGAGGTAGGATTCAAAGTGGATGAAAGCATCAACCGGTCAGCAGTCGAGATCGGCAAAAGGCGTTTAAGATATTGCTGGAAAAAAGGCAGTGAAGAAATTGATGGGACCGGATCTGTAACAAGCTTAGGTAGCTGTAAAAGGTAGATATAAGGATTTTAAGGAAGAGGGAAATGATTAAAAATATGTAGAAAAAATTCTAGACTGCTATGCAGGCATATGTTGCCTGATTAGCTCAAACAGGCTAGCTGACAGGTAATTACTTTCCTTTTTGAAAGGGGACGCCAATAATAATAATAATAATAATAATAATAATAATAATAATAATAATAATAATAATAATAATAATAATAATAATAATAATAATAATAATAATACCCCTCACTTCAACGCGAACTAAGCGACGAAAACACAGTGCTCACGAGGCTTTCAGCTCTCAGAGCGAGACTGGGGACGAGTTGCAGAGCTTAACCGCGTCATACGCAGCCGCCCCCGGAGTAGAACGTGTCCCCCCCCCCCCCCTCATCCCTTGGTGCGTTGCGCGCGGTGGAAGACGCCACGGTTCCTCCCTGCCTTCCTGCCTTGCGCGCACGAGATCACGCCACCGTTCTCGGCTCACCCCCGCACGCTTTCTCTTGCACATACAGCATACAGTGCGCGGCCACGGTCTTATCGCCCTTGAACTTTACGTGGGACATCGCAAAGACACCAACGGCGGCGGCGGAAATGCGTTTCGAATATACATGTATTTACTATCGCAATAATAGTAATTTATCAAGCCGGAGCCACCAACACCGGTCGCTAGAATACAAAGAAAATATCATGAAATTGCAAATTACTTCAAAGCCTCTTTCTTCAGCGCTCGTCTGAATGCCAAGCTTTGCGCCGCTTAAGCTTAGCAGAGTCGCGCTTCTCAACTCCACCGCAAAAATAACGAAGTCGCTCCAAAGCGCACAACCATGTCGAAGCTGCAAGCTTCGACATGTTCATGTCTTGATCATTCCTGCCTCGCGATCAGATGTGTCACGGCGAACGTCCTTCCCATTTTGCCTCATCTGCTGTCCAGGCTGTGGGCTCTTGGGCTGCGGACTGTCAACTTTTGCAAACATCAGCGCAAGGTGCCTACACGGTACAGACAACGAGGGAATTTAGCGTCTAGTTCTATCGTCGCGACCCGATTCGTTGGTATCAAGACGTACGGTGCATGCTGGTCCGGCCTTGAGCCGAAGAAGCCTGCTCCGTGCAGGTGGCCATACTGAATCCAGCACGACATTTCAGAGACCCGTTATTCTAATTATCTTGCAGACAGCCGCTTGGGAAGCCAGCTCGCACTGCCCACAAGAAGGTCGAAGACCAAGAGGTAAGAGCCGCTGTCTAGAAACGAGAAACGCGCAGTGTGATGGCAAAACGCGTCGAATGTTTACGGATTGCTTCAGGTACGGGCCATCCCGAAATACTTCAATAATATTACTTAGGGCAATATGATCATACCTGCTTTTCAGTTCAGTAGCGGGGGCGAGACATCGGATGATAATTACGCATGCGTAAGCTCCTTAATTAGCGAAACATTGCAAACTATACTTTTCTATGTAATTACTTTAGGATGCGCGTTGCGATTACGGCGATGAGGATGACTGGGGCTGGAAGGCGTGTCCACTTAAGAGCATTTCTCAAAGGAGCAGCCAGTTTTGAGATGATATTCGCCCGCTGAATCTCGGCGCGGAATATTCCTGTTTTACGAACTGAACATGTCCCGCACTGCTTCATGTGGGTTGTATGTACAAGTAGAACGCGTGGATATCAGCGCCCTGAGTGCCTCCTAGTTGTTACGATGCCACATGGAGGCCGGCGCTCCAGGGTCTTCTGCCAGTAATGTAGGCACGGTCCTCCCGATAAAGCGAGGAAACAGATGTTAGGGTCCCAGCACTGCTGTTACCTATGAAAAGAAACCGCATAGGAATATTAAGTTAAAATGCTTCAGTCAGTCACGCTTCTGTCATGACAAAGCGAGCACTTTCACCATGATAGAACGCTTCCCAAACTAGAAAATAATGAAAGAAAACAGAATGATGATTGGGCGATACCTGGCGTTCCCACACGAGCTCGATATGACGTCATGCATGGCAAGAGCTTCTACTCGAATACAATTGTCTATCCGTCAAGAAGACCTACATTATATTCTAAAGCAGTCGAAGACGAAACCTAGAGAGTTGCGAGATCATTTCTTGCTTCAGGAAACCGTTAATAGTACAAAGTACCTTGAAGTTCGCGTCGTCACCCTGACGTACCGATGCCGAGCTCTTGGGGCAAACTTCAAGAAATGGACCTCGTACTTTAACATCTTTCTTTTATTAACGAACACTTCAGCAGCAGGTACATGAAAACAGAGTAAGCCCTCGTTTATTCGAAATATAGCTTTACTCGAGGTTTCTGGCGGTCACGACCTCAGTGGATGCATTTTATACTGGACTATTCGAAGTGCTATAACACCGAACTCCGCTTAATACGAAATCAGAAGCAACACATCCACACGTAACCGCATGGTGCGGTATACACGATGGCTATTCGTATTTCTTCGTGCCAGCCTTTCTAGGTAAAGATCGTTTAGAAAGTGCGTCTCTCCGCCAGACTTCACGTTTAAACCTGTATACTTTTTACGAGCACTCGCGCTGTTAGAGTGCTCATCCCGCGCTGTGACCCTGCCATATCTCTTCCACATTTAACTAAATATTGTTTATAGCTAAATAAAGATGCTGTCGGAATGGCAGTTCGTTAAAACAATGGTATGCTGTAATTTTGAAACAGTACTTCTCCACCACCCTAACCATAATTGAACGTTGGTCGTTTGTGCCCCTTCCAATACGAAAGTTCGGGCCTTTGCAACATTCACGCCGTACTGCAGAGTGTGCTAAAAGGCATACGGGGTACGCAGCGCTCGTCTGGACCTGCACAACGCCTTCCTCATGGGACCTTCGCTGATGAGCGTGCTCGGAGACATCTGCAGCTTCCACGCAAGCGGCAACAAGAGTGCCCTGAAGGTCGTCTCTCTTGCGTGAGTCGAGTATGCTGCCGAGCTGTGCAGTCTCCTTATTCCTAAAAAAAAAGGAGTTCGCAGCTTATCTTAGGCCTAAGGGCGAATAATTTCGTTCTGGGGTTTTACGTGCCAGAACCACGATTTGATTGTGGGGCACGCCGTAGTGGGGGACTCCGGATTAACTTCAACAAGCGAATAGGCATTGACAGCGGCAACTAAATGTCAGAATATTACCCGAAGTAAAGCTCGCACTTTTATTAGCGGTATAAATAACAGTGCTCCTTCGTTCGCTATTTATTCTGTTAACGGCACGTGTGCGGTGTTATGCGTCCTACAAGACGCGCAAGCAGGGTTCACTCAATGTCCGCGAGCACTCGCGTTCGCAAACGCTCGCGCGATGAGGAGCGCGAGTGCTTTCAAAGCCGATCTTTCCGTGCTGCCTCTTCCTCGACCATTTCACTGTGCAAAGCCTGCGAAACTCACTTGATCACTGCAGAAGAGTACGCATTTGGGCTGGTTGGTTCATGATGACGAGCTATAAGAACAGCGCTAAACAACAGGGCGAGCGAAGGGGCACAGACAACAGCGCGGTTTGAGAGAGCGGCGGAGTATATATATATGCTGACTGCAAGAATAAAGACACTTTGGTTGTTAGTCAGCGCTGTTGTCTGTGTGCCTTCACTCGTCCTGTTGTTTAGCGCTGTTTTTATTGTTCGTAATCAGTTGATCACGTTACCTCCAACACTGGTTGCGCGCGGGAACGAGCCTTCTGGCCTTGGCTGTGGCGCTCGCAGGCAGAACACCACGTGACATTCAACTCTCGGTGTGCAAGCTGCTCAAGTTCTCAGCCGCGAGGAACGCGGGGGATAATTGCCATGGGTGCACTACAGCCCTGGCTGACACACTTGCGTCCTCTCACCCGCGACAGCCTAGCAATGGCGACGGCCCGATCGCGCTTCCAATGTCTATATACTCGATGTCGCATAAAGAAAGAAAAGAAAGAGGAAAGCCCAGGTTTCGGTTCAGCACACAACATGTCAGGCCTAGACAGACGAAGGACAATCCTCCTCTCCATTTTCTTACGTTCTGCCTTGAGTTTGAGGGACTTTCTGCTGTATGGTCTAACCTGTTGCATCGCGTTGTGGCTCGTGAGCGGAGACGGGGGCCTCTTAGATCTCCGAGGCGGAGCAAGGCGCAGCACAGGAAATTGCGGAGGCCATGTTCGCACCTACAGCTTTACGAAACTGTGGAATAGCTTCTAACTCATTTTCAGGGGGGATCATTGTCAACGACATGGTCTCGCATGAAAGAGATGCGTTGACGGCGACAGTGTACATTCCATGTTGTTGCTGTTAACATATAACTCCGTATACACTGTATAATTCCATGTTAATGCGGAAGACGGCTGTCCGTCTTCCGCAATATGACCGGACTTTCATTACTAAATCCTCATGTATATCACAACTGTATGTTGCACAATGGCTGAGTCCGGCCTTTCGCTATTTTCACCGCAAATATTTACGGCTGAATGAAGGCTATAAGGAAGTCCAATGGCACTAATGTGCCACTCTGTAAGCGGACGTACGTTTTCCTTCTTTTTTTACACATCATGCTCTTTTCCGCAGAACGCCTGTGTATGACTACTCGCTGCTTCTGTTGCAGAACGGAAGTGACGGAGCAGCCGATAACCAGCGTCAAGTGGGCAGTGGTGACGCTTCCCGGAGTGCTACTGGCACTGGTCACCTGCAGCACGGCCGTCTGGCTTCTTTACGTCAGGCCACAGTGAGAGAGCATCGTATATCCATACACATTAGTTGATACTCACTGTCGCGAGTGCAAACAAGCACGCGTGTACATGCACACACACCCACACACACACCCACACCCACACCCATAAACACACACACACACACACACACACACACACACACACACACACACACACACACACACACACACACACACGCACACGCACACGCACACACACACCCACACCCATAAACACACACACACACACACACACACACACACACACACACACACACACACACACACACACACACACACACGCTTACACGCACACGCACACGCATGCACGCACGCACACACACACACACACACACACACACACACACACACACACAAACAAACACACACAGACACACACGCACACAAACACACACACACACACAAACACACAAACACACACACACACGCACACGCACGCACGCACGCACGCACACACACACACAAACGCAAACGCGCACGTATAGTCTCTCTCTTCTCGCGCACCTCTACAACCCACGTACACCGGCGATCACACACATAAGCACTCATTCATGCATCACGCAAATTTGTAAACTGAAAACGTTCACATGAGTCGAGTTCTACTCTCAGCGCTTTTTAAATTTGCGTACAACAGACCGAGACTGCCAGTTCGGGCTGATATTTAGCACAGTGCGTTGGCAGGCTAGTTGGTGCGAATCCATAACTACTTTGTTTAGCACAAAACAATGTAGTCATGGGCTTATTTTTTGTTGCTCTTTTTCGGATTCATTCGTTAGCGATGCATTTGCGAGAATTATATAGGTATACGAAAACTATCTATCAAACAACACTACTCACACACATGAGCTGTTGTTTGTTTGGATTTTAACATGCGCAATATGAGGTACTAGTTTGGTTTATTCATGGGCTATTATTAGCCCATGAACATACGCGGGGGCAATGATGCATCCTTTGTTGTCCACGAAAGGAGAGCGCCGAACGAGGAACAAAGCCCGCTGAGAGACATTTAAAACTTGCAAAGAGTATCACGTCTTACCGACGTCACTGCTCTGAGTGTGCAAGTGCGCTCTTTAGACGGCGACACCAGAACTGCGAGCCTATCGCAATGCTTTAACGTCTTCCACTTTGCAGCGAACCGGCGCCCATGGCTGCAGAAAACCTGGCCGTCATAAGGGCTGCTCAACAGAAGCGCGCCCGCCGAAGCAAGCAGAGGTGAGCCCCATTGTTTCGTTTCTTGATCTATTTTTTTCCCCAAAGGAGTTTTTTGCAGTAGTAGAAGCCGCGGTATAGCAGCAGCGTGGTGATAAATATAGTAGTAGTAGTAGCAGTAGTATTATAGAGTAATTGTAGTATTAGTTGTAGCAGTTGTTGTAGTACTTGTAGAATCGGGCACCAAGAAAGAAAAATTAATTAGACTCTGGGGCTTTGGGTTGCAGAGTCATGCACGATCTGATTATGAGCTTACGTCGTGTTATGAATAAGAGGCGCCCGGAATTAATTTTCACTAACTGTAATTATTTAACGCACACCCCATGCACGGCGTACGATCCTTTTTTGCATTGCTCTGCGATCGAACCTGCGACCTGGAGCTCAGTCGCACAACGCCACGTTTTCTGAGCTAACGCGTCGTGTAGGATCAGCTGCTAGCGGCAGCTGCAAGACTAGTAGCAGGAGCGTGAGTATTATAGTAGAACCATGTAGTAATATAGTTCCTGTTGCATGGCGAAGCGAATTGGTTTCCTTTCGAAGCTTGTAATGCGTATTCCTGCAAAATGTCTTCATTTTGTCATAGATGCAGTTCGACAGACCAGATGAACGTTACTTTGCGTTGAACTGCGGCAAAATTCTGGCAGGCTGCGACAGCTCCTTCTTATAAAAAAAACAGTGTAAACGCAACAGGGCCTACCTAAGTAGTAGGGAAGGTCGTCCTCCTCCTAATGATGAATTCCAGTTCTCATTAGTCAGAATTAGGACACCCGCCGTTGGCGAAGACACCATGTCTCCTTTCTTGAGCTACAAACATAATCGTAAAGCGCGAAACACGTGCGAATATTACTGTCCAAGCCACCTCGTAAACAAAATTGCCCACGGCAATTGCCGCTATCATCGACACACCTGCATTCAAGCGGTTCATCGAAGCCATCCCATTGGAACTTGTGTTATCTTTGTTTGCCATTGACCGCCCACTCACTCATGTAATGCCTCAACAAGAGGCATTACATGAAATAAACAAAGTAACAAAAATTATATAGTCTACGGTCAACCTCTTTCAACACGTTTCAAAGAAGTTTTAACAACGCGTGGTCGAACGCATCAGATGCTTTGCGGCAAACGTGTTTCCCTCGCAACGATATTTGTCGCGTCTCCCCCTGAGGGTTCTCGCCTTCTGTTGCAGGGGCCTTCGCTATGCCTGCGCTGCGTACGTGGCCATCTTCAGCTTCGCGTACGCGCTCTCACTTGTGCTCGGTTTGACTGAAAGGTAAGACGTGGTCAACCTGTCGTTGCTGTTACCAGGCGACCAAGAGGGGCATGAAAAACGAATTGGTGGCGCTTCCTATTGGTCATTTGCGTTCACTTTAGGCTAATTTGGGTACAGGGTGTGCTACAAATGCGGGCTGCGTTTGCCCGATCCGCTTGCACAGAGTGGCAACCTTGAACCCCAATATTTAGAAGCCGGCCGTCGAAGGGGGGTATAAAAATATTTGGAAAACGTCAGTTACTGCGGTCGCTTACCAGAACAAGGTGTAAAACAAAATAACAATTGACAGTCCCTTAAGTACCCTTACGTGATTTCATTGTGAAATTATTATGACTTCTCTAATTGATTACGCGCATTATACCTGACGCCATACATTGTCACATGTCCTTCACAACTCCACCTTAATACACCTTGCTCTAATTTGTAACAACCCTCCTCCACCTTAATCCATCCTAATTCAATTTGAGCCAATTTTCACTACCTTAATCCACCTTAATAGGCCTTAATTTACCATGTTTTAATTTGTACCAGCCTTAATGCACCATAATTCGTTTATTCCACCTTAATTCACCTTAATCAATTTTAATTCACCTCAATCCACCTAATAGACTTTATTTCACCTTAATTCCCTCAACTCAAATTGAAGTCACCTTACTTTAACTTTTCTAATTCTCTTTTACTAATGGCGATTTACAAGATGCTGATGACGTCACTGATGATGATGATGATGATGATATTTGTTACCATTCGTTGCGGACAACGCCAGATTTTCTGCCTGATGGGAAATATAATGATTTCGCAGTAAAATATCCTTGCAGAGCACTTGCGTCTTTATTGTGTGATTAAGGTTAGTTTCGAAGCCTGTGTGGCTTTGTTATTCACTGCTTAGGATAGTGGTCAAATAAGTGGTAAGGGTGTTCCGTGATCCACTAGCCACAACATTTTGCTATGGCATCTTACTAGTCAAACCGGCTTCATGAACATTTCCTTGTTGGAGTTCGGGGGACCGCCACTTATGCTAGCCATCGCCTTGGTAATGTGACCAACTGTGCATGAGTGAACTATGTGTCTAGAAACGGGCGGCGTCGTAGAGGACAACATGAATGCAGCGCGCATGCGCAGGATGGCCCTGCTGACAGCGCTGACGTCGATGATGCTGGTGACGAGCCTGCTGACGTCGTTCCTGCAGGCGGCCTTCGACTTCGTGCGACACATCTGGCGGATGATGCCGTGGGGCGTGCTATTGCTGCTCGGTGCCACGCACGTTGCCTCCGAGCTGCTGCAGGTATACCCTGTGTTTCAGCTAACGTTGACCAAGCTGTACAAGAAAAAAAATATATACAGAACACGGTGCAAGATACAATTATAAAGGTTGCGATATTCCGTTGTCGCAGGTGTGACGAACGAACGACGTAGGTCTCAATATCGTGTCTTGTAGTGTCTCTTTTGAGCCTTTTTCATTTTCGTTGAACAGCTTGGCTAGCGTTATCTGGGACTCACTATATGTACCGCCCGTCACAAGAAGCGAGTGTGTAAAGCCGTCGTAGTTTTGAGGTGCCTTTTGTGTCGGAAGTCCACAAGTGGTTCGCTTATGTAGTCACTGAAAGCCTGTGGCATCTTTTATTTTTTATTTTTCTGTGTGCTATGGAGGGGGGGGGGGGTTGCTATACTCTATTTCCTAGCTGCAGACGATGTTGTAGGGATGCCCTAAATTCTACTCGAGTTGGTGGACGCTGGCTCGAAATTAGTCGATGGACGTCAATGAATTACGCCCTCCGTCAAACTCGTGGACAGATGCAACTGCGTCACAGGGTCATTACAGGTTTCGTACAATATATATATACGATCCGTTAGATGCTAGTTCATGCATAGCTCCACACTGGAAAGTAAAACCGATCAACAGACTGTCAGTGGTGTCGCTGCGCTTCTTGGGTACGAACGCGGCTCCGGGAAGCGTAAGATTTCAAAACGCGAAATTGCAGCCTCGCACAAGCTCACACCCCCCCCCCCCCCCCCCCTGCCGTCTCTGTGTCACTTCGCAGACATACGAACTCCCGCAAGAGGCGCTCAGGGTTGAGTCCACGTCTTTCTGGGAGGAGCGCAGCCCGCTCGAGGCGCAGGCCATGCTGGCCTTCGCCACCTCGGTGATGGCCGAGACAGCGGACAAGCGGGTGCTGGTCGAGATCATGACGCCGGCCGTGGTACACGTCGTGAGTGGCGACGAGGCATCCGCCGTGGCACCAAGAGTCCGCGCTCTGGACTTTTGCGCGTGCACATAACCTTCACGCGTTTCCGATGTTGCGAGTGCTTTTCAGCTGGCGCTCACGTCGTTTCGCAGCTGCCCAGAGGGTATACGCCAAACAACCTTTTGTTCAAAGATGTAGGTCACGTGCTCTTTGCTGATGCGCTACAACGACCCAAACTGCAAATCTGGCGCGCTGCCTCCATGCGCTCTTGTTCACGTGCCACTTATGTTCCAGCTTTTAAGCGAAACTTTGTTTGCCCTTCTCCGCTTGCACTGCCCCCCCCCCCCCAAACTACTTCCCACCTATATCACATAACCAAAGAGACTGCGTACCACATTCCTGAATTTTTTTTTTCTTTTTAAATTAAAATAATAGTTACTTTTAACGAATTCGATAGTGTTACTCGGATGTTCCACACTTCCACATATATCTACCTATCATCTCGCACATTCTTCTACGAACCCTGTAACTAAAGCCGTGATTAAGTGTGCGGGTCATCACCCCACATACTTTATTTATGAGAAACACAGTTCCACATAACTTAAAAATATTTACAAAAGTGTTTCTCCTTATACGCCGAACCCAAACTGGGAAAGAGAATAAGAGCGTAGCTAATGGCGTTCTTTTGCTCATAGCACGATGTGGCGGGTTGAATTCTCGGCTGCGGTGGCCGCACACCGATAGGTGTGTAAAGCAAGACCGCTCGTACACTTGCGCCTTAAGCTGCACATTCACGAAACCGAGAAGGTTGGCGGTGGCTTCCGAGATTCGGTGGCGCACACTGGATTTCTCAATACCTCCCACTCGTGCTTACGGCGCGCAGTCAGCGAAGTTCCGTATCCTGCCGCATTGGCGTTGTCCACCGAGGCTTATTAGGGTGCATTGATGCCAGCTGGTGTAATCAGGCGCCCTAATGCGTATATCTTGGACGCCATGGTAGGAAATTAATCCTGAGCCCGTCTACTACGCCTTCCCGTATAGCTCATTTGCTGCTTTCGGATGTCAAACCTCCCATTTTGATTCGTTCTGGAACTGTCCGCGACAAAAACATGCGCGAGTTGTCATGTGTTACCTTATCCACCACGCAAAAGGTTTTTCTTCCCCTCGATCCTATAGCAAAACAGCTGCCTGTTCACTGAGTGGGGACGCCACCGGTTAATCAGGTCTGTCCATAAATACTCGTCGAATGTTGCCAGGTGGGTGAGAACGTTACGGGAGCCACTGCCGCGTCTTGAATTGGCTATGGCATACATGTATGTATATGGTGACGCTCTTGAAACGTGGACGTTACTTTCATTCACCAAAGCATCGAATCCCTGCGCAAGAAAGAACCTCATATGACATCAGCGCACAGCTTTCACGGTCCCTATAGAGAGAATGAAAGGCACTGCTTCATAACGGCACACAGACTTAAGCTTTTGCTGGTCACGCGTATACCTAAAGATCTCATTATTCTTGTTTTATTTACTTGCAATACCAGAAACGAGCCTCCAATATCAACAAATCTTGTTATTAAGCACGTCCAGCTTTACATGGACTTGACGAACTTGCACCGGAATCTTCTTGAAGTAACACAAGAGTCAATTTTGATGGCAGAGAAAAGAGGCAGGTCCAAGAATATGTCGCATCAGCGCCCCTGCTTCCTTAACACCATTCGTCACATTTCTATACAACCCTCTCCCCGACAGGCCGAGATTCAGCGCATGTACCCGGCCTACTACGCCATTCCTGTGATCGTGGGCGCTTCGAGCAACTTCATCATGCCCGCGTCGATGCCACTCGCTCTCCTGCACGAGATGGCGCGGGTGCAGTTCTGGAAGCTGGTAGGTGCGGTGGGTGGCGGCATAGGCAAGTCATGTATACATTCATGCGTAGATCGTGACCTGACGGGCTAAGTTTAAGACGAAGTGCGGATGGCCAGGTCACGCAATACGCAGATCAGGTTAACCGGGGTTCTTTCCGAGTGGCACAGTGAGTGCAAAGTTAAAGTTGGGAGTGGATTAGCATTATCTGGAGTCGCGGAATTAGGACACTTGGAGTGTACACGCACTGGGCTGACGGAGGACATGTTTATGGAACGAAAAACCGGCTTCAAAGCTACAAACTTATGTGGCGAACGCCCCGTGCCGAAAAAAAGAAAACAATGTTACGCCCGGCGCCTACATGATTCGGCCAGAAAGAATTCGGCTTCTTTGCTTAGAAAGCAAATGCTGGTAGAATATTTAGTTAAGCTATTCAGTGGAAAATTATCAAAGACAGTGGATAAAGGAGTGAAAGTTAGGTAACGCACTAGGCACACTTGCCAGGCGTCGCGAGGAGCAGCCTCTCTCTCTCACTTCCGGTGGCCCGCTGTGAGCCTCTGTAGGCATAGAGTTTCTCACTTTATTACCTAGAGGTTACCTAGAGGGAAATGTGGCGCTGCTGCGCTCTTGTGTGCGTGGAAATGCCGATATATGGTGGCTTCGGATTGGCATCGTCCTCGGAGAGCCAGGACGCCTTGAAGACGCGCCTGGCTAGCACCGTTCCGTCTGTCGCATTATGGATTTCCTACCAAGACACCACGTGAACGACTGTTTTAGATTTATTATTACACACAAACGTATGTTGTTTATTTACGAGGACTTGTGGTTGGATGTTCAATTATATGAAACTTAAAATGTATCAGTGGACCGCTAGAGTTGGAGGACAGATGACAGGAGTGGCCCTCGCTTTGGAACCGATGGTCGTTTGCTCTTGCTTTTATTCGCTATCTTACGCATTGTAGGTGAGTGAACTTAATTGAAAGTTAGAATATGGGCGAATGAAAACTCTTTATGAAGAATTTATTTTAGGAACACAGTATCTGCGTAGCCACATGCACGTTTTAGACAACGCCTCGTACAACACCAGCCAACACAAGTCGCGCACACCCATAAGCCGTCATTCCCATGAAAGCACAGCGCTCGTTAGAAAACTCCCATGGACGGTGGCGCCAAATGTCCCTCTAGCTAATATAGTGACAACCTCTACAGCTGCAGGTTGTCCCCCTTCCTTGTGTAAACGTATGTGTCACACTTTCTTTTTCTAAGATTTCTTGGCAATTAACAACAACAGTAGAACGAAAACGCTTTTTAATATTTTTTATATTACAAAAACACATTCTTCGAGCCTGACAACACTGACAGCGACGCGGTGAACGCCCGGTGGCGTCCGCCTCCTTTCCGTTCCATATAGCCACCTATGATGTAGTCCAAGCCAGCGAACAATCGGCGTCTGTAGTTGTACTAGCGATAACCAACGCTCTGTGTCACGATCGAAATGTGCTTCAAATAGTTGTACGACTGAAGAGGCTGCCGCGGTATAAGTTGTGGCGACGTGTACAGCGTGATTCTCACCCGTAACGCGTATGTTGATACACAAAGATAAGATAAAGATTGTGGAGACAGAGTGGCTCT
The DNA here is from genome assembly GCF_050947875.1 of Dermacentor variabilis. Classification (NCBI taxonomy): domain Eukaryota; kingdom Metazoa; phylum Arthropoda; class Arachnida; order Ixodida; family Ixodidae; genus Dermacentor; species Dermacentor variabilis. The sequence goes on along the minus strand of NC_134570.1, from coordinate 51,748,826 downwards.
ATTTTCTGCAACCCTTTAGGGAGCGCGGCTTGCGCGGCTGCACGCTGTGGCGACACACAACCTGTGCGAGGAAAAGCCGGCAGATCCCGCACCCTGTGGGAATCGATGTTACTCGAAACAGTGTACGGAGGGCCTACCAAGTTAAGGAAGCGGCCATGAGAGCACCAAGACGTGGGCATCTGGTTCATGACCTGCAGTGTATGACTCGCATGTCATGACATTCATGTCGTGACCTATAATTTATGGTCGTCGTAATGATGGGCCAATTTTGGTACATAGCAAGACGTAGATGGCTGTTTCATAACCTACATAACACGCGCGTCATGTCATTCATGTCATGACATATAATTTATACTTGTCATGCACGCGTCGTTTGTGCTACATACCAAGTTAACGAAAGGACCGGGAGATCCCCAAGACGTAGGCATCTGTTTCGTGACCTACACGACACACATGTCATGATATTCATGTCATAACTGATCATTAACTTCGTCATAAACTATTTTCATACTATGACAATTTTTGTACATGCCACGTTAAGGAAACGACCATGAGACCACCAAGACGTAGGTGGCTATAGATAGATACTGTCAAAGTGGCAAATGTTCGCCGAGAAATGTTTCGCATTTAAAACCGCACATGTGGAAAGCGGAAGAAGCAGTGAGAACGGACGAATGAGCTCGCCGGGTGGGCGCCGATGCGAGAGGCATAGCACGTCGTGTGGATATGAATCGGTGCTCTAGCTCATTATAACATCTTTCTGGGCGAGTTGGCGCATAAGTGATGTTAAAGTTGTAACAGCGCTAACACATGCATCCACAAAGGAACAAGGACGAAACAAGCGCTCGTGTCTCGTCCTTGTTCCTTTGTGTATGCACGTGTTAGCGCTGTTAAAATTTTCAAATAAAAAAACAACGGTGTGCTAGGCTGACACCCATCAACTCCGTCACTGCGTACCGAGCAGCGAAGGTTAGTCTTCGTGTCAGCCAATCAGCAAAGAGAGCCGGCTGCGTGTTTCACTCATCGAGGACGGTTCGTCCGTCCCTCTCTAATGCGTCGGACCCTGAGGGTGTACTAAATGAATAAATTGTGATCCACATATCCTTCCGTCAAACTTCCAGTCGGCCGGCGTCGCGCAGAGGGTGATCAGCGGATGGACATTGGATGAGCGATCGTACGGGTTTTCTGTTGCGGTTGGCTGACGTGACCTACGGCTTTTGCTACACTGCACAGAGTCTGTGAAATGGAGTAAATAAGAGGGGCACCTTGCGAGGTGCAAGATGAATACATCCCGAACACGGTTTCCTGGAGGCGGGTTCGCATGAGGTCAACCGAAGACGCACATATGTTGAGAAAGAGCGTCAGTGCCACTTCCGATAGACGTGTTCGAAATATGCATTAGTTTTCGCCTGTGCACAGTACACACAAATTAGACCTACTGTTAGCGCATTTTGTTCCCACATCGTGCGAGAAACCTCACTTTCTTTCTTTGCTACTTCGCTTTTCTTCAGTTTCTGTTGGGCCTGTTCGCCAAGGTTATCGTCATGGCCATGGTCATCGCGACTGTCAACGCAGCTGACAGGGCCGGCCTCTTCGGCACTCAGACCTCTCCGGAATGAAGAACCGGGGGCGATTGATTGGGACGAGGCGCCGCACGCCTTGCTATTCACCTGTATTGATGTGTACTTATGTAACCTGCTTCACATTGTCGGACTTTAAGCATTGACTTTACCGAGACCTTTCTCGGGGACCTTGTTGCTCCGACGGAACCCTGCGTTATGACTGCGAGCTTCTGGACACCCGATGTCCGACGATTTCAGTTGGCTGTGTCAGATGCACGCGACATGTTTCGCTCCAATGAAGTCCAGCCAATAATTCAAAGGCAAGTCGTCGACACTTCACCGGCGAACATAAGAACTGGCCATGCGATTACGAAAGTATGTACATTGATTCTTGTGGATATTGTAGTTTGTATAGTTAACGCACGCATGTTGCATATCGTTAGCGATCCTACCGGTGAAGGATGCGCTCGAAGAGTTGACCTTCTACCCTAAAGTTAAAATAATTAACGGTACAAGAACAACGAAAAAGATGCATTGCTGTGGCGTTCATGTTTCACTCAGTTGTCTCAATGCGCGGCTGTGTGCTCAATGCTTGATTGCCACTGGGAGTGCCGGGGTGCAAGTAGCTTGGGACAATGCCGCTCTTCTGTGGTATAGGTCACCGTTCCTGCACTGCAGGGTCATGTGTTTCACTGGAAGGTGGCAACTCAGAAGAAGGCGTTGGATATGTCTGCTTCGCCGCACGATTGGACAATAAGGGCACTGTTGCGAAACCGTGGTGTAGGCTGTCGGAACACTCCACTGCGGCCGGGTATGGGAGTAGTCGAACATGCTGTCGTTATGAACGATTCCTGTTGGCGCAGCAGCGTTGGTTTCCTTTGATGATAGTAACAGGCATGGTGGAGGGGGGCGATAATATTTTTAATAAAAAACGACGCCGTTATCGGTGTTCAAAGCCATCCTTTGATATTGCAATGTATGCCCAACGCTACGTCGTATTCCACAGTGCGCTACAGATCGGTTTTCGAAAAGCAGGCGTCGAGTATTTCAGGCTGTGTTGGAATCCGTTATACATTAATTCAACGAGCATTCACTGGTACCTGTGCCACGCGCTTTTATCGGCGCTTGATGGCAGGTAAGGACAAATTTATGAATGCGTCTTCATCGCCAGTCATTTAGCTGAAACTGTCGAGTTTAATAAATAATAAATTATGGGGTTTTACAAGCCAAAAGCACTTTCTGATTACGAGTCACGCCGTATTGGAGGACACCAGAAATTTCGACCACCTGGGGTTCTCTAACGTGCACCTATATCTAAGTACACGGGCGTTTCCGCGTTTAGCCCCGATCGAAATGCGGCCGCTGTGGCCGGGATTCGATCCCGCGACCTCATGGTTAGCAGCCCAACACCATAGCCACTAAGCAACCCCGACGGGTTAGTTTATTTTTCAACCCGCAGCGAAGTAAAGAAAATCAGGCAGACTCAACTCCAGTTCTCATCTACGTAAAGCGAAGCATTCTTGTTGTGAATGCCAAGAACCATGCGTGTGCGTAATATATGAAGTGGGGTTTTAAAAACTATTAAAGAGTGGCATGTTACACGAATAAATTTTGTTTCCAGTCACTTACAGACAGAGTGGATATTCTTTACACATATTTACATGGAGTACGCCATGCATATTCTTTGCTTAACTTTTCAGTGGTTTCCACAGTGTGATGTTGCACTCGGGGTTTGTTTGTTTACCCTCTGTCACTGACCTATACCCTCTATTGAGGATTGGCCAAGATGCACATGGCTCGTGACGGTGGGTCGATTTCTTCTAGTGCAAGCCGCGAATCGAAACGCGCCAATCGTCTCAACGGGCTGGCATGCCCGCGAGAAAGAGTGTTCAGTGCCGCTTGTCGACGCATGCGCGACGTAGGGGGAGTGCTGGCTGAAATGATAATGCTTTTGTTTGTAAACTTCGTGTGCAAAACGCACGTGGATGTCAGGAATGCCCGCGTAAATGCAATGAGTGTGAGGTAACACCTGGTTAAAGGTCTTACGCACACGCGCGATGCCCTAAGGCACATGACTGAACCGCGAGAGTGGTTCCAAGAGCGTGACTGTTTTGCATCTGTGATGGACTCTTTGAAGGTCTCTTAAATTGGTACTGTCTAGCCAAATGATGTATTAATATTGTTCAGCGGCAAGTGACCTACTTTGTACATGTGCATGTATTGCTAAGAACGTAATTAGAAAACGTTCGGCAGCACGTTACACTCCTGTAACGGATGAAAATGAAAGCCCGTTGCACACTTGGTAAGGCATTAAGTTATATGATCAGAGGGGTCTGAGTTATTGAAAGTCTATAACGAGCTTCACTTTAAAGTAAAGGTATTACGCTGTAGGTTGACCTCCACAATGACACATGCGAGCACCTTATGCGCTATCTAAAGGTTCTTTCGTTCTGTCTTTCTTTCCGTCTTTCTCTATCGCTTTCTTTCTTTCTTTTTTCTTCCTTTCTTTCTTTCTTTCTTTCATCCCTTGTTTCTCTGTTGTGTCTTCCTTTGTGTTTCTGTTCTTTTCCTTCTTTCTTTCTTTCTTTTTTCTTGAGTTTTTTTCATTCATATTCAGCCATTGCATCTTTGGCTGCTTACGCAGGTATAAGCCATCCCTGAAGAAGAAGAAGTTCATGCAAAGGTCCGGCGAGTTATTCGGCGATTGTGCGAATATCCCCGCCTAGGTGTCGGCCACGAAACCCTTGAGCTCTGGCGGCTTCCATTCCTGATAATAGCTTTTGTCTCACTAGATTAGACGCTGCTTTTTTCGTGTACGAACCACTGCAACAAACTTTCTCCTCACATTTCCTCACTTTCCTCCTCACTTTTCTTTCTTTCTTCTTTTTTTTTTTTTTTTGGTGGCAAGGTGCATTTCCTCTGACGGTGTCGCGCGCGAGCTGTAGCGTTTGTCTCGCTTTCGCTTTAACAAAAAGAAGGCATCGATGCGTAATGGTTTCAATATCAGACTTGTGTTCCTGTGTTCGAATCCTACCGGCAGACCACTGTAGTAATAACTCTTCAATTATTTATGACGCCGTACCTAGGCTCGCGAGACGACAATGCCACCGACTGTAGGGTGTGCGTGCCGTACAAACGAAAGACGGAATTGTGAGATCCACTGTGTACATATATTCAGGCACACCCAAGTGTGATATCGAGGAGTTCATTACCACGCACTTTGCATGGGTTTGTCGCGATAACACTACATCTGTGATCTTCATCGTGGACTTCAATGTGGACATTTAGAACCAGGCAAGAAATGGTTCCCTCACTTTGTGCTGGAAGAGTGTGGTTTGAAGCGCCGCACCAATACAAGTCCCTCAACTGTTCAACAACGATCATGCGTGGATTTAACTTTGCCCAAGATTATATATGTGGCCGTAAGCGAACCGACCAGTATTCATCACAATAATTACAAATCTATCGTTAGCACAATTGCCAACTGGTGAAAAAAAAGAATAGGCATGTACCTTTGTTTAACCCTGTTTGATGTGCTACAGCTTCGCTTGTCATTCACCTTCACAGCGTGGAATGGTTCCTCAAATTTTTGAAAAAGCAGGGCGCAAACAAAGGAGTCGCTCGCTTGTTTCGGCCTCGTCGCATGCTGAGCTGGCCGGAGATGGAGCCAGCCCTTTGCTGTACCTCCGCGACGCCGTCCAGGAGCAGCCGATCCGTCGCCGCAGCAGAGGAGACCATTCAAGGCTTGTGACGTCGTGGTCAGGAATGGGATGTGGAGGTCGACTGCTGCTGACTTGCCGATCCGGGTGACGCGCCGTAAGGCGCCGCTGCAACGTGCTATTCGCACATATAGTCGAAGTCTGTTAAAGCGGTGCGGACGGGTGCAGTGGCATGGTGTGCTATCTTCGCCAGGGCGCCAGCCTCCTCGTTGCCCTGGACGCCAACGTGAGAAGGGAGCCACAGCAGCGACAGCTACAAGCGTTGCCATGTTACTGTTTAGTGATATAGGCTCAAAAAGATGGCAAGAGCGATGATTTTCTTGAAATGAGTACACCACCGTTTTGGAAGGAGAACCAGCGCAGAAAAAAAAAAAAGACGGGAAATAATGTGCGTGTTTATACTTTTCGGAAAAGAAACACTGTTCACAATATTATCCTACTATATTACATATGTTGTCTCCAACAAGAAAGCAGTCATGATTATGTAAAAAGAAACATGCTTAATCTTGAACTTATTAGGAGTGCAACTTAAGCTTTACAATTGTCGCATGCGCTAACGAAAACGTTGGGCGAAATAGAGAATATTGGTTAGAGCAAGCGAGGGGGTTCCTTGTTATGGCTTCCAAGCAGCGTTGCACTTATAATTCAGCTGTGAAACATCACTGGTGTTACTATCCATGTGCTGTCGCCCTGGTGGAATTGTACCCTGATTGCGGTATCGTCTCTTGTTGAAAAAATTGGAGGCTTATCAAGGTTAAGCCCAGTGGATGCGAAGCAACCTTAGCGTATCCTTAGCGTTTGGAGGCATCTTGACCGCATACACGCCCGGCGCAAAGACGCTGGCGCGGTTGCGGGCACAGAGACTGACGCGACGGCGGGCGCGCGCCGCTTCATCCCTGGCGTGACGTCACATATCACGTGATGCAGCGATGGTGGCGCCGCCTCCGCGACGGCGCGAACCGAAGCGTGGAGGCCTCCGCCGGGCGACGTCCGACGGCGCGATATGAGGCCCCATCTGCAGCCTGTGTGACGTCATCACGTGACGTCACATCATGTGATCTCACTTCAGGGTCAATGGTGGCCACCGCCGGGAGGCGACCGACGGCGCGATATGAGGCCCCATCTGCAGCCGGTGTGACGTCATCACGTGACATCATGTCACGTGACCTACTTGAAGGTCACTTGAAGGTCAATGGTGGCCACCGCAGGGAGGCGACCGACGGCGCTTTATGAGGCCCCATCTGCAGCCTGTGTGACGTCATCACGTGACGTCATGTCACGTGACCCCACTTCAGGGTCAATGGTGGCCACCGCCGGGCGTCGCGCGAAGGCCCGAAACCTACGTTAATATGCTTCGCATAATATACTTTTTCTCGACACAAGAACTTCACGTCACTGTTGTAAATAGAAATGCTTGACACGTTGAATAGTATTTCATTGAGTGCGCATGGGTTCTGAAGCCCTAGAAAACAAGATGACATTATCAGTGTGACCCGCGCTTAAAATTGCGACATTCTATGTTTGCAAGAAACACATTTTTTTTCACCATTATACATGTATTGCATTCAAACGCACGTTCAGCCTGGATTGCTTTTACAAGCGAAGCTTGTCTATGACTAGCCTGAACGTCCGTGTCTGTTCGCAAAAATCGAGTGGCTCATACCCCCGTTAGCAAGCAAAAATGTCCCTAAAGCAGAGGCTACAAGTCGTGGACGTTTCCAAACCAGAACGACAGTGGCTGATTACGTTCATGTTTAAACGTTTCTCGCTTCGATGCTGCACCTACGTGAACGTGCCTACTACTATACGATGTACGTGTGTAGATTTGACATTTTCAAACGACATGCGTAACATCGAGATGACCGAACCTCTCTGGCAGTATACCTCAGCTATCCCGAAGCTGCTATGCTCACTTGGAAAAAACTGGCCGGGAATGTTTCGGATGTTCGATAAACATGTGTTTCACTGACAACTTGTCTTCATTGATGTCACCAGTATCCGCACAAGGCATATCTCGTTAATCACAAGGGCACGTGGCAAAAGGAACCGTTAGGCATTCAAAGAGGCAAGCCTCCATTCACGGAGTGGAAGGGAAGCTTTCTTCACGGAGTGGAAGGGCCGATAATTTTTTCTCATTGGTGACATACCGCTCTAGTGTAGTCGGTATCATTGTTTTGAATAGAGCTCTCTTTCGAGATCATCATGCTTTCTTATGATGGGACTGGGCGCATACTGGCATTCGAATGTGTACTACCTTCATTTAGGCTGCGTATCTTGTACACCTACGGGCCAGCGCGGGTCCCCATGTCTAATTATGTTTTTGTCACTTGCACGCGTTTTTGCTAGACGATCGTGACGTGGTGCTCGATGGGGATTTCTTTTTCCACTTTATCGGAATGCACGGGAGTCGTGTCGTCTCGTCCGGCACTTTTCGTTGCTGGATACATAGCGAGTTTTTCATAGGCCTTCGTTTGTCTCGATGTGGCGACACCACGCGTCGCCAAGCAGAAATTTAGAAGAAGAAATGTAGCCGAGTATGTCGCCCAATCTGATGTGATAACTTTACCTTCATGTCTTATTTATATGTCCGATCACAGACCAGTTATACTTGAAGCTTGCTACCCTGATTCTTTATCAGCAAAACCTTGGCGCCTCGACATCCGCGTTCTAAATGACGCACCCTCGCGCTCCTGTTTGTCAAGAGTCTTGTGCGCCTCTCTTTCTATATCTCACCCAGAGTCACGGAACGCGCACAAGGTGCAGTGGCGTCTGCATTGTTCAGTTGAAGGACGTGCGCTCAGACGACGTATGTCAGAATAACTGGTGGACACTGCCGCGAAGCTCCGTATTGCCCTTCGGGTCAATCCACTGACTCCGCTGATATGGTCCTGGAAGCTTGAGTTACGGAGGCGTTTCCAACGCCTCATCGCAATGTCGTCTTGGTAACCTGCTGCTTGGACATAGTATCGCCAAGTCGATCGTAGCAGAATACATCCCCAGATATGTCAGCTCACGCGCGTCATTCTTTTTTTCACTTTTTCATTGCACCTCGGAGCACTGTAGACTTTCTGTACAAATTAAATTTGTGCGGCCTTTCTGCATATATTTTCCGGTTGTGCAAATAAACACGAGCCGGTTCAAACAAACCTTAACCATGATTTTTTTCCCTGTTGAAGGGGAATGAATATTTGAAGGGAAAAAAATTCGGTTCGACACTTTACACTCGTGTGGGACGATACCGAGCCATGTGATTATAGGTCGCGCACGCGAGAATGAACCACTTTAGCCGGCTCACACTCAAGCGCTTTCACTCACACGGAACCTCACGACGACGCCAGTAATGCACCCGGAGTTTCCATTGTTGGATATGGACCCTTTTCCTGGAATCACTCAAGTTCCCCGAACACATCCAATCGCTGTGGAATTCCAATTATGGTGCGCCGGGGTGCGTCTACCACGTTTCCGGGTCTGCCAGACAGTTTGGCGACCCCCACCTTATGCGCCGTACGTCGAGCTATTGTCACCACTCCTGCATGACTGCATGCAGCCGAGAATCTCAGGCCGATCTCGCTTACGTCGTGCCTGGGAAAACTGTATGAGAGAATAGTCACCAGAAGGATCCAGCAGCACCTGGAGAACGGGAGGTGGTACCCTGACAGCATGTATGGCTTCAGGGCCAACCTATCGACGCAGGACGTCCTCCTGCAACTCAAAGAGGAGGTACTCGACACAATGCCCAAGGCGGGTGAAAACGTTGTGATGGCGCTCGACATCAAAGGCGCCTTCGACAACGTCAGCCACGCGGCCATAATGGAGGGCCTCAACAACACCAACTGCGGAAGGAAAGTACACGACTACGTCAAGGACTTCCTAACCGACAGAACGGCAACGGTAGGGCTGGGGGAGTTGAGAAGCGACACCTTCTCCACACCGTGTAAAGGCACACCCCAAGGCTCCGTGATATCGCCCGTGCTATTTAATGTGGCGATGATCGGCCTGGCAAAACGACTCGGCGAGATTCAGGGCATCCAACACGCGATGTACGCGGACGACGTCACGGTTTGGGTCACGCAAGGTTCACTGGGAGAAAAACAAGAGAAGCTACAAGAGGCTGCGCGCTGTGTCGAAAAGTACACCAAAGAGAGGGGACTGGTATGCTCCACAGAAAAATCCGAACTACTGAGAGTAGGTAGACACCCCACCCAAGCAACACTGGAAGTAACGCTTGACGGTCAAAACATCCCAGAAAAGAATATGATCAAAATCCTGGGCATGTGGCTACAGGGCAGCAGAAAATGCAGCCACACCATCAGCCTGCTGAGCAAAGTGACGGAGCAGGTGGGCCGGATGATCAACAGGGTCTCCCAAAAAAGATACGGCATGAAAGAGGAAGACACACTCAAACTCGTCGGCAGCCTGGTCGTCAGCCGAGTCATCTACTCGCTACCGTACCACGCGATGACCAAAGGAGAGAGGGAACAGGCGGACACAATACACGTCAAACGAAAAACTGCTCCAACTGGGCATCAGCAACACTTTCAGCGAACTGGCGGAAGCCCTGCTTGAAACGCAAAAAGCCAGACTCAATAGCACCCCTGCAGGGAGAGCGCTCCTGACTAGGCTGGGACGGGACACGAACGGACACGTAGATAGATACACAGACGTGCCCGACTGCTTAAGAAAAACAATAAGCGTTAGGCCAGTACCTAAGAACATGGACCCCAACCTCCACAAGAGCAGAAGGCAGGCGCGAGCCGAATACGTGGAAAAGACACAAGCGCTACTAGAGAACACGGTGTACACGGATGCTGCCACGTACCCGCGAGAAGGGAAGCGCATGGCCACGGCGGTGGTGGTGGATGGCGACGGAAGTCTGATCACATGTGCGACGGCAAAGGCAGCCGACACAGCAGAGGCCGAAGAAATTGCCGTGGCGCTGGCGGCAGTATAGAAGGATATAGGACAGGCAGGCCTCTAAACATCTTAACAGACTCGAAGGAAGCGTGCAGAAATTACACGAGGGGCAGGATTAGCAAAGCCGCCCTCAGGATTCTTGGCGGAGCCAACTTCGCCGAGAGGAACATTACAGACAAGTTAATTTGGATTCCGGCCCACGCAGGCATAGAGGGTAACGAAAGGGCAGACAGCCTAGCTCAAGAGACCACGTTCCGAGCAGAGCAATCGCGCGCCCCGGAGTATCACCCACACGCTTGTGAAGGAGGATACACAGAAATCTTAAACTTATACAGAGGGACGAGAGCAAAATATCCCCCACCGCACAAAGCTCTAACGCAGGAGAAAGCAATGAGTTGGCGCAGATTGCAGACAAACTCCTTCCCAAATTTATACATACTAAACAAAATGTACCCAACACAATACAGAGACAGCTGCCCATGGTGCGGGGCCACACCCACACTATATCATGTCACATGGGAATGTAAACACAATAAATCATTCCACCAACACAATAACCCGAGTGTGGAGCGATGGGAGAGTCGGCTTACCAGCTGCGAGCTCACGGCCCAAAGGGCCTTAGTGCAGCACGCTAGTGAGGTAGCTAGGCTCAATGGAGCCCTGGAATAGGGGCCCACCCTTGCCGGAAGAGGCTCCAAGTCGCCGGCGCCCAAGACGACCGAGACCTCGAGACGCTAAATCCTTGAAGGAACCAAATAAAGTTTCTCTCTCTCTCTCTCTCTCTCTCTCTCTCTCTCTCTCTCTCTCTCCCGAAAGTGAAACGGGAGGCTGACACGGTCCCAGGTAGTTGATCTTGGTCCCGAGCAAAGCTGTTTTTCACTTCTGGAAGGTCATTCGAGAACAACCCGTCTCCTCCGGCTGAGCGCTTGCAGGCAAGGAGGCAACGCCGGTGGTGAGTCATCCATCGGACAGTGGAGCCCTTGGAGCGACCCCATTGGCCGAATGTGACAGCACTTGCACGGGCGCCTACCACTGGAGGAAAATGACGACACCTGAGCTGACTCGACGATTGGCCGAAAATGATGTGACCCCGAGTCACCGAAGGGGTTAAAAGGGAGAGACGAGGAGAAGACACATTCATTCATTCATTCGTTCTACTTGCCACGGATCCCAGCATCCGATTTGCTTCCAGCCGTCGATGACTTTATGGCTCTTCATTACTTTGAGTTATTAGTGTAAATAATGTAAATAAACCTTCAGTTCTCAAAATCCTCCTCAACGTCGGCCAACTCCCGCACTCAACGGCAAGATCCAATACCATATAATTGCTATCGCAATAATACAGAGATATGTTTTGGTTCCGTGCCCCTTTGTCGTGGAATAATGCGTTGGCGAAGTCTATGACATGACAGAAGCCTCTATTGTGTGGATAACGCTGAGTGCAGCCAAAGAGGCACACTATCAGTCGTATCTTTCAACGTGTGAAGTGGATGAAGACGTCAAGTATGATTTACCCGAAAGCATAGCCTTCTTAAAACGAAAAGGCAAATCAAGGCAATGAAACGCAAGCACAATACGCGTGACATTACGCATGTGGCATCGGGGAACTTGTGACAAAGCCTTGTTGCCAAGGCTTTCTGTACGTAGTACATTTTCGAAACGATCCGAGCAACGATCAAGACGCTACGAATGAAATCCATTTACGTCAGAGTAAAGTTCCGAGATGATTAGTCCTCCCCTCCCCCGCCCTCCCAACAACCCCTTGAAATAAGAGGTTAGCACTTAGACGTGTCGTACGCTCCTCCATTTATTTGTTGCCAAGCCTTAGTTTATACGACTAAGCATGGGCACGACATAAGTAGTCTGCCGGCATCCCTAGTGTGGCGAAATCCCTTTTGTACAGATCGGTTAATTAATACATCACTGCTTAGTTTCTTGCTATGCCTTCCTTTTCTTTCTTCGTTTTTTACAAAACCTATTAGTCATGCTATCCAGAATGCTATATATATTTTTTGCCTTAAATTTATGTGTAAGTGTGCCCCGCTTTTGGTTGCTAACTGTTAAATAGCTGAAATGTTTCACTTTTCATATCATCGTTCATCATTCACTTGGCAATTTAACATTTTGAAGAAGATGGGCAAGCACTGTACTTGCTGCCAAGCTTTGCAATATGTGTTAATGAAATTATTAGTTAATACATCCACTCACCCTGAGATGCGGGAAGACCATACTGCTAAGTACGCATACACTAGCCTATTGTGTTGAGGTCTTTTAAACCGTATTATCGTACCTACTCTCATATTCTTGGAACGTGCCCTTCAAAGTAAATACAGGTACAAAAAGAAAGAGTACGGCTACGCCAAGTTTAACGAGTGGTTCTGCTTCTTTTCGACACATATGTTGCCTGTTTATTTGCGTACGCGTCTTCTCATTTGGTTGTTTAGCACAGTTTATTTTTGTTTACAGACTTGTATTCCTCGCACGACGGCAAAATTCGTCCAGTTCAGTCCTATATCTCCATAACGCGTCGTTGTTTGCAAGCAAGCAAAACACAAGATAAATTATAACACAATACAACGATTAACGTATTTCTAGTAGAGGTGGTCGATATGACAATTTCCGCAACTTTTTGTTTTTTCTTCCGAGTTTAACAGAAATGTGTCAATGTGCGAAAGTATGCACAGTTCGGTGTTTCCAGTTTTTTGTTTCTTCTTGCTTTTCGAGATGCATATGTACACTTCTTGCCGACATATCTATAGCAGTGCTTAATGCACTATTTCTTTTGTATTGCTTGTGTCCATTGTTTCTTTTATAATTTCTACGCCAGCTGCTTTAGAGCCACCAGTCCTAATACCAACCAATGTTATAACCATAGGAGATCCCCCTGACAGTTTTCACCTTGGGACCTGCTTGTAGAACACCTATATACAAAGAATAAGGCGGGCTTTCGTGTGCCTTCGTCTTAGTATTGGGACCCTTACTATTTTGTGACGCGACATGTTGCTAATTAGCAACAATAGGGACAAGTATGCAGTTGACAAAGTGATACTTCGACCTATCGAAAGGTCAGCCAGCCTGTTTGTGACGCTCTACCTTGGTTAACGGGAGTCCTAGAGATTTCCGAAAAAAAATCTGATAGAGTTAAATCTGGCTATAGAGTCTATGGAAGCTACAAGCACCTGGGTTCAGCCAATATGGGAATGATTGTTAGCACATAGATTTGCCTAAACTTCGTTTTTCTGGCTTTAAAAGATTTTATGACATTGCAAATCTTTCATTCTTGACAAAGTACCGCCTTATGAATGCAACAATTCGCGTTAGTCTTGCATGTCTGCGTATTCTTATGACCTTTTCTGCTCAGAAACATAAGATTGCGGAGCCATTTAGGCCGATATGGTATCAAGTGCAGTAAATTAAAGGCTCTAAAAAGTTTGAACCCCAAAGTACGCTAAGCAGGCAAGTCCTTGTAATAATCATCAAACATCATGCAGGCTGAATGGTTGCAGTGCCAGAATTCCGTCTAGAAATTTTTCTATGATACTTTATGGCAGCAATGTCTCATTATACCATCTTTCATGCATACCGTATGGACCAATATGTGTTACCCTCGTAGAGCCGTTCAGAGCAAACACACTTAATCCTGCAGCCCCCATGTTAACCCCCAGGCCAACCATTACAGGGTTAACCTCGTACTGGCCAATGTATCACATGCGCTACGTTGAGTCGCCAACGACACCCAGTGGCCAGCTGCACGGTGCACCCCACGCTGAGATACCACTGTGTTGACAGCAGACGACAAAGACACGGAGAGTGAGCACTGGCATGCGATAAGAACAGGCTGGGAATCCGCCTCTTTCATGTTCCTGTGCTGCCCTCTGACGCACGCCGCTGGAAACGTTTTGGAAGGGTGTCGGAGATTTCGCCTGTTGATTTGTGTACCTGCGCCCATGTTGAGTGTGCGTCGGTTGTGCGGTTCGTAAATCGCGATTAATTATTAATGGTTTTTCCGGGGCAGCATGTCGTTCACCCATCGAGTATAGTGGTTGAACATGCGCAAGTGCGCTGTTGTGGCAACAGCGCGGCCGATAAAGGTACGCTAAGTTCCGTCTGCCGACACGGCTGCCTTAAGTTCGTTGTAGCTGATGTCTGCGATTGCACATCGCTTTTTGTATTCCTTTTACACATTCACTGAACATTTCGCATATTCAAGAAGCCTTCGAGCGCAGCCTTACGCGTGGGATTTGCCAAAGCGGTGCATTTGTTTACCTCTACAACTTCATATCGCTGTAAGCTTCAGTTATTGTAGAAACAGCGCATCGCTGGTGTGAAATAATCACAAAACGTAGTAAAACATACAGACGAGTCAGTATGAGCGTCCGAGTCCCTTAAACAACTGCAACTCTGATCCAGACACATATATATTACGGGCTGTTACTGCTGATTCTCGCTTTTGTTTAACTTCACCATACTTACAGTTTGCACATGCTATAAAGTATTATTAGAGAGAACTGTGCTCGGCATAAGTCCCCACTTATATGCCGTGCAGTTCTCTCGCGAAAAGGCAGATGCCATCGCTGACACCGTTGGCAACTGAGCGAGTTTATGCTGCTGTATCGAATGCACTGTCTCTTCTTTCCTGTTTGACGCAGAGGTAAACAATGCTTCTTTGGAATTAAGAAATGCCAGCATAACAACACACACAGACCCACCATTTACGGGAATGCAACCGGCAGCGTTCGAGAACGGTGACCAAAGTTTAAGTTCGCACAGCGCTGTGTCGCCGCTTGCCGCTTGCTGTGTACGTGCCGTGCGAAATTAGATATCAAATCGCTATAGGGCCGCAACCTAACTATAAGAGCGGTTTCCTTACGAAAGGAACTGCTTAGTTTTTAAGTCCAGCTCCATCGGTAGCGGGTGCACGAACTCGACGGGGTCAGGCCTAACCCAAACTTCGCTAAACAGGATCAACATTGACTCAAAGTTCACGCGCACGGCTTGAGAGGACTGAAGCTCGTGCATTTCGACTTCGAAGGCATCTCGGCGCATTTTGAGCGCGAATAATTATATGTACAAGTGAATGAGCTGCGGCTATCGCGTTGTCGGTTCGACGGCTGATCACGTAGGGTTTAATCAAGCGCTATCACGGTCGGCACGCTGATATTGTCAGTGCTTTCGACACGAAAGCCCGTCGCGCTATATGACAAATCGCACCCATCGGTTGCGTCGTTGTCGGCCTATTACGATCAAATGGTCTCAGTGACACAGTGCTGAATAGTCGGCCAATCGTCGGCGTCAGCGTCTTGTCGGTCTCGTATCGACCCAATGTTATCACGCCTTAAAAGAGTACATGAAGTCAGGCATGCGCTGCCACCACCTGCAACAGTGGGCCGACGCTGCAAGAAGACTGCGTCAGCAACGTGTTTCTGAAGTGTCGCCCAAGTGTAACGCACTGGTTTATCGATAAATTTGATAGCCGTCAATGCAAGGCGGCAACTACGTGGTTCACGGTGCAGTCCGGATGAAGCCCTGGCACTTTTCTGTTTCAAAGTGGGGTTGCAGTCTTATGCACGTTTTCGGCACCGCAACGACGTCGAGCTACCAGTAGAATTTCAACGCGATACATGGCACGAGCGTTTGCAACAGCGCACCTCCAAGCGCTTTCCTTTTCGGGGTGCTTTCCCCCGATACCTGGCCGCGCGGCCGCGCGCGCGTCCCTTCCAAAACGTTTCGCGACTAATCCGCTAGGGCAGGGCGCATGCGCCGTCGCGCCGTGAATGAGGCGGACCGTTCTTTCGTTCTCTCTGCTAGTTTCTGCAATTTTTTGTTTTATTTTGTATTAGCGATAAAGGGTACATCCGTCTTCAAGCGTACATTCGATAAGAAGATCATGCTAGGTCCACGCCTCCATTGCGCCGGTGAAGCAATTTTCACAAAATATTATGCATTAAAAATATATTCGAAGTAACCTACTTCGGTAGCTTGAAAAACTATGTAGGTTACACAAAGTGGTATGTCATGGCCCTGCCGTAACGGTTGGCTCCAAGCACTGTGCAAGGGCGAACACCTTACTTACCAGTTCAGTGCAGAAAAAATATATCAACGTGTTTCATTGCGAAAAAAAGTATATGAACACTTCAAGGGAATTTTAGACCTGAGTCATAGAGAAAGGATTCAGCAAGAGCGAAACTCCCATAGAGCCTAGCGGCCGAATTGAATGCAGAGCGCCAAGCAGCCGACATTAATGCCTTTACCGCACCTGATTTCGGTTTTGGGTGCGCGTGTTTTGAACGCTAGCTGGAACGCGTTGCACCGGCTGCACTGATCAGCGCTGCATTTTTTTTTATTTTTCTGCTTCTAATGCTCAACCGCACATGGTCATGGTGCGGAATCGTTTTATTGTTAAATAAATATGATCAGAAACGATGTTTGCAAGCCTCAATTGAATATGCGCCACGTGCAATTTTACAAGGAAGACGCAAGGCGCCTTGTGAAATGAGGACATGTTTCTTTTACTCCCTTTTGTGCATTCATCCAATCTTCACAAGGCAAGCAGCGGTAGTTCCCGTACGAAGCTCCATAGGAAGAGGTCAGCTCCGAAAAGTAAATTACAGGCATGTGTCATTTTTGTCTTAACACGTTATAGGAATAACGCGTGTAGAGGTGAAACGTGCGATGTATGTGAATCGGCGGCATTACAAACAAAAGCAATTCGCTTTTACACACATAGCGTAGAAACTACCCGACTCATCTCAAGCAATACCGTACATACCGTACATGCCACGAAAACATCTGATTTCCAAGCGATACCCCATTTTTAGGCTTTATTTTTTGCACTTTAAGAGCACAGATACACGGGTTGCTGGACGTATGAAAAAGAACTGGGCTTCTGCCGACGCGGTAGTATAGGCTACGAATACACAGAGGTGGCCACAACATAGGCCCTCAACCAAATCTTCCTAGACTCTTGCAGAATGCCTTCTACTGGCACTCAAGTCAAAAGCTTGCGTGGAAAGCCTGTTTTCAGTCATTCAGGAGACAGAATTTTCAAGTTCTTGGTTTTGAGTTCATTAACAAAATTAATTAATTAAATTAACGAAATTAATAACAATAATGCTCGGGTTCAAAGAAAACCTCAGGAATTTGTCCCAGCAAGGTTCTGTACACGTGCAACTGCGTCACACGACCGAACTGCTTTTC
Source organism: Dermacentor variabilis (assembly GCF_050947875.1). Lineage (NCBI taxonomy): Eukaryota > Metazoa > Arthropoda > Arachnida > Ixodida > Ixodidae > Dermacentor > Dermacentor variabilis. The sequence continues at coordinate 51,731,434 of NC_134570.1, read as the reverse complement.
GCTAACTGCGTCACAACACCAGGCCTGGCGCCTGCTCTAATTTGTAAAGTTACCCATGCCTGCAATGGTTCCTCTGCTATCGCCTCCTAGCTTTTTTTTCATCAATACTCGAAACTTATCTGGCTTATCTTGACCGCTGACTAGTTAACGCTGCCACCTGCTTCGAACCCCAACGCTTCTGGAAGGCGGCCGTTGCGTGCGGTTTTGGCTAAGTGGATGAATCCCTTGGTATTCCATTACAATGTGCTGAGCCGTATGTGGATTTTTGTCTACACCAGGCACATCCCTCCCACTGTAGCGAATATTGACTCCCGTATGTTTTCTTGTGCTCGGGCAGCCAACATCGACCTCAAAAAGCAATTTACTGCGCTTTGTGTTGAAAAACCTAGAAGCTGTGGTGGCCATCGGGTGGATGAAAATCGAACCACTTCCGCAGAAAAAGTGCAGTAGGTGCAGCGTCAGAACAGATGGCTAATCTTAGTAATAACTGAACAGTAAAGCGTGGCTACTAAGTAAAATTAGCTTTGCTAATCTGGTTTTACGCTTTAATTTATGCTGTCGTGAAGAACGGCGCATAGCAAGGGCGAATTTGAATCTTACTTCTTTTAATTCTTCGTCTTGGATGCCGCGCCCCATAACGTCGCAATGAAATTAAATACAGCCATGTAGGCCATTTAAATTTTAATCGAAACGGGAGACCTGGGCCCCACGCACGTTCTTACGTTACGTGCGCATGGCTATTTTTTATTTATTTATTATTTATTACAAATACTTTCAGAGCCCGAGGGCATTACGGAAAGGAGTGGTTAATAAATATACAAGAGTGCAATAATACAATTTATGAATATACAAGTTAACCAAGAAAGTAATCTTCAATGGCGCCTCTGAACTCAGTGTCGACAATGGCAGCAATGGATGCAGGAAGGTGGTTCCATTCTGCACTGGTTTTGGGAATGAAAGAATAATTATATAAGTTGGTTCGGCAAAATGGCACACCAACCTTGAACTTGTGGTCCACACGCCATGAAATGTGCGTCGGTTGAAGAAAAAGACAGCTTTTTAAAATGTCATTTTGATGATAGATTTTGTGAAAGAGGCAGAGACGAAGAAATTTACGACGTAAAGACAGATCAGGCAGGTTTAGTGTGTTCTTCATAGTGGATACAGAAGCGTAGCGGGAATAATTTGATAGAATAAACCGGGCTGCGCGATTCTGAACAGATTCATGGGAAGCGATTAGTATGGATTGACTGGGGTCTCAGATGCTAGATGCGTATTCTAGTTTTGGACGGACTAAAGTTTTATAAAGAATTAATTTTAAGGAAGACGGCGCTTTGGAAAAGTTACGGCGCAGGTAGCCAAAAGTGCGGTTAGCATTGCGGATTACGTAACCAACGTGTGCGTGTTCCAGGATAGGTCGTTAGTAATATTGACACGTGTACTTATATTTATCGGGCGACCACCTTTCACCGCCTAACAAATGTTATCGCACAGCGCGGTACGCGCCTGCATGTATCCGAAGTTTCTGGAAAGTTATCGATGCTTCTACCCGCTGTGTGTTGTCGCCGAACCTTGTGTTATGTGATTTCATCGCGTGACGCGAATGGTGTAGAACTTTGTGGAAGGCACGCGGGTCCCAACGATTAGTCTGGAACATTCGATGACTGATGTATAAAAGACGACGCACTGGACCCGCTGATCATCCGATCGCCGACTGCGTTCGACGCTCTCGTTGTGCTTTAAGTGTAGCCTGTTTTTGTGGGCACAGGTTCGCCCAATAAAAGTTAGTTTTGCCTTTCACAGTATTGCGACTGTGTCCTTTGACGTCACGACCACGTGCCGATATTAATGCCAAGGTATTTGTAGGAGTCAACGGGATTCAAGTGAAACTGTCGTTACTAAATACAAAAGGTGGCCTGCAAACATAACCAGGTGCGCAAAATTGAGCCGTATTGCATGGTTATGCACTTGTAACTGATCGATTGGAAGGTCACGCCCTCACCGAATAGCTCAACAAGCAGAATGGAGTCTAGACAGAGGACACATGCGTTCCGCGCGTGCGTATCATGCGCTGTTCCCCTCTGCCTTCAATTGTTACCGCAAGGCGAGAAGAGGGAAAGGGCGTGGGTTGAATAAGTTGTCCACGGGCGCAGTGGGCTGTATGCTTCGCCGACGTTATTCAAAGTTTATTTGACATCACACGCACGCAATATATACACGACGTGATATAAGGAACATATCATTGAAGAATGGTTGGCCTGTGCGCCCAAGAAGAAGAATAAATACATTTGCGATCACATAGATGATGAATACAAATCATTACATCTCTATTTCCTTGAACAAAGCCATTATCTGGTTTCTGATTATACAAAGCAAGACACTACAATACGTTGTAGAATAGGCGAATGCCGAAACAAAAAAACAATACGTATCCAGCAGATGTAATCAAAATACACGTTGGAAAAGAATGACATAGGGTACAAACTCCGCAACAAAAGAAAAATTCCGCTTCACAATTTGAGGACACATTGACCTCCGAAGCAATGGCAATGCGTATATAATTCTGCCTTCGTAGTAGATTGTTTCTAGCCTGTCGACGTCGTGAACCGCTTCGCCAGAGCACGCAACTAGCCAGCTTACACTTCTTAGTTCTATCAGGGCACATTTCGGTGAGAGATACGGAAAAGGCGGGAAGGCTTAGCCGGGCCCACAACGGGCTTGTGCATTCTACGCATGGTGAACAGCGGTGGGAAAAGTAGCAGGCCAGAAATCTACAACAGCACGAACTGCATGCGCGACTAGCACGGAAAATGTCGTACTTCAAGTATTTTCGCAGCGCTGAAAAGATGGGACACGAGGACTACGAAGACAAAAACCTGACACCAGGAGAGACGAAAAGCACGTTTGTATCTTTGCAGTCATAAAAGAATTCTCAGGAACAGAAAGACTCAGCGAGTACGTTTCCGTGCCTCTTCGGTACATCGAATAGGTTTTGTGACGGCATCTTCAAAAGAGAACTTTTCTCTGCATCTTCCCCTCGCTTTGCTGGTGCTCCTGTTCTGACAAATATGCAACCTGGACCACTGGTAGTGTGTCACGTGGTATATGGGCGCACGGAAAACTAGTTGCTGGCTGCTGTCTTTCTGGGTAAACAAGGGTCACCGGGTTTGTGTAGTGTTGACATCTTGGGGCATTACCACTGGGTACGTGTCCAATTGTACGGCTTGAGAAAATGGGCATGTATCACTCAGAATGTGCCAATTCTTAGCCAATTGCGCAGAATGGGTGCGTACCACTGTGACCCAAGACGCATGGAAGCTTTAGAAGTGCGTCGAACTTCTTTGTAGGTACACCACTGATCAACAATTATTCCTGAAATTAAACGAAAAGGATAAAGTAAGGAGTGTTATGGAACACTCACATGCAGATGATATAACCTTCATTTTTTTAATTAAGAGAAACTGTAAAACACAAACAAATATGAATCTACTAAACTGAGACAGGGTAACAACCAAATGGGAGAACAATATAGTAACAATTTAGTCGGTGGAAATCACAAATGAGCTTTTCTATAAAACCGCATACATTCCTGCCCGATAGTCGGATCTTCGAAATGGTGACGTTGCGTGAATATTTAAGGACAGTCCAAAGTGGTGCAGAGTAATTTCCAATGCACTCCCTCTCAAGGACGAGAAGCGTCTAAAAACCAGCAAAAGATATTTGTTTCGAATTGGTTACAAAGAGACATGAGGAAAAGAGTGCCTAAGAACGACATCTGTGCATCTCAAAATATATTAATGTACTGTGCACAGGAGTACATATACCCTGTGGAAAAGAAGTAGAAGATTGCACACAATTGTATAATTTTATTTGCATTTCTTCATTTTTTTCTCACATTCTCTAAATTAATCTTCCGATTCCCCACAGTGGGTATGTGCCATTCGTACATAGGATCATCATCATCGTCTTAATCGTCGTCATCGTCATCTCGTGCACTAGCGGGGTCGTGCATGACCTTCTGCATCTACCTTCAGCGCCTCGTTCTGCGGACTCCGTAGTCTTTCTCTCGCGTCTAGTCGTCGACCACGACAACGCGCCTTCATGGACGAAGAAAATCGGCCTGGCAGGGAGGAATGTAAGCAACTCACTGTGCAAGGTGTTTGGTAGAACGCCTTCAGACACGAATCTCATAAACGACTGTCGACGAATGTGCCTCACTTAAATAATATGCTTTCAAGACATTGCAGGCTGTCTCAAGTGACGTCAAAGCAGTAGGATAACTTCCGAATAGGGTTTGCCTGAGCTCGTTGGTTGCACATAGCCCAAATGGTTTCCAGCAGAACGTTCTCACACGGAAAGGAAGAGACGACCACACACGCCGACCCACGCTGGTCATAACGTTCTGCTCGAAACCAATTGTTCTGTAGGATAACGCTTTCTCTCTATGGCCATGCGCGTTGTGAAGTGTCCATGCGCTCCACTATAGTACGCCTGGTGGGTTCATCGGCTTGTAGCAGGAGGTATGCACCGTAAGAGGAGCGGTGAATTTTCTAACGCGAAATCTCAGAATGTGTGGCTGATGAGTGTTTCCTCCGCACCATATGTTATGACGCTGCTGTTGGCAGGCGATGTTTAGGCCCTCGTTGCCCATGTCGGTGTCGACGATGGCACATTTGATCGCGATCAAGGCCGACAAGGATGAAACTTCTGACCGCAACTTGATCCTTTCCGGAAGCTCGCACAAGGGAGCTTACGGGACTCACAGACATCACTCGCTTTCGGTTTGAACGATATTTAAAAGTGTGCGCGTGACAGGGGTTTTGTTATTGGCTGCTGTAGCCTTACGGGACACGTCCGTTGCTATCGCTTTGACGGATGCGTCGTGCTGTCGAAAATTGGCGTCGTCTTCTTTCCTCACGGTGAAGCGTTACGTCATGTGGTTCTTATTAACCGCCGGCTCCTGTTACCACCGCCGATTAAATGACAAAATGGAAAATATCTAGGCCTAACGCACTCGCCGTTCAAGATTATCTGCACTTCGTCAGTCCGTGTCTCTTCAATGACGCTTCTCGCTGTCGTAAGTCTTGCCTCACGGTGAGCCGTTCTGACATCCATCGGCCGGTAGCAGCTGTTTCCGCCTCCGACTAAGAGACATACGGATTATAGCCGGTTTTCTACTAAAATTGCTATAGTGGGACCTCTGGCTCGGCATTCAGTCAGTCAGCAATATAAATGGCGTTTAGTGCATATATACTTGTCCAATATTCGTGCTTGGGACTTCAGAAGCTCTTATGGCTTTGTTTGCTCAGCTTTATCTGCCATATAATATATTGGCACAAATGTTGAAGCAACCCATTGTTTTTCGAAACGCATATAGCACATGCATAATCACTGGTGATTATGGCATGTGAAAGGCAAAATTTTGTGGGAAATGATCACTTTGCGAACTGACAACACCGTTCGAAGCCACATAAGGTCGATGGGGAAATGCACGCCGATGAATCTCGTGCTGTCTGAGTCTCCTTGCTTGCAGCTCTCGTACACACGATAGCGCTAGATTTCCTTCTAGTGTTTCTTTAGAGCGCAGCTCCTGGCGCCCGTTCGTGCGGCGAGCGTCGGCGTTGTCCCTCGTAACGGAGCGAACGAGCGCAGCGAAGAGTGAAAGCGAACGCGGAGCGCAGCTGCAGATGAAAGACGCCGATGGCGTGGAGAGCGCGAGCGGGAAATCGGAGGAGGCAAGTATGGTCAAAGCGTGAGAAATAAAGCGTAGTTCTGTGCAAGGCGGATTTTGCGGAGACGAAGGCTACGAGATGGCGCCAGAGTAGCGCACTTCGTCTGTAGGGAAACAAAGCGCTGCTGGAGCGGAGGCCTTCCTTCGGCGGTTGCTGTGTATCGCGCCCACGCATAAGGCTAAACCCCACGAGCGCCATTTTGTGCGCGACACCGACGAGCGAAGGCTTCGAGCGACGAATCGGGCCGTCGCTTGAACAGATCGCTCGGTCTCGTCGCGCGATCGCTCGGTTCTGCAAATTTAGAATTCGTCGCTCGCCGCCCGGAAGCTCTATAAGCGACTAGCCAACAGTAGGCTGCGGGAATGGGATGTATATCGGTGACGTACTACCAGTTTGCGCACGTACGCGCTTCTCAGCATACAAACGGAAGGAGCAGAACAAGCGAACTACCGAATTTTGATATGTAAACGAAAAAAAAAAAGCTACTGCAAGCCCGTAGAAAATACTTTATGTTGCTTTGTACAGTGAAACGAATCAACTTAGATTAATACAGCAAGTGCAACGCCAGCTATAGCGCTAACTCAGTCCCCTAATACCGGAAACATTGGAGAGCCATCGCGCGAAGCGGTGGCTTCCTTGGAGTTTGACTTCAGGGCGACAAGCGAATGCGACAGCCATCTCCATCGCGTCGCTTGTCGCTGTCGCGCAATAAATCACTTGCATGGGGTTTATACCTAAAGCTCCTTGATAATACGAAAGTAGCGGCGTTCTCCTCCCCACGGCACTTTCCTCCTTTATTCTACTCGCCCGCCAGTCGCGCGCGCTGCGCACGGCACGCTTTTTTCTCCTGGGCTCTCGCGGACGAACCGCAGCATTCTATGGAGGCGCGTTATTTTGGGCCAGTTGCGTGCCCCACTGGTGCTTAAAATTTTGAGATATGCTGATAACAGTATCGACTATGCTGAAGGCCACATTTATTAGGAGATTTGTTTTTTCTTAAAGGCGTATGAACGGGGTATGCTGATGTAAAAGGAGCTGTGAGGTGAGTTCTATACTCCAGACATTTTTCTGCCACATGATGTGATGATTTACTTTGTGCATCTGATCTAGCATTGCTACTGAGGTATCCCTCTGCGTGTGGCGTATTAAGCGAAAGCCTTAGATCTGCTTCAAGGTCGTCTTGTGAGGTATAAAAAATAGCATGCGACCAAAGAAAGGCCGGAAGAGAAACCAAAGAATGTCCCGCCGTATATATGAGTTGATTACTCATTAGCAAAGTTAATAATCATCGATTAGTGATTGTATTAAGATGGAGTAACATGTATTAGGGAGGATTACTGTGTATTAAGGTGGATTAAGGACGATGAACGTGGATTAAGGTGCATGCATAAGGAGGGTCAAGGTAGATAAAGGAAGATAAAGGTGGATTAAGGTGAAATACGTCGCAATGCTCAGCATTATTGCCTCCATAATATTATCTGCATGACTACATAATGACCACAACCATGATTGATTGCTCAACATGCGTAATCAAAGCGCATTGATGCATTGATTTCTGCTCGTGTTAAATCAATGGCAAAAGTTTCCCGACAGAAGAAAGCCACAGAGAGTTGTTTTAAAATATTCTATATTAAAGCGAAGACTCCTGGCCTCCACCTAGATGGCGCTATCAACAGCAAGAGTGCGCGATCATGTGAACACCCCCTGCACATTGCTTGTAAACGTAGGAAAACCACATAACAAGTAAAATAATAATCGTCGCCCACTCATGCGTGCGTGGAAGTGCAGTTTAAAGCAAATTCCAAAAATCCAAGGTGTCCTTGGTTATCGCCTAAGAGATGCCAATGCGAAAGCTTAGTAAGGCGTACTGTAATTCACCTTAATTCACCTCCATCAACTCTAATTCAGCTAAATTTACCCTAGTCCATCTTAATCTACTTTAATCCTCCTTCATCAATCCGTATTCACCTTATTTCAAACTTATCGACCTTAATCCTGTTTTACGGCGTTAATCCTCCCTAATCGCTAATCCACCATAATCCACCTTAATCCACCCTAATACTTCTTTCTCCACGGCCCTCACTTCTTAAGGGGCGTGGAGCAACCGAGGAGGTTGCGTGGCGGCGGCAGAGCTCATAGAGTGGCGGATCTTTCAAATTATCAAGGGACTTTAGCCCATGCGTCACCCACTCACTGCCTCCCGCGATCTCCCAATAAGCGAGGCTGTCGGGCCATACTTCGCTCGGTTTATAATGCGCCGCACCAGATTCTCCGCGCCGGCTAATATATCGCGAAATGAAGACACGCCTTAAGCTGCGCTGAAATGTCGCATAAGGGAGTACCGTAATCATCAAGGAATATGTCATCCAATGAATACCTAAAATGTGGGTAAATCAATAAAAGAATCAAACAAGCACTTTAGATACGTTAGATACGACCTAACGCGAAAATGAAATCGTAATGGATAGGCGGCGGATGCTGTTAGCGACTGGCTGGCCTTTAATTTATTTTATATTAGCGATAGACGGTAAATGTGTATTTTTTTCGTTTCTTTCTTTTCTGATGCCGAAGTTAGACAAAAGCTTTATTTAAGGTTTACAAATGCATAGCGCCACGTATGTATTTTCTAAAGAAAAATGAAAATATAGAAGATATCTTAAAACAATAAGCGTAGGTAGCTAGAGAAATTGTTTAGGTTATAAAGAAAAGCTATCTTGTAGAGCTGCCGTAACGGCTGGCTCCAAAGACCGTGGAATAGTGGGAATATTGTTTCGCCGCGTATGCAACTGCGCTCAAATTTCGCGTTAAGAAGTACCTAAGTCGGGGATGAATGTTCTGTTGACAACTCCGTTTAATGACAACGCCTTCGCTGGCTGTACGCGCAGGCTATCCCCGTGGCGCGGAGTCGGAAGTGCTTCGTCATCAGTCCGCGTACTCGCTGCGGGCGCCATCCGTGGCGGCGGGTGGAGAGCGTCTGCGCTGTCGACGACTGTGGCCTCTTGGCGTCTTCATGCCGCTCTTCCTGCTGCCGCTGTTCTTCTTCGGGGCGAAAGTGCGTCACCAAGCCACTGGTTGGAGAGCGTTCGCCCCGCTCGGTTTCCCTTGCGCGCGTCGGGCTAGGCAGCTGAATGTGTATTTCACAGTTGTCAAAATCGGCAGCAGGGCATCGAAGCAGAGGGACGTATACGAGTCCACTGTACTGGGCCGAATCCAGACGGGCTTTTCTCTCGTGAAGATGAGGATAACATTGACCTTCTGTTTCCTATAGTAATATATTCGCTATCATGATTAGACAGAACCTGTTCACGAACTATGCTTGAGCTATATGATCTCCTCTGTGAATACAAACGCAGCGCCCATCTTCACGAAGAGTATTTACGCTAGAACATTTGGTAATAGCAGATTTACCACCCTGTCGTAATGGTGTATACGTATTATTAACGAAGGCAGCCAACCAATTTCAAACTACACTTGGAGACGAAAACGTCTGCTATTTCGGGTCCTGTTTCTCGGATTATTAGAAACCATTTTTGTTCTCTTTTTTTTGTAAATGCCAATAAAGCTAGTACCCTCTACATCCTCGATACCGCCCACCAAATTATGGAAATTAAGCAGGAGGAAGAGAGGACAATATATTGAGCTTATCCGGTATCCTTCAACGGCTAGCTGTCCTGTGATGGGGTAAGGCAGTAGAAAATCTTCGAAAACTTGCAGTACGGTGGCTGCCTGTACTGCCTGCTGCTCCCGCTGATTCTGTGCGCCTTCAGCGTGGTGCCCAAGCCAGCTACCGCGCTCGTACACCTGGTCACCGTACCGCTTCTGGGACTGCTGGAACCGGAGCTCATCGCCGGCCAGTACCTAGGCGTACGTTCATATTTACATGCTCTCTCTTCAAGCACGCGAGCGCGGGTGTTTGCGTCGGTATGCCAGCTAGCAAGTGTATCTGCGGGGTGGCGGAGGTGTTGGAATCCTGAATCTCTACCAAATGCGGATGAACAATTTATCATGACGACATGGTGTCCGAATAAAAGCTACATGTGGTTTCGACCAATCAGGAACGCGATCACGCGAATACGTGCGCGCCCAAGTGCCCCGTGTGTACCCTTTACATAAGAACACCACCTCCTCAAACTCTTCCTATCTCGCGCACCTTGCCCAGGACACCTGATTTGTTCGGCGCTAAACGCGGGACACGCGTACATCGGCAGCCTGTGAGGACCCCCTTACAATGCTGGCCACTTTACTGAGAACTGCCACCTGTCGCCCATAGTGGAGTCTATAAGGCCACATCCTCCCTCCTTTTTCTGTCATCTTTCACTTCCCACTCCCTCTCTCCTGACAACGCTTCACCATACTCCCTCGCGACTGCAGAATCAAGCGCCTTTCCTTTCTTTAGATCAATATCATCACTATCATCGTGTAGAAAAATCGCGTTGTCAGCGCTGCCAAACACTCGGCGCTGTTCTTTGCTTCTCCTGCAGCAAATTTTGTTTCCGTAAAACCACTGCGTACATCCTGTCGCCGAGGTCCGCCCAGAGGTGATCTGTATCTATCTGCTCCCTTATCTCATGGCGACGCGATCACAGGCATCAGTTGCCAGCAAGATCAAACCGGGTCTCAACTCGCCATGTTAGGTCTAATTGTAGTGAAGCTAACCTTGCCCGCGGTGGAGGGAGTGCATGTGAACATCGTCGACACGCCCGCGCCGGTGGGCCTTAGACCATTGAACATTATTGCTCTCTTTATTTTTTTTTCTTTCATTGGAGACCCAAGTCCATTCTTTGTAGAAAATGCATGCGGTGTGTCACAATAAAGTTACCTGTTGAAGCAACGCCGGCTATGGTAACGCCACACTGATAAGCAGACAGCTTCTTCGAGTATCCCAGATTGTACGTTCAACCAGACTCACCGAATAGGACCCATTATGCACAAAAACACCTTTGACACAGCATAAGGAGCGGACCTACAGGAGGTAATATAGAAATTTGCCGTAGGGCCTCATTTGTAGCAACCCATAGCAGCCAGTGTGAAGAGTGGCGAGAAAGAGAAAGAGTTGGAGAAAGCGGTCAGAGTTGGCAAACAAGTACAGGACCTTATGAAGTGGAACTGCCTAAATGAACAACAACAACAAGATCCATGAAGGCTGAGAAAAAAGAAAAGGAAGAATACACGATAGGATATTTGAACGATAGCACAAAGGTAATATATCGATATTTGAGGCTCGAGCTATATAGACCGCTACCTGAGAAGAAATACACAGACAATGAAGACGGGATTTGCCGCTAATATGCTGCATCAAAAGTCCGAAGACGACTCGACACATCTTAATGAAACTACAAGCTACTCGGCCAACCAGGAACATAGGGAACTTCCACATTTGGCACAAGTGCTGGGTTCGAAGCTAACGGGGGCGTTAAGCGCTATGTAAATGAGATGCTCTTGGAGTATATTGGTGAAATAACGCAGGGAAGAGATGGGGCCACGGTCGTTGTAGACGTATCGCTAAGTTTACAATATAGCGATATATGTTTTAATTAAGAGATAGAGTAGAAAGTAGATGGGCAATATGCTAGACCACAATATATTTGTTGAAACATGAATGTACTCCATTTCAAATATCACATGGAACGCTCTGGAGGCTAGAGATAATTTTTGTAGTGGCTGCGTTCGCGCTTGGAAGTAACTCCATGTTTTCGGACCGCAATTCTGCGAACATCTTTATAAAGAGGCTCAGAATTGAGCGAAAAATGGTGTGATCCTTAGAAACAGAGGAACTGTTGTATACGGCGGCTAATGCGTTGTTTTAAATAAGTTTGATTTGCATTGGTTTTATTTTCTGGCTTTTTATTTGAAGCCCACCGCGGCAGCGTCACGAGGATGCTCGCGCGAACAAACACCGTTTTGGTCCACAGCGAAGCATTGACGGAACGCGCGGAGTGACACATTTTCCTGGCCGAACTTATTGCGCAGCTTCCACAGCGTTGCACCTGATGTCTTAAACGGAGTGCAGCTCAACAAGGCTAGGTGACTATTTGTCACCGCCCTGTTTCGAAAGGGACGCCCATAGAAACCATAATCCGGAATGGGAATCGGGAACGAGGTGCTAAAACTCGCTTCGGCTTCGAACACGTAAGCTCCGAAAAGCGCCGCCGCAAAAAATTCAGTGCCCTGCCACTGTCTGAAGACGGATGACCAGCCAAGCTGTGTATGTGGGCCCCTTAATGGCGAACTGCACCTCCGCCGCGGGTCGGCCCGGCATTGCCATGTCTTCGGGGTCGGCCAACCAATGGCGAGTAGTGCTTAACGCATGCTTCCCCTCCGCGGCCCGCCATTGCACCATCTCCGCGATCGTCCCACGTATGGGGTGTTCTATGCTTACGACACGAACATTTCCTTGGATGGTAGAGGCACAGCTTCGCTTTAAAACTGACGCGGCCATCGCGCTCTTCAGCTGGAGGTCCTGACCGTGGCCGTGCTGCTGTTCGTGGTCGCGGTGCTGGACGCCTGGAGCGAGCTGGTGCGCAGCACGGCCCAGCTGCTGTGCGCGCGCTGCGGCCTTCGCCGTGGTCCGCTGTTCGCCGGCGCGTGCGCCTGCTCGTTCGCGATCGCGTGGCTCCTCTCGGGCGCCGTGGCCTCGGTGATCGTGCTGTACTTCGTGGACCGCGTGCTGTACACCATCCGCAAGGAGAAGATGGACCAGCCGCCGGACCGCTCATTGGCCGGCATCCAGTTCACCTCGCAGCAGGTCGAAGAATAGATAGATAGATAGATAGATAGATAGATAGATAGATAGATAGATAGATAGATAGATAGATAGATAGATAGATAGATAGATAGATAGATAGATAGATAGATAGATAGATAGATAGATAGATAGATAGATAGATAGATAGATAGATAGATAGATAGATAGATAGATAGATAGATAGATAGATAGATAGATAGATAGATAGATAGATAGATAGATAGATAGATAGATAGATAGATAGATAGATAGATAGATAGATAGATAGATAGATAGATAGATAGATAGATAGATAGGTAGATAGATAGATATCATTATTTGCTCCTGAGTAGAACAGGTTATGTCGCAAGGTACCAGTCCTTATATTAAGCATAAAACCCCACGAAACGTATTTCTGTCAGCGCGTTCATTAAGAGCTGCATAATGTGAACGCGCTCTATGCGCGCCTAAGTATCTTCCTCGACACATTCGCCCTTCGTGCATATTAGGGTATTTTGCGAATGCTACTCAACTCTCAGACAGCCAAAAGGGGTCTTTAACTGGGCTAGTTTGTTCATTCTTCGCATATTGTAGTAGCACAATTTAAGGGACACAGACACAGAAGGAACGACTAGGCGAGGACGCAGCTGTGATCTCAGGCAGCGATGCGAAATAATACGAATGCTTCGGGGTTATTATTGCATTGCTCAAAAATAGACAGGACTTGCAAACTTTTAGTCACGAATCTAACTGTATATTTACGTAACACGTCGACGATTTCCGCGAAAGTCCTTTGGTCAGCCGCTTGTGCCTCATTTTGCACTATCGGTGGCGCTTTCATACCAATTCTCGGGCCTGCCCGAGAATTGGAACCCTCTTCTTCGTTCGGGTCACGTGCTCCGGCAGGATTCGGGAGGTTCCTTGCGGTCGGCACCCGTGGTGGAGGACGAGGCACTCTTCGACCGCCTCGCGCAAGTCGTTCTCACCATGAAGAAGCCCGAGCGCCGGAAGGCGCGTGTGAGGAAGCTCGGCGCAGCGAAGGGCGTTCCCGTGACCCCTGTAACCCCGGCCATTACACAGGTTCCCACTTTATTTATTTATTTATTTATTTATTTATTTATTTATTTATTTAGTGAGAGTGAGTGAGTGAGTGAGTGAGTGAGTGAGTGAGTGAGTGAGTGAGTGAGTGAGTGACTACTACTTCAACTGGACATTGTACCATGTCGTACATAGCAGACAACATTACCAATACTAGAGAGAGTTCTCTCACACTGCTTGCAATTGCGACCGAAAAGAAAAATAGGGCATCAATTATGAAATAAAAATATATAAATGTGCGTCACGCATTACGATACACGATTTGCTGCGATGTTTTTTTCTTAATGCCGCTAAAGCCTCACGTTATTACTACATGGGAGGCGTCCGAGCTCTGCACTTGTTTACCGACCAACCAGCGGAGGGATATGTTTCTCCGACCAGCGGCCACAGCGCACTGCTCATGCTCGTGATCAAAATATAGTACGTGTCATACTGTAAGCGCAGAGGGGCACAAATAGTACGTGATTCGGCGTAAACTTACGTCCACAATATGTAAATTCCATATATGCAGTAATTATTGCATGGAAAACGTCGGCATGTATGTATTGTCACAGTCTGTAATGTGTGAAATGTATGTATGTATGTATGTATGTATGTATGTATGTATGTATGTATGCATGCATGCATGCATGTATGTATGTATGTATGTATGTATGTATGTATGTATGCATGCATGTATGTATGTATGTATGTATGTATGTATGTATGTATGTATGTATGTATGTATGTATGTATGTATGCATGCATGCATGCATGCATGCATGTATGTATGTATGTATGTATGTATGTATGTATGTATGTATGTATGTATGTATGTACAGCAGTCGCCAGTCCCCAGCAGTTCTGAAGCAACTGACCACGGCGGCGGTCAGACCTGTTAGCTGGCAACGTTTAACGCTGGAACGTTATCTAGTGAGGCGAGTCTAGCAGTGCTATTGCGCGAATTAGAGGGCAGTAAATGGGATATAACAGGGCTCAGTGAAGTTAGGAGGACAAAAGAAGCATATACAGTGTTAAAATGCGCGCACGTCCTGTGCTCCCGGGGCTTAGCGGAGAGACGAGAATTAGGAGTCGGATTCCTCAATTATAAGGATACAGCTGGTAACATACACGCATACTATAGCATTAACGAGAAGGTGGCAGGTCTGGTTGTGAAACATAATAAGGGGTACAAATTGAAGGTCGTACAGGTCTACGCCCATACATCCACTCATGATGACCAGTGAGTCGAAAGCTTCAATGAAGACGTGGAATCGGCATTGGGTAAAGTTATAACAATATACACTAACATGATGAGCGACTTCAATGCCAGTGTAGGCGAGAAAGAGGGAGGAGACAATTCAGTGGGGGAATATGGCATAGGCTCTAAGAATAGCAGAGGAGAGTTATCAGTAGGGTTTGCAGAAAAGAATAATATGCACATAATGAATACCTTCTTCCGCAAGCGGGATAGACAAAAGTGGACGGGGAGGAACCCGAATGGGGAGACTAGAAATGACATAGACCTTATACTCTGCGCTAACCCTGGCATCATACAAGATGTGGACGTGTCCGGCAAGGTGCGCTGCAGGGACCATAGGATGGTAAGAACTCGAATTAGCCTAGACTTAGGAGGGAACGGAAGAAACTGGTACATAAGAAGCCCACCAGTGAGTTAGCGGTAAGAGGCCAAATAGAGGAATTCCGAATCAAGCTACACAACAGGTATTCGGCTTTAACTCAAGGAGATAACCTTAGTGTTGAAGCAATGAACGACGATCTTATGGGCATCATTGAGGAGATTGCAATAGAAGTCGGTAGTCCGCGGAACAGCATTTAATAAAGGCTTGCAGATGATCTTGTTTGTTTAACAGACTTCGGAAAGTTGATACTGTATGATTGACAAGGTGTTATCCACCCTATTACACAACTTCTTAATGTCTTACAGCTCGTCGGGTTCTTTAGTTAATCGGGTACAGCGGGATGCGACGTGTTCCTCAGAGCGCGCCAATCATAATTTAATGTAACAACTTTTCTATACACGTCAGCTAACGTTTCGTTTACGAGGAGGAGTCATATGACGCCACAGATTAGACGCGAAACGCGCTCATTCAACTTTGGTTATGGCTTGTGAAGAAAAAACATGCAGTCCCGGCTGCTAAATTATGCTACTTGCATGGCTGGAAGAAGTTGTAAAGCGCTCGAAGCCGTCACTATATCGCCATCGCCGTGGCGCAGGCGTCCGGAAGCATCACTGCCGCCGAGCCCGCAGGGCCGGAGTGCGCGGACGGCAGCTCGCCAGGCAAGGAGGACCGCAAGGACGACCGCAAGGAAGGCCGTTTCCGCTCGTGGCGCCGGAAGTGGTTCAACAAGCAGGGCGCCACCGACGCGCAGGTGAGCCGTCATCGTGAGTCCAGCAGTAGATCGCTTTCGAGGACGTCATTTTCCGAAGGCATTCGTTGGATAAAGCATCGTGCAGGATTGCCGCGTCGCTCCAACGATACGCCACGCTCGACGTTGCGTCACTCGGAGTTGAAAGTTCCTCCCGCACGTGATCGACAGAGAAACGCGCTTTCTTTATGTAGGGATTGAAGCTTTCTGCATCCTGACGTCAGCGCATGACTATAGATAACCTGGCGAGCGGAGAAAGCATATCTCGTAAAGGCCGATCCACACGACGGACCAGGAACGCGGGCCGCTCGGTCACGTGATGAGACGTCACGGCCCGGCGCGGTCCGGTCCGGCGCAGAGCACATCCACACGGCGGACCGCCGTAGCAGACGGCAGGGCAGACCAACCAGCTACACTCTCGGCCAGAGTGTTATCGTTGTTATCATTCCGGCTCGAGTCCCACAAAGCCGGGAACTGCTCAACGAGCTATACAAGATGAAAAAAACCTCCTCACTCCAAGAGGACAGGGTGTTTAAAAATATACATCTGCTGCACGCACGTGTATAGGCGGAACGGCGGACATGAAACGACTCGCTTGACTGGCTTTTGCTGAGCCCAAAACTAGATTGGATTTGGCTGAAGACACTCTGTTGCCGGACAACATTCGTTGGCTAAGCCAAAATTGCTGCGGTTTGCATGCGGTCCGCCGCCAAAACGGAAGCGGGAAGAGCCTCGGCGATTTCTTGGACCGCGAGGGCCCCGCTCTTGCGCGGGCCAACGGCGGTACGCACAAACTGGTGACGTCCTATCACGTGATGCGTGGACCGCAGTCCAAAAGAGCAACTTGGTCCGTCGTGTGGATCTGCCTTAAGGGACGTGACTTGCAATCTTATACGTGCGAATTTGCTGTTCCCCCTAGAGCCACCGTTT
This sequence comes from Dermacentor variabilis, assembly GCF_050947875.1. NCBI lineage: Eukaryota > Metazoa > Arthropoda > Arachnida > Ixodida > Ixodidae > Dermacentor > Dermacentor variabilis. The sequence goes on along the minus strand of NC_134570.1, from coordinate 51,714,580 downwards.
ATCCCAAGGCAAAAACGGCCACTTTCTGCTAGCGTGCTAACTTTGTGCTTTCGCAACCGTGCATGCCGTGCGTGACTATATTTACATCTGGTGACGAAGCAGCTGCAGTTCTGACGACGCTGGGGGTAGGGCCACGCTACGCTTATCAAGTTCAAGCATGCTAAGAAGTCGCGCGTGATTTACTGTTCACGTGCTGTTCTCCTATCGCGCCTGGCATCGGCAGCACTTGTCGGAAGCTCAAACAGCCCAATCCGTGGTGCCCGTTAGGGAAATAAATGGTTCGCTCAGTTCACGGGAGGGAATGCCGGACTGAAACGCGCACTGCAAGCGGCTGCCGTTGTTGCGAAAGGGTTCAAGCGCCTGCCTTTCGGCGATTCAAGTACGCCTTCCGGACAGTAATGTTCGCTTGCGGACTTCTTCGTGATGCATTCTTTGCAGCAGCGTGACAGCGCACTCGAGGCCCACGAAAACCCGAGAATTCTGATTTCTCCTTTCTTGTTTTTCTTGCGCTTTGTGAGTGCTGTAACAGTGTTTAGCGGCAGGACATTACGGCACTCCCCTTTAACAATCACACTTCTCCTCTCGTCGTATTTTTTTCAGTGATTCGAATGCCTATCCTCACCATCACGCCTGCATATAGACAAGCTGGGTGCTTGAAAACAGCGAAATGAAGCAGAAAACTACTCTCTTATACTTGCCCACCATGATTATTTATGCCAGCAGTATTTTTTCATATTTATTTTGCTTCTACAGGCTGCTTTTGATTGTTCGCACTACGGTGTTGTTGCGGCTCCTTTGTCCCAAGAGCACGTTGGACACACAGCACACTTTACATAATATAAAAGGAAACGAAAAGCTAAATAATAAACATGGATGAGTTGTGCGCTCATCCCACCCGGCACATCTCGCTTCTTTCTTTTTCTTTCTTTCGTCCCGAGTTCGTCTGCTCCTTCGCGACCAGTCCAACACTCCTAGCCAAGGCTATCCCCCAAGGAGACCGACGCTATCTTCTCACGAAATCTTTTACTCGAGCGCAACCTTATGACTTGAATGAATGAATGTGTGTTGTTTAGTGGCGCAAGGGCCAGGTATGGCCAAAGAGCGCCAAGACAGAACCTTATGACTTAAAAGGAAGCCTTAGCTCCGACGCAACTCCGACGCGGCATATTCAAATACATGTAAAAAGAAAGACGCTTTTCTGAGATTATCCATGGACGGATTTTGATGATATGTGTTGCATTTGAGAAATAAAGTTAAATTCTAGTGATTATTGGAAGCGCAATTTTGATTTAGGGCCTGAATTTCGTTACAACATTTTCAACAATTCGAAAGCTTGAAAAAAGTAGAAGCACGAAGTTTACGAATTATTAGCTCTTCCCCAAAAACCGATATCGCGGTTTTGTAAATGGTATCCATTGGATCATTGAAAGCGGACAAATTTGATAGGTCATTTTATATCTTGCGTGAGAATGTTACGTCATCTACAAGAATTCTGCAAAAGTTGTATTTCCATTTTACTCAATTTTTTTGAGATTCACGTTTAACATATCAATGTTGTCCACTTTAGATGTACTGTCAGATGCGATTCACAGAATTATGGCACCGTTTTTAATTTCTAAGTTAATGGGTTGTAAACTTGATAGTTTCGTTTTCAGAAAATTTTCGGTTTTTGGAAATTTTTAATGAAAAATTGACAACTTAAATAAAAGATTAAATAAAGCTTCCTCTTAACAACGGCAGTCGGGGCGAAAGAAAGCTACAGGGGGGAAAATTGTAAATGTGCCGTTTGATTCTCGCCTGCCGTAGGAAAACTTGCAAGAAGTGACGCCTCACATTCCCGTAAGCGAGGGCGCGGACAAGCCAACCAACCAGCAGGACGATACGGGCGAGGCGGCGCCGACGCAAGCTCGACCGTTGCCACCCGAGTCCGACGGCGAGGAACCTCGAGCACCTCCTCGGGACCCGAAGTTCATTCGACTTGTTCTCGGTGGCCCCGAAAGTAAGGCGACAGGTTGCCTTCTCGCCGCTTGAGTGCATGTTTCCGTCGCAATGTTTCGTTGTGCGGCACCGAAGTGAAGATTTTCGAAAGGTTCGAGGAGCTTCGATTGCGAAAACTGTCATTCCAGTGATCGTAAATCTGTGCCCGACCGGCTTCAACTTGCGCGGCTTCAAGTTCCTTGATCGTCCTAGCGGAAAATAAACAATAAAAAGTGGCACATGCCGCTTATCGTCGTCATGTAGACAAAGCCGTCCCCAACAAATTCAAGGAGACCATCAACTACCTCAACCAGTATTTCGTTCTCTCAACCCCTCTCCCCACATCCCTCGCCGGTTGCAGAAGGTGGCATTTCAGCTATAAGTAAATTTTAAGTTTAAAACATACTTTCAAGTGGACATGACGAACTTCTGCAAAGTAGTAGTGAACGAAGTACGTGAAAGATAAACTTAATCGGCAGAAAGCGCCTCGATCCGGTGACGTGCGTACATTTCTCATCAGGTAAGATTGTACGTGCTGTGAGACTAGTACATTATCAAACCTTCACGATCACATTTAATCAGAACCAACTTCGCTGGAATGTAAGATGACGCATGTGTAAGTAGTGGATTGACTCAAGCAGTGTTTGACCTTCCGTGCCACAGCGGTTTGCCGGTAGCGTCACTATTGCCATCTAAATAGCTTCTTCGTCTGCGATCTCAATATCGCTAAATAACTTAAGTTTCAGTCTTTCACGTGTTGCGAGCAAAGTTTGCTCGCACATATCTTTCACGTTTCAAACTAATAACCACGATAGGACACACCAGACACAGACGACAAAGAGCAAGTCGTTCTTTGCCGGTGTATCCTAATGTTGTTATAAGCTCCACCCAGTTCTACTCGGTGCATTACAAGATAAACGAGCACAACGGTAGTGCAATTCCTCGATTCACTCCACGCAGGCACCTTGAATCTCATTAGGAAAAAGGTGCTGCGGATGCAGGAGCCCGCCCGCGAGGAAAAGGGGCACGAGCTGCAGCGGCGGAGTGCCGAGGCATCGGCGTTGTCTCAGTGCGGCCTCTCTCAGCCATTCGCGCCAGGGAGCAGCAAAGCGGGCGGGCCCGGGCACTCCGTCATGGACACAAGCACGACGAGGCAAGCGTCGCGAAAGAAAAGCCGCGGTTTCGGCGTCTTATTCTGGCGCGAAAACCAGCAACCTCATAACACCCCGAACACCAAGGAAACCGAAGGAACGAGTACTTCAACCACGGAGGGCAAGGCGCGTCCCGCATGGTACCGAAGGGTGAGCGTCTTCGCCGGCAAGCTCATCGGTAGGCGCTTCTCTTCAGCGCCGTCCAAGTTGGCCCAAAACGCGAGGGACGCGCCCACGCATCACGGCGTGGGACCTGTCGCGAGTGCCGAGGAACAGAGCTCAATCGCGGGGGGCAACGGGCTCGCCGAGGGCACTGTTTCAGAGTCGCCCAGCAGGCTCCCGCACGGACACGGCAGCGAGAACTTCGGGAATGCGGAAAGTGATTTCTTTTGTCATTCGACACCGCCGCTAGCTCCAGCCGCCAAAGACGATGGCTCGAGTGTCGCCACTGCCACTGTGGATGCAGCGTCGCTGTCCGATCTGCCGTTTCAGAGCAGTATGTCGGCCACATTGACTGAGACGCCCACTCCGCTGATTCCGGTAGAGGAGTCGTCTGAACTCGAGGTTGCTCCAGCGAATAAAGGACATGCTTCTAACTCGAGCACGATGACTTTCGACACTCGCTCTTCAGATCAAAGACCCGTTACGACCAAGCTTGTGAAGGTCACGTCGAGTAGGGTTTGCACTTCGAGTCCTCGCGAGCCCGAACTCTCATCTCAGACCCACACCGCTGCCGCTGTTACGGACACTGAGACGCTCGTCACTTCATCTATAGAGGAGTTTCGGCCTGGAATTCAAGCAAAGCCTGCTTCTTCTGCTGCTGCTTACCTGACCCCAGCGATCACCGACACTCGCACGTCCGACAGCAAGCCGGTTCCGCCCGAGCCTGACCGTGTCGGCGGTCCTAACCTTGAACGCAACGCCGAAGGACTAACTTCTGATCAGGTGACCACCGTCGAGGAAAAACCACACAGTTACGTCGGGAAGGACGCTCATGGTCAAGTCTGCGATAATTTCGGTCAGCGGATCGTCGAAGGCAATTGCTTAAGGCCTGCTCCGGGGCTTAGCGAGGTTGCACCGGCTAAGAAGGCAGGTAAAGATGACAAACGTGGCAAGAACGGGCGTCAAAAGACGCACTCGGGGAAGGACAAGATCACAGGCAACAAAAAAGGAAAGCGATCTGCTAAGAGGAGCGCGGATAGCACTAAGTCGAAGTTGTCCTGGGGAGACTCGACGCGTTCTAAATGTGGCACGCCTGTCAGCGATCAGCCGTCAGAAGCATTTAAGGACTATCCAAACGAGAAGACCGAGGTAGGGCACGTGACAGACGACTTCAAGGCGGCTCCCCTTTCCGCGTTAGAAGGAGATCGACATCAGGAGACCATAGCGTTCGAAGCTATTCCGTTCCTAAAAGAAGGCCTACAGAGCAGCGCCGCAATGAGTCACCCGGCTGTTCTTCCTAATGCGGGGCAACTGACTGGCGCCGAAGGAGCCCACGATACGCGTCGTACTTCTGCAGACGACGAGCAGGCGAAGAAAACGTCATCGTCTGGGCAACAGCTATCAAGCGAGCCGAAGGTGAATGCGATGGCAGCGGCGTCGGAATCCGAGCGGGAGCGCGAACAAGACGACGGCGCGAATGTGAAGGAGCCCTCCAAGAAATCCCGTTCGTCGAAGGCGTCCACTAAACGCGCTCGCCGTAGCTCCTACCGTAATAAGGCAGGCAAAGACCGCGCAAACAGGGAAACCAAGATGGCGACGAAGCTCGGGTCCGGCCAGGTGGTTTGCCCGGAGAGTGTGGCGAACGGAAAAGACGTGCAGCCTGCCCCGAACCCCGTAGATGCTCTCAACACGTCTGTGACATCATTCGTCCCTGCGACACAAACGGGGCTCCTAGCAGCGTCCGGGTTCGCTTCCGAGGTGCCGACGGATGACGTAGTAACACCGGTGGAGCCAACGCAGGCCTCCACTGCGACTGACTTTCGTGCCCCGACACCGCGCTTCATTTCCGGCAACTCTCGCGCCAGATTCAAGTTCGAGGAGAAGCGAAAGCAATCCGTCGTGTCCTTTGAAGCCGGCGTCAAGGAACCGCAAACGAACGACAAGGTGCCATTCGTGAAACGAGAGGTGAGCCTTCGTAGCACAGAGTTGAGCATCTTAGTATGCAACTGCCTACACGTCTTCGTAATAACCAGTGTCATTTTAGCCTTTCCGTGGAATAATATTGCAGTTTTCAGAATGCCGACGTCTTCGTATAGCAACCAAAGATAGCTAGCCTACATCAGAGTTTTAGAAACGAAAACCTGCGGAGAGGTTCACAGAAGCAGCAGCCTTGGTAGCGCCTTGGTTCTGAAAGCTTATTTAACTGCAGTGCATTAGAAATGTTTTTGCCCCGCATCACTGAACTCGCAAAACTATGAGGGGGGCAGGGGGGGGGGGGGGCGAAGACGGCAGACTTGTACGATCTTGCAAAATCACTGCCCAATCCCCAGCGAAGTGTTTCACTTTCGAGCAGTTTCATTAAGAACTTCACTTACTTGTAAATAGACGCGGCGTTTTAAACCGTTGCCCGCATATATGGCATACCCATTTGAAACATTACCCGCATAACGCGCTTTCGTGGTCAAGGAATCTTCAGCGAAGGCTCCACTTCAGCCACGTGCATTTAACTTGTCATGTACGCAGCGATAATGCTAGCTCTATATTCAGCAAATTCCATCTTGGTGGTTGTTATAGGTAATTCTTAGATAATTGTACACCTTTCTTAAAATGCAGTTATAACGCTCTGGAACACTCGCATAAGCAACTTAGGGCGAAAGCCTTAGTTAAGCAATACACATTTCACTTTGTTTACACATCACACATAAACTGCTCCTTATTTGCATGAAATCATTATAACAAAATGAGTCGTTTAGTTCACTGAGGATACCTCTGACGCTTCGCATAAACCATGAACGTAGAAAAGAATTGCAGGTTCAGTAATTATGCGCAACAGTCGCAAGTTATAAACGCTAAAGTTTCTCCGAACACCACCCTTATCATTGCTCCTTCTACCAAATATCAAGTCGATGTCGTACAGTAGTTCTCTTTGGACATCATGAACTTCAAGACAGCAGAGTGGGCTGAATTTCGCGCCGTTTGCGAAACACAGTTACGATGTTCTGGAGCGCTTACATACGTATTTCAATGCAAAGATTGCAATTGCACCACACGGTTTGAACTTTGCCTACTCATTACACATAACATGCCTGGTACTATCACCAAGCACAAACCAAGTGCTTGTTTAGTGTAACCAGGAGACTGCGGAAACTACTTGCTTCGTTTAAAGAATGAAGATATCTAGAAAATGAAAGCTGATTATATTTTGCGAGGCCTCTGATTAAGCCACGAAATATCGCCACACATTACACTTCATATTCCCCCCACTTTCACGACATATGAGCTCGATGGGACATGTAGAATTATCTGAGGGTACTGGGAAGCATGGTTGATAATGGCAGTTGATAACAGCCCAATTTTCGCGTTATCTGATGCTCCTGAAATTTTGCCCACGCATTACTCATATGATGTCCCCTATCGCATCGGTATGTCATTTGTGCTCAATACGTTAATATGTCATTTTGTAGCCTGTTGAGTTCTTTTACGACATGGAGCGGTGCGGCTCTTAAAGTACACTTGTAAAGCTGCGGGACGCTTTTTGAAGCATGAGGTTGGATCATATGTAAATAAGACTTTCATTTTTTGTTCAGCTCGTTTTATGGGTTGGTACGCGCAGTCTACTGAGGGTGTGTTAGGTACGTGAGTCAGCACTACCCTCAGCAGCCGCTTGATCTTGTCGCATTGCTTCAGTAATCTGTCATCCGATGTCTATGAAAAGGATGCACCCGTCGTTTGCGCTACGTATTATTATAATGTCTCTGGCTCGTCCGGCCGTAAAACCGCTTGAAATAGTGCACAAATTGATGGCACTGCTCGGGGACCAAACCTTGTAAAGGCCGCGTGTGTTTCCCTGCCATCAGAAACTTGGGAAAGGCCGTGAAGAGGTAGAAAACGATAATCACAATCGTCCACCACGGGCGAGTAAGGCTCGGCTGCAAGCTGAAACGCTGCGTCGAACTTTTAAATTAATTTAATTTATATGCATATGATCGCTTTCGATCGATTATAGTCCAAGTATAATAGCATCGCTGTAAAAAAAAATCTACCGTGCACTTTCGTGCTTGAAATGTTTATCTCTTCGCATACGATCAACCCTTGATATTGACCATATGAATTTAAGGGAAATGGGTGGATTCAACAGATGAGTGATTGATTGATGGTTTTTTACAGAACTATGCGCCAATTATTGTTGCTGCCGACGCGTTTGCACCGAAAGGTTGAGCATAGTCACTGCAAATATAATCAAACGAACGACAGTGTTCAGTGAGCAATACCGAGGACATCAAGAGCCGGTATACTGTGTTTTTTTTTACTTCTTTTTCTAATGCTATCAGGATTTATGCCGCGGCTGTGTACCTTGTCCCGATGGCGAGGTCGTTCGAGCTGTCCGCGATGTTTAACGCGTTCGATTGCGTCGCAGTCCACGGCCTTGGCGCACTTGGAAGAACTGGCCCCGAGACTCGCGCACGGGAGGAGGAGCTTGTCGACGATTCTCAAGACATCGGCCACATCGACACGCTTCGCCCAGCGGCCCTCCTCGGTCGACTTCGGTCCCGGAAAATACGCTCTCATCAGGTGCGCCCGCCTCGCCAGGCGTCTTGCATCCTCGTGCTAAATCCTTGTTCATTAGGATCTGTACACAATTGCCGCGCATACTTTTCAAGTTTGCCTCAGAAGCGACTACCGAATATATGAATCCCGAATATCAATTCTATGACTGGCGGAAACTGCGTGGGTGGCTTAAGAGTATTCCCGAGAAAACCTTAATGCGACGAGTTATGCGCGAAATTGTTTATCGTTACGGCCAATGAGACATGGGTGCAGGGTTAACTGTAAATGACTGTCACGTATAGCGACGTTAGTCTGTTTAGAAGTCGATCGTTCGCGGCCCATTACGCACTTCGTCCGATATCCTGAGATGTACCCCCATGCCTGCCAAACGTGTATACAAGGTAGCATGTCCCAGCTATCGCGCGGGGAGCTTTTCAATAACGCGTAATATTGTACCCGAACAAGACAAAGCAAATTTTGCTTAGAGTCGTGTAGAGAAATCGCCAGCAAGTTTAATCCGCTAGCTTCAATTATTTCATATTGTACAATTATCTTACTTTAATTTTTTTTGTTTTAATTGTCACGATGCCACTTAGGCGGTTGTGGCGAATCGTAAGACTTGTGAAAATGAGTAGCATAGCCACCGGGACTTTTCCTAGCGGCGTGTCCCAACTTGAGCCTGAGCTCTCGCTGCGACGGGCTACAGGCGCCCCCTGACTGTATTTTCCGCCCTTGATGCGGGACCCCTTTGGCTCCCCGGCGACCCGGGACCGGGCGTTTGTGCAGGATCGGCTGCCGTCGGATACAATAAACGGTTTCCGTCAACTCAGGGCAATGCTAGAGAGTTTCAGTTAAGGGGACGCAAGCGGCTTGCGTACGCAAGAGCTAGGGGCGACGCTACTGCGCATGCGCTTACACAGACGTCGGGGTCTGCGCATGCGCAGTGCCGTCGCCCCTAGTTTTCGCGCACGCAAGCCGCTTGCGTCCCCTAAACTAAAGCTCTCTACTGTGTTCTTGCGTGCGTCAGGTAGCCCCTTGTGGCCTGAGCTAGCAAGCAGCGGCGCTATAGGTTGACGGCTGACGCAGCCCTGTGGCTCGCAAAGTTCGAAACCGCGGTGGTTGGTACTCGTGTGAGACCTCTAGAACCTACAAACACCATGAAAATAGAGTGCAACAATGAGACACAAGAAGAGGAACTAAATGTGTGCGGCAAGCAATCAAGTATACAAAGTAGTAAAATTGTTACACTTTATACATAATATATCACCAATAATGCGCGAGAACAATGAAATATTTAAACAAGTAAATAATAATAATCAGTGTTACAAAACATTATATAGCAAACAGGACAAAAAGGATGTCGCATTCGCATTAAACGCAGGTGGTATAATGCATGATTGCGTTCGCAGCCCCTTGCACACGCCGAGTGGCAGCCGTGGGCCCAGCGCGCCGTCCAAGCTCTACGTGGGAAGCATGTCGTCGTGCGGCGAGAGCAGCGGCTGGCACCGGGGCCGCCGACCCACCGCGCCGCGCAGCGCGATGGGCTCCCGCAGCCACTTGTCCTACGAGACGCTCTACACGCGAAGCGGCGTCAGTGCCCGACAGTCGATGACCGGTCAGGGCGCAATGCCTCCTCCGTTCAATATCCTTCATTCATTTTGAAGCACTACTGACATTACGTTTAGGATTTTCCACTTTTTCATTGCGTCAAGTAGAAGCTATGTGCGCTAAGAAGTCCCCACGTCATCGGGGGGACATCCGTAACGTCGTTGTTCTGGGCCAATCAGAGAGGCCATCCCAGCCGTGTGACCCAATCGCAGCGGAAGCGATGAGGAATTTTGGCAATGAGGCGGTTTTTGACGTGTATCCTGATTTAATTATACCCCAACTTTATAGCACGGACACGAAGATATCTCAGCATGCCTTCCCTCTCCCTTGCAGCAAGCCACATAGGGAGCCAGTTTGGCACCGCAACCATGAAGAAGACCAGAAGGCGAGTACAGTGCATGGCCTGTGCAGGCGGCGCTTTTTTTTTTTCTTTCCAACTTATAATGTGACTGACACGTCGAACAGGTTGATCAGCATACCTGCAGGCTAGAAAGTCAACTGCTAACTAAAGAGACATTAATCAGAAAATTAGGTTGAGATGATTCACAATACAGCTAATATTACGCTACTGCAATATATAAACATATTCCACTCCTACCCTGAGAGGTGGAGGCGACAGGCAAGCCAGAAAAGACGCATACACGAAGGACACGTGGCGACGCTGCCTTGAAGTACCTGCACCATGTTACCTTGACGTCGTGAAATTTGGCGTCATCTTCGCGGGCCTTGTTATGTTTTTAATCTTTACAGACGGACTACATCACATCGCCAGTTAGCCAAGTATTGGATTCGTAAGAGTGCTCCGGACAGCTTCCACAGCGCAGCAGCAGCCGAAATACGAGATATATGCTTTGAAATCCGCGACGCCGAACAGGCGGAGTGGCTCATTTGAGGTTTAATTCGTCCTGAGGTTCAAGAAAATAAAAGTTTGAGATTCTTTGATCTGGCAATCGAGCTCTATCTCCGCATCGCGTGCATCCGAGGGCGTCCAATGCTGCCGTTCCCGTTGGTTACGCCGGCGCAGCGGACTGCAGATAGATGGCCTCATTAACGCCGACGCAACGTTGTCCCGGCAACTGCACACACTTGAGCGCGTTACCACTGTGGGAGAGTATAACGCAGAATTAGACGAACAGTGCGGACCATTGTTAAGAAGGACGATTCAATGAGCGGTTGTCAGTTTTCTTGTGCTCGAGCTGCAAGTGCTGGCATGAAGGCGGGCCAATGCACTGAATATGTGTGTAGAAAGTTGCCAAGGCCACCCGCCACAATAAGTAATCGGCCCCGAAGCCAGGCTATTCCACGCTTGCCAAATGGGAAAAGTCAACACGTGATCCAAATGCTCAACCGTTCAATTTAACAGTGGACACCGCTGTGGGCCGTACCGCTGTGGGCCGTTAAAGAAAATCTACTCGTGAATTTCGCCTCCTTCTTCGCCTCCTTCTTCTTCGCCTCCTTCTTCGTAGGAACGTTTAAAAGTACCATGTGACCCCATCTACAGACTATCTAGCCAACGAAGAGATTGTTTACTCACTTGTATGTGACCACACCATGGTCATCATTCTGCTCGTAATAACGTGGTGCGGGGCCCTGGTTTTGCAGCGGTCGCATGGACGTGCACAGCGCCTTCATTCTGGGCCCGTCGCTGATGAGTGTGCTGGGAAACATCTGCAGCTTCCATGCGGGCGGCAACAAGCAGGCGCTGAGAGGCGTCTCTCTCGCGTGAGTGAGAATGTCCCGCTATGGCTGCATTCCCCGTGGCCGTGCTAGACTGCTGTTGGGGTAGTGCTATGCTAGGGGACGTGTCCGTGTCGGCGCCTTCACTCTTTGCCCACCCAGCATTTCATGTTCTAGGCGCCTGTCCTCGCTGGATCTTTGTTTGGAAGGAAATTCTTCGTAACACCAAGTGCTGATGACTCGAGGGTTCCTGAGTAATAGTTCAGGTGTCCACGTTTGGCGAGAGACTTGCGGTATTCGCCGCAGAAGGTACCGCTCGAGTTAACGAAATTGACCAAAGCAGTAATTTGGGGATAATTGGTCTGTCATACTGGGAAACAGCACCCATAAAAAAGGACATATTTTAGAACCACAATGTAAGAAGATAACTTTCAACTTCACCCGCCGTGGTTGCTCAGTGGCTATGGTGTTGGGCTGCTGAGCACGAGGTCGCGGGATCGAATCCCGGCCACGGCGGCCGCATTTCGATGGGGGCGAAATGCGAAAACACGCGTGTGCTTAGATTTAGGCGCACGTTAAAGAACCCCAGGTGGTCAAAATTTCCGGAGTCCTCCACTACGGCGTGCCTCATAATCAGAAAGTGGTTTTGGCACGTAAAACCCCAAATATTATTAACTTTCAACTTCTTTATTTAAGTGCACATTCTTATCTGGACTTCACTGCGCATGGCAACTACAGCATGACATCATGTTAAGATGGAGCGATGGTAATAAGACAGAGCACGTCTTTTGTCGAAGGAGCTTTTCCTAGATGTCTGACATCTCAAACTTTAATGAACGTTTTTATGGAAAAATTACATAGTCGCATATGGTTATCGATTTCCAAGAGCTTATTAGCGTAGCCAGCAAGTACTTACAGTGAAAAATAATAGCCTATTCGTTTGTTGACAATCAAGAGTCCAGTCAAATAAGAGATTGCGATATTCAATGGGACACTACTCGGCTTCGTCAAGACAATTTAGCACAACTGGCAGCTATTAGCCCAACGAATGTTTGAGAATTAATTCGGGAAGCTTGCATATACGAACGCACGTACACACAATCAGTTCGAGTGCTCACCCACCATTTCACTGCCTGCAATCTCTCCTACGTCACATATATGCAAGCACAATTTGGGTCACGAAGTGGAGCTGGTGGTTCTCGTTAAATGGTTCATTATTATGAGGAATATCCCACAGAAAACATTTAATGCTCCTTTCCACTGATCGTGCCAAAACACACAGATGTATTTAGTACGTGAAATATTATTATTATTATTATTATTATTATTATTATTATTATTATTATTATTATTATTATTATTATTATTATTATTATTATTATTATTTACAACAGACGAGTACTACTACTGCCACTACACTAATACTACTTTGCTAATGCATGGCATTACTCATGCAGTGGCTTCCTATTGTAGTTAAGTGACATATCAAGCCCGATCAAAATAAGTTGGCGTTAGTTAAAATCAGGATACAAATTCCCACATAAATATGCACAATCTTCGTCTGCTACTATGGTTTCCAAGATTAAAATTGAATCTTTGTAATAATCCTAACTGGCGGTGCACTTTATACGTATTTTTATTTGCCTATTTGCAAGCACTATTGCATTCTATATGCACAAATACAAATTACGTACAGAATTATATTCACCCGGTGCGAAGGTCTAATGGGCCGACAAGAAATCACTTAGTAATTGTACTAACCAATGCGGTGTATAATACTCCTAACAATATATATATATATATATATATATATATATATATATATATATATCGCATACATAAAATGCGCGACTATTTAATCTAATACGCATAATATGGAAACTTTCGCTAAGCCTGCGACTAATGAGTTGGCACTTCTTTAAAGCACCACGTGACCGACCATGCGTTGCAGTGACGCAAGAACTCCTGTCGCAGGTCGCGCGTGTCACAGCGCTCCATCTCCGGGGTCACGTGGGCGATGGTGACGCTGCCCGGGGTGCTGCTGGCGCTGGTCACCTGCAGCGCGGTCATCTGGTTGGTCTACGTCAGGCCACAGTGAGGCAGCCATTGCACGCGGCATTTCGTAAACGGCTTCTCGCCGATTTCTGCAAGTGTTTCGCCGAAGCTGTTAAAAGACCGAAGGGAAACAGATTTAACTTTGGCTGAAATGCTGATCACTCAGCAGTAAACACTATTGCAACAATCTAGACAATGTTGCAGGGCTGGTAATTGCCTAGCTTTTCTTCTTGTTACTACTGTTATTGTTAGCAGGCCTTCAAGAACGCCCAAGCCGACTACGCGTGCCCCTAGTGGTTAGCGGCTGTAATGCAAGTCTCATGCCGCCTCTGAGATTCTTACGCGCCCCGCGGATGGTCGAAGGCGGTGGCCAATCTCGGAGGTCACGCCGAGGAGTCGCGCAGTCGGGGTTGCACGTCACTTGTGGCGAGCTTATGATGGCGGACATTTTTTTTTTCCGGTTCCGCTGTCATGAACGCCGAGTTTTCCGAGCCTTTCGCGGCGCATTCACTCGTTCTTCATTTGCGCAATTTTGCAGCTAGACTGTTCTGAATCTGCATTAATCTGCTTTCTTACACGACCCGAAATTTCGTCGCTGTTGGCCTCTTAAGGGGAGTTCCGCAACGATCCTCGAACTTTGGCTGCGTGTCGTGATGCGGTCCGAACGAATGTCGACGTAGAACAGCCAGCAGCGCAGACTACGACAACATACGTCGGATGTAGCTTACAGTAAAGTACTAAGTTCTGATATTGCGAAGCGCCCGCCTAAAGAATTGGGTTATAACGAAGGAAATTCGGCCGAATGATGTGAGACGTTTGCAATGTTTTGGGCAAGGGCAAGCAAGAATAGAAAAACTTCCAAACGGTACGAGAGCTTTTTGATACAGCTTCGCTCGCATTAATATGTCAATGGCTTGCACGTGCATGTATCTGCGATTTCTTTCTTTTTGCATTGACCAACATTGCTGTGCATCGTATTGACACAGCTGCATCAGTTATAGATGTTAGTAACAGGAATTGTCTTGTGAGTGCTGTTACAATTGGCAGTCATAACCTGATTCAATCTCATCTTATGAGCCACTCTGACTAAACCCTCCATGAATAAAGTAATTTTCATAGAAACGTAGCGTGAACTCAGTACAGCAGCATATGCAGTAATAAATTGCACAACCGCACAGGTAACTGAAAAGCGATTCGCAAAAAAAATCCAGTTACGACTAGCAGTTAAAAATCTCTAACTCTCGAATTAGGATCGTTGCTAAACCATCCATCAATACGTAGTTTTCATGGGATTATAGTGAGAACGTTGCGGTAAAAAAATGAGGTTCATAAGCATGAATCATTTGACCGTGTGTAGGAGCTTAGTAGGTGGAGTTTCCAAGATTTCTAGTTTGTGGGGTTCTCCTCCCATGCTCTTAGGACAAAGAAACGACAACACAGTAGTGCAAACAATCACAAGGGCATTTATTGCACCTTTTATAGACCAATGCCTGCTAGCCGAGTTGCTATTCACAAAACATGCCGATGGGCGCGCGACAATTCTAAGAAGTCCGACTCACCGCGACCGGATAGCGAGCGAATATGTTCGCCCCATGCTGGATCCCAACGCCTGGTCGTTCGCGTGTACGGTCACGCGAATGGTGGCGCGTTCGAAGGCGGCCACGCGAGGCGGTCTCGCACAAGCATGGGTCGGCGCGCACGCGGGACGTCCACGCTGTTCCCCGACCCGCCGGGAAAGAGAGAGCCCGTTCCCCCTGCGCCCCCAAGTAACCCTGCCGTGCAGCGGCGTTAGCAGCGCAACACTCGCGCCATCTCTCGCACTGCGCCCCAACCACATCGACCGCCGCGGGCATCACGCAAGCCACGCGGCGAAGCCGGATTACAGGAGACGCGCCATGCGGAAACAACATATCAGGGGACGCGCGAGAGTCGCGCGTCCCCGCTAGTTTTATTCAAAGAAATCACTCACTCACTCATCTCAACGTTTGCCAAACCATAAAACATGTGCATTACACATGTGCTTCAATGAAAAGAAACAAATAAATCGGCGAAGCCCAAAAGTTACACGAGAGTGTCGGGAAACGGAAGCCACATAAGTACCTCGGAAAAGTTGACAAATCGAAATTCAGCGGGTTTTCTAGAGATGTTTTTATAAAAGGTTAGAGATATTTAACGAGAATTTTATGCAATCTCCACAATTCTCGTAAGAGTCGGGCGATGGCAATGTGTCGTCGTCTCCCGTGGCCCAGTGATCCGGAGCCGTACTCGTCGGAGAACCTGGCCGTCAAAAGAGCTGCTCGCGAGAAGCGCGCATACCGGCAGCGGCAGCAGAGGTGAGATCCAGATTACGTGGATTGTTAACGCGACTGATGTAACATGCCGCGACATGATAAAAGATGGTTCTGATCTCAGTATCTCCAATGGACGGCAGACAACATTGCCTTGGTTCTGTCCAGCTACCCGGCATTTGCAAATATTTAAATCATGGTGCATGATAGTTGGGACACCATGTATATTAATAATTAGATAAGCAATAAACGGTCCCTGCCCGTTCGCTAAGTTTAACTAAACTTGATAAATTGGCTTTCCAATACCTGTTAGTAAGAAAGCATTTACGTATATTAGTACCTTCAGATCATACGGGTGATGGCGTTCGACTGATTTCAGTATTTACTACCGTTAACCAGGGCAGTGGCATTTCTCGCCCTCCAAGCGCGGCGGCCTTCATTATTATGAAATAGCCCGCGCCATTATACGAAGTGGGGCATCAATAACGCTACTCACCGTTGAGTTAGCGTGCCCAAAGGTGCACATTGTCAAACAACAGAATATTGAACAGCATGACACCGGACAGATAAAAGAGGCATATTGTACCAAAGGCTTACAACCAAATAATAGAGGCATAGACTAACCAATAAATGCTTTATTTAGTAAAGTGGCGTATAAATGCTCGAGGAAGGTGACACGTCACCGAAGGACAGAAACCAGCAGGACATATCATCTATTTCTTTTGTCACTATACGAAAAGGGACAGAGAGTTGATCCACACCTCCCGCATGTCCGAAATGCTAAACGTCTCCAAAATATCGCATGCCCGTTATTCGCGCTACGCTTTATAACTACCTCGCGCTTTTCAAGGATCCGGATGCAATCTCAGCTCTGACAACGGGTAGCAAGATGACTGTGCGGAGAGTCATTAGGCAAAGCCGCATGGTCACGTGGGTGGTCGCTGATACACCTTCGCGTTTGTCCTATATAACAGTGGACGCACGTAAGGCAGGATTTCATATACAACCCGCTTACCGCACCCTTAACGACGGGCATGCCTCTTAGAGCAGGGCTGTGTTATGCTTTGTTCTTGAATAACTCTATGGCATAACCCGCTAAATTATTCATTAGGAGTAGCAAGAACTACCCGAACTCGTGGTTTAACAGCGATTTTCATTGAGCCGTGGCACCTTATCATTTATTGAATTTATGGTTTATCAAACAAGCGGTTACGCGCATTAGAAGCAACAGGCCACAGTCGTGAAATTTGTAAACGCCGGGTTAAGGGTGCAGGAATTTCAGTCCTTGTCAAGCGTTGTCACATTAACGCTGGCGAAACTTGGCTAACACCACTGTTATTCTTCATTGGCGTCAATTAAAGGAATGAAGGTTCACATAATGACTGCACATTACACTTTTTTCTTGTTCGCAGAGGCGTGCAATTTGCCTGCGCTGCATACATGGCAGTATTTGTGGTGACGTACGTGCCTTCATATCTCCTCAACATCGACCACCGGTGAGCCACAAGGCGCGTGTTTAGCCCGACGTAGCGTGACCACGTGCGCGCACTCACGCTACGTCACGTTGGCGCGTACAAGAGCGTCTATAGTTCGACGCACTGGCACAGCCAAAAAATCCTGACGTGGCCAACACGCTCCACCGTCGAGATCGCTCTTCCTCGATCCGCGAGCAGGGTTGCCAGATGGTCCCCCATAATAAAAGCCAAACGATCTCAAAATGTAGCCGAAAAATGGCCGAACTCAAATTTTTCAAGGGTGAAGTGCAGCCAAAAACATAGCCTAGACGTTTGATGATGTTCTACAGGTGCCTTATATGTGGTATAGATGGCGTCGAAATCTCGCCGCCCATTTTCGGCGCCAAAATTACTTCTGCTGCATGCAACCAGCACAACACTGGCCTCGAGATCTACGAAAAGAATTATAATGAGAGCTGCCACTCAGACGTGGATTTGTACACCACTCATTGTTACAACGAGCGCAACTATTTCTTTTTCGATTTGCTCATGACGTTATTTGTATTTGCCGCGATCTTACTTATAACTGCGAGTCGGTCTAGTTGGAGCAGATTCATCTTAAAACTTTTTGTGCTCAAACAAACAGGGACGAAGAATAGAAGGAAAACAAGGACGAGCGCTCGTCCTCGTGTTCCTTCTATTCTTCGTCCCTGTTTGTTTGCGCACAAAAAGTTTTAAGATGGATCTTAGTTAACTTTAGTTCACGCCTCGCTGTACCCGAGGCATTTTTCTAATGAGTCAAGCAAACTATTGCCAGCGCCAACATCGAGGATCAGTCTGGCTGTTCCCGATAGCGTGCCCAAGAGGCAGCCCGAGGTCAAGGAATTAAAATAGGGATGCGTGCCCTAAGCTTGAGTGATAAAATAAACATTTCTCTTCCGCTCTCTTCTTCAGTTTTCTCGAAAGCACCTCGACGATGAGTCAGGAAATTCTGCCGCTTAGAGGCACAATCGACTCTGTAAAAAACTTTAATCCTCGCGCTTTTCTCTTGCGAAGAAGCTGCAGTTGTGACTGCAAGTAGCCTTTCAGTGGGAACAAACAGAACGACCCACAATATTAGAGGTGAATTAAAGTTCGTAGTTTTAATTGCCATCTGCATTAGGGCGCTGGCAATTATCCAGGTAGTATTAATATCGAAAAACGTTTAACGCACCTTACTTGCAGTGTGACTTGAAAAAAATAAAGGAATGTAATTCCGCTAGGGAACACACAAAATCGATTTATATGGGTCGCGCGCAAGGCTGTCATGAAGCTAAGTGCAAAGTAAAGCCATTTATCGAAGAAATTGAAGCACTATACATCAAAATGAGAAGTCAGTAGAACTCTGTATGTACCTTTACAAACTGACAAGAACTCCTTGCCCAACCTCCACTGCGACGTGTGCAAAAACAATCAAATATGGACGTAACAGTACAGCAAGCATTTATTATGTATCGGGTGCAGTTTTTTTTCTTCATCAGAGCTGGAAAATACGCATGAACAACGTACAAAGTAATGACTAGTCAGACAACAAAATAGAAATTACAATGATAATAAAGCACGAGCATATAAAAAGTAAGCTATAATTGCAATTGCTCGTACGCACAAAGTTTATACGGAAGAAAGTTGTCGCAGGAGTAGGGTATGAAAACCGACGAGTTATAATCCATACGCTGGCAAGGCAATCACTGGCCGACCTTTGGTGAGCAGTTGCCTTGCCGTCTCCACTCTGGACGAACATCTTTTTTCACATATTTCCTGAGCGTATCATTGTAATGATATGCAACGTTCAAGAAGTACTATGAAACAATCCCAACTTTCACGTATTATGCAGCTGCTTGACTAAAACAAAGAACGGGGAAAAAGGACATTGTGTAGAGTACCGGTTGATTTTTTCTCACACTGAGGATTTACGCAAATGGATGAAATATGCAATCTAGCCCCATTTGAATTAACTTCCACTGTCACATGAACCATATTGAAATGCCGAGTTGAAACGCGGCAGAAATTTTCATCTGACTGAAAATCTTTGCAGCAGTCCCCACTCTCTGCCAGACCAAGCTTCAGGTGAAGGAGTGCTTGCAGTGTCTCGTTCGACATAAGGTTTCTCAATTCATTCTTTGTCAACGAAACCTGGCTGAACACGCGTGGGGGGGGGGGGGGGGGGGGGGGGGGGGGGGGGTCGTTCGAAACAAGCCGTGCAAGTAGGGCTAAAGGTGCGTGCGTAGGACGCGCAGTCGTCGACCTGACGCACGATGCCGTCGTGACTCTGCATAAATATGATATTCTG
The DNA here is from genome assembly GCF_050947875.1 of Dermacentor variabilis. Taxonomy (NCBI): domain Eukaryota; kingdom Metazoa; phylum Arthropoda; class Arachnida; order Ixodida; family Ixodidae; genus Dermacentor; species Dermacentor variabilis. The sequence goes on along the minus strand of NC_134570.1, from coordinate 51,695,331 downwards.
GGGATTTTTAAAGATATTTTCTTAATGGAACTTGACACAGTACACCTCTGTCTATATTTTCTATTTTTCATGCGCATCCTTTAACCAGCTTCTCAATATAGTCGGTACTATAGCAAGCGGCCGATTCCGCCTCGCTTAACCCGAGATATCACTAAGGCTTCGCATATGTTAATTTTGACGCGAAACTTTCGAAAAACTGTCAATCAATAATCAAATTTCCTAATAGATGGGCCAGTTTGTGCATGTTCATGTCTAAGAAGCCGAGCACGAATCGAAAACGAGGGCAAGTGAAAAAAATCTAGAAAGAATGCTCTCCAGTATTATATAGGCCCCGTTTTATGCCTCAGCATTCTTTGGCAAACACCCCAGGGCCCGTCACGCCAAAAGTGTAATGGCTTGCGTCTGCACAAAAATGCTCAATTTGCGAAGTTAAGGCGTTCCATAGTTACAATAGTGTAAACGTAGATGATTGGTAGCTTTATAAGCGATCAGGGACAATTCAAAGCAAAAAAATTTGATCTGAAAGAAGACACATAGGGTTGCATAGGGCTCCACAGAAAATACATAGGGATGCTGATGGTAGGGGCGGGCAAACTGTAGTTTCCGGGCCGGAAAACTCCAAATTTGGAGGGGGGCCAACTTGAAATATGGAGGAGAGCCTTCGTAAATTTGTAGATGGGCCAACTTGAAATTTAGAATGGATTAACTGAAATTTTGGGTTGGCCAACTTAAACTTGGAGGTGGATCAACCTGAAATGTGGGAGTGGGTCAAAATAATATTTGAGGTGGACCAACTTGAAATGTGCGGATGGGCCAAGGTAAATTTGGGAGTGAGCCAACACAAATTTCAGGGTGGGCCAACTTACATTTCAGGATGGGCCAACTTGAAATTTGAAGGTGGGCAAACTTAAATTTCGAGGGTGGGCCATGTTAAATTTGTAGGTGGGCCAACCTAAGATTTTGGGGTGCGCCAACTGAAATTTGGGGTTGGGCTAAATTCAAATTTTGGCTTCGGCCAACTCGAAATTCAGTGGTGGCCCAACTGGAATTTCGAGGTGGGTCAACCTAAATATGGGTGGTTGGCTGCTTGAAATTTGGTGCTGGCCAACCTGAAATTTGGCGGTCGGCCAACTGAAATTTGCAGATAAGCTGACGCATACTTAGACAACTCCAGAGCAGTTTCCGCAATTTTTTTTTTTCAATTTATGCACGATAGACAGTGCATGCGTTCTCAAGCATTCATTAGTTAAGAAGTTCATGCTATGTGTACAACTGCATTGCACTGCAGAAGTATTTTCTTTAGGTTTCATTATTTTAAGAAACAGTGGAACATAATCTACATAGATAACTTGAGAAATTATGTAGGTTAAATAAAGTGGTATCTCGTGACCCTGCAGTCATTGTTGGCTCCAAGCAGAATTCGACCCAGCACAATGTATCATCCTAACAGTTCAGCGTAGAATAAGTCAACGTGTTTCATTGCGATAAGAAACATATGGACACTCCAAGGGAATTTTACAGCGCAGCCATAGAGAAAGGATTTAACAAGAGCGGACACTGCCATAGAGAATAGCGGCCGAAATGACTGCAGCGCACCAAGCCGCCGACATTAATACCTGAACCAAACTTCGATTTCGGTTCTGGGTGGGCGCGTTTTCAACGCTAGCTGGAACGCGTTGAACTGGTTGCGCTGATAAGCGCTGCATTTGTTGTTGTTGTTGTTTCTTCTAATGCTCACCCGCGCGCGGTCTTAGTGCGCAATAGTTGCACTGTTAAGTAAAAATGATTGCATGCAAACGATCTCTACAAACCTCCTTTGAATATGTGCCTCGTGCTATTTCACGAAGAAGACGCATAACGCCTTGTGAAATGAGGAAATGTTTATTTTACCCTATATAAATGCTCGTTCGGGGCTTTTCGTTCATTCATCCAACGTTGCGGAACGACGTGAGCAGAAGTAGTTCGCGTACGAAGCTCCACCGGGCGACGTCAGCTGAAAAAAAAAATTAAATTACAAGCATATGCCATTTTGGTTTTACCATATTTTAGGAATAATGCGTATAGAGGCGAAACGTGCGAAAATGGTGAATGGGCGGCATCACAAACAAGAGCAATTTGCTTTTACAAACATGGCGTAGAAAATATCCGACTCATTCCGAACAGTGGCGTGCATACCACGAAAACATCCGATTTGCAAGCATTCCCCAATTCTGGGACCTTATTTTCTGCTCTCTGAAAAAATAATCAAATGGGCGACTGCGCGTTTCAAAAAGACAATGGCTTCAACCGACGCGATAGAATGCGACGTATACAAAGAGAAAGCCACAACACAGGCTTTAAAACAGACAATGCTGGACGCTCGCAAAATTCTTTCTACTCGCACTCAAGACAAATTCTTTGGTGAAAAGCCTGTTTTCAGTCCCCCAGAACACAGAATTTTCGAGTTACAAAATCCTGGTGTTTGAGCTCTGTGGTGTTATCTCTTGCACGGTCTGCCAGCGCAAGCAACACACTCCCGTGTTATCACTCTTGGCAATCGCTCATCGCGTTTTCGACAAGCGTGAGTACCGAAAGAAGGCATATTTTGTGGCGGGGCCATAAAAAAGCGTCAAAAACTTGTCCCACTAAGACTCGGTACATGCCAAACTAATTTCATAACTACGGCCGAGCTGCTCATTGCTGCGTCACGACAGGCGCTGCGAGTGTGCCTCAAAATTATCCCAAGAGATAAAGCAATTAATTGCACTTATGTTGAGGGTCAGAGAAAGCGTCACGAACTTGTCCCAGTAAGATTCAGTACACGCGAAAAAACTGCGGCACGTGGCCGAGCTGCTTTCCTCTGCATCACAACACCAGGCGCAGTGACCGCACCCAAAAACCACCGAAATTAGTAACAACAATGTGGGATTCACAGAAAGCATCGCAAACATCTCCCAGTACCGAGACATTAAGCCAAATCAACTGCGCCAGGACGGTTGAGCTGCTTTTCGCTAACTGCGTCACATGTGCAGAAGGAACGCAAGAATATGCCGGGAACCCACGAAACCAGGCTAAATCCAAAAAAAAAAAATGAAAAACAGGCAGACGGGTCACGAACGCTCACATGCGCAGCTGGCCTCGCTCGCTTCGGCGGCGTGTCTGACGCATGACGCATGCATCTCGCGCGTCATTGGCTTGTCGCTCGATAGCGCAAGAAAAATAACTCACAAAGTATGACTTATTTATGCGCATATCTTTAGTTTTGGCGGGAAAGAATAGAAATAATGAAAGAATATCTGTTAGCTTCACTTCAAATGACTTTTTCCCGACTCTCGCTGCAACAAACGGTTGCCATTATTACTAGCGTGACGTATTTCCGGTTGCCAGTTTTCGCCGAGTGTCCCCTCTTGTTGAAATCCATTCTCTATGCTGCAGCTTTTAGGCGCCCGTTCCTGCGTTGAGCGTCGGCGCAACCGAGTGATCGAGCACAGCGAAGGATGAAAAAGCGAACGCTGAGCGCAGCGCGGAATGAAAGACGGTGATAGCGAAAAGAGCGCGAGGAGCAAAGCGCAGGAGGAGGGTGCAGCAGAACCGTCAGGCGGAATGCGTAGTGCCGCGCAAAGCGGGCTCTGCGACGACTACCGCTAGGAGATGGTGCCAGAGTAGGGTGCCGACGTCTGTTCACCGATGTCATGCTGCGAGCGCGTCCACCGATACCATATGTGGAAACAAAGCACTGCATGAGCGAAAGTCTGTCTGCGGCGGCTGCTGTGAATCGCCCCCACGCGTCCCCCACGCTCTGCCTCTCGCGATCTCCCGCGATTAGCGAGGCAGTCGCGCTACACTTCGCCCCGTTTGCATTGTGCCGTACGACACGGATTGTCCGCGCCTGCCAATATATGGCTAAATTTCGAAGTAAAGAGTATCGTAATCGTCAGTATTTTTTTCTTACGGGATCGGCTTCTTTATTGATATAATCAAATTGTATATCGACCGAGTGAAACGCATTCTCTGCAACTGGTTCGTAACTGATTTCAATGTATTGGCGCCAAGGATTTATAATACAGGAAAGCCGATAGCAGTTTCCTTGAGTAGGTGAGCCCGTCACGCTTAGAAACGCTCGCGTGCAGTTCGCGTTTTCCCCATTATATACGACGCCACAGCGATGGAGCCATGCGCACGGGGAAAGATCTAGCATGCAAGTGTTCGCACGCGGAACTTCACGTCAACGCCAAACCACATCCGCGCCACCTCGAGTCCATTTCACGCAATAATGTCCAGGAGGCAGCTGTTATGCAGCGCCGGGGCGTCCGCTTAAAAGGCGGATGTTGGCGGGAACAGATGAAGCAGGGTAGAGCTGATGATGTTGAGAAAGGTGAAGCGTGAGCAGATGAGGGCGCCTCGTCGACGATTGCCCGAGTGTTGCGTCGAGGGAGTCGGTTTGGAATCGATGTGGCGCGGGGTAAGACACTACGAGACACTTGAAGGGCCGTGAACACTTGGTACTAGGCAGCGCGTAGTGCATAGATGAACATGGGCAGCCCAAGGAGTATGTTCAAGACGAGACATCGAAAAACCACTTGCTTGGCGTAGCGCTTGACCCGCAGTTGCCATGAGCCGCTCGCGCTTCCATGTCTCGATAGTATTTGTGCTGTAATGCACTGACATTTTCCCCGCTCGGTAACCCCTACGTGAACACTAACTGTAAACAGTAAACACAATAATAGGTGCTCAAATGCGTGGGCCACGTGCAGGGTGGCCTTACTTAGTGCGTTGACGTCGATGATGCTCGCCACGAGCCTGGTTACGTCATGCCTGGAAGCTGCATTCGACTTCGTGCGGCAGATCTGGCAAGTGGTGCCGTGGAGCATCCTCTTGTTCATCGGGGCCACCCAAGTCTCGTCGAAGCTACTGCAGGTATACGCACGCACGCGCCCGCACGCACGCACGCACGCACGCACGCACGCACGCACGCACGCACGCACGCACACACACGCACGCACACACACACACACACACACACACACACACACACTTACACACACACACACGCACACATACGCACACACACGCACACACACACACACACGCAGACTGACAAACAGACAGACAGATGCCACGCATTCGCCTTAAGTATTTCTTGTTCATTAATGTGGTTTCTTGAACCCAACGTTTCCTTCGCGTATAGCTGGGTGCTGATCTCTTTAAACTGTATTGCTTATCGTTAACCGCTGCCATAGCGCTATCAACACCCAGGGAGAAGTACTGCAAGCAATGCAGTATGCCACAATCTCGGCCGTAAGGTGCCCACCACTTGCACTCTTCGTCCCGTAATTGCGCCACCGAGACACAAGCCGAGGTGGTCACTACGCTGGTGTCGGCGACCTATGACGACGCATACTTCTATATCTGGTAGAAGCGCTGCCGTGTCATCGCTTTGTGGCACTTTCTGGTCTTGCCGACGCTTTTTCTCACGATTTATAACTCGAGCAGTCTCCCGGTTACAACTTCGACGCCCCCAAGGTGTGAATCAAAGAGTATTCCTTACAAGTCCATAAACGTGCTAATTTTAAAGGGGCATCTGATTGCTGCATAGCGTGATCACAATCAAGGGCGTAAAGAACCGACGAAGTTTACGCAAGGATTCGTAAGTCCATGTCAGTTAAGCTGCCGAGCCTCTCCACCGATCTCGTGCTTTGCTTTTTAAGGCGAAGATTTTTTCTTTGCAAGCCTTTCCGGGTTTTTGTGACCAAGAGTGCTGCTGCGTAGCTGTCCTCTAGCCGAGTAGGCCAACCAATCACAGAGCAGGAAGCCCGCCGCTGCATTCCACGACCAGATGGCGCTCGCCTCCGTGCAACCGCCAAGCCAACCTCTGTAACGTTGTCTGGTAATGTTGGCGCAGGCGGCGGCGCAGGCCATGCGCAGCACAGAAAAAAAAAAGAACCAAAAGGCTTGCCTTTGCACGTTCGCGGCAGCCCGAATAAAGCCTTCCCTGTCAATTGGTACGGACATTCGATAAACACAAACCCGTGTCTCGGCTCTTTATGCACGCACACTAAGCTGCGCTGTATATAGATGCCAACTCGTTGCATTTGCTGCATTTTTTAACAGCTTTTGAGTGGTAATGCCAACATTGTAAGCTGCGCGCGAACCTCGCCGTGGCACCGCGGTTGTATGGCGCTGCACCATTTTGCACCTTGTCTAGGTGGGGAAGTTAACCTGCAGAACATCTCTTAAGTTTACTGTCGGCTTTAGTCCATCACTCGCACGCTCGTTCGCAATCTTCAGTAATAATAACTGTAATACAAATTAAAAATACATTGCACTTGTAGCAGGTAGCCCACTTCCGGCATGCTGCGCGAGGCCTGGAAGATATAAATAAGATGGCCTTTTATTTCCTTTAAGGGAGCATTCGAAAAAGTAGAAAGCCTTTGAACTAATGGTCGAACTAATGGAGGCTCATTCACATCTCTGATTGTCGGATGTGTAAGGAATTTCAATCGAATTTCAATTTCAATGGTGTAGGGAATTTCAACGTAAGGAATTTCAACCCCCGCAGGTATACGATATCCCGCACGAGGTCTTCAAGCTGTTGTCCACTTCCTTCTGGGAGGACTGCACCGCGGTCGAGGCGCAAGTCATGCTGGCCATCGCCAGCTCGGTGATGGCTGAAACCGCGGGCAAGCGGGCGCTCGTCCAAGTCATGGCGCCAGTCGTGGTGAACATCGTGAGTGGAATGCAGCGATCACGAGACCATCGTCTACACACGTCTGGGCACACCCGGCGACGAGCACGGGTTAAGCGTATCTGCCTCAGGGGTCATGCGGCAGCGCACGATTTGTGAAATCAGGGCTGAATTATAGCTGCATGCATCCTTAAACCTGGTATAGATTCATCTCGCAACAAGTTTCTCTACGCCACCGCTGCTGCAAGGGATGCCGGTATAGTAGCAGTCCTAGCGGACTGAAGGGCAACTACAGGAGTGTTTGGTTCGAGTATAGAGTTTCTTATAAAAATTACTAGATGTGACATTGGTGCTAGTGAGAGCTTCAAGTATGGTGGTTCAGCCAGCATGAGAATGCAGGCTAGCTGATGGAGTCGTTTAGACTTGTTCTTTCTGGCGTCATAAGGCTTTCTGACTTTGCTAAACGATTATCTAAATTAAATTTTGCCTTAAAAACGACATGATTTGCAGTGATCATGCCTGCGGTCTCAGATACTCTTTGCATTATTTGTGCGTTGAGAAAAATAGCATTGCTTCAAAATTTAGGCAAATCGAGAAAAATGAAGTATAAGTGAACAAACCCACAAAGAAGCCTGAAGGCATGAGCACGAAAATCAAACAAATTTTCGTGTAGTAACTATCATTTCCACATAAGCTGAATGATCTCAGCGCTAAAGTTACCTCTAGTAATTTTAGTAATACACGCTATGAGTTAGACCACATGTTAGTTAGACCAAGGTCTCCGAGATTTGCGGCACGCTTTGAGGATAGCGTGCTCCTTGCAAAAACAAAACAAGAAGGAGGGGGCGAGAGAGAGAGAGAGAGGGACAGTGATAGCCCACCATGCCTCCCACAGCTCTTCATGAAATAATTCCTTCACAAAGAGACCATCGGTATGTGAGAGCACTGCCCCAGGTGATCAGCAAGATCGTGAGTAGTGCAGTCACCCACCATGCGCGCCAATAAAGCCGCGAAGTCGAGTAGCGCGGAGGAAGGAGGCGCCTCACGGCATAGCTAGACGGACCGTTTGTCCTCGTCCTGTAGTGTCCTTTCGCATCCTTTGTATCCATGTCCTTGCCTTCGTCTTGCTCAGGCACAACCATATCTCGGAAATTCGTCAGCCATGTTGGTGGAGCCTTTGTTCCTCGAGTGCATGCGATACCAATCGTAAAAGGATCGAGCGAGTTGACGGAGGACGTGCGAACATGCCGTTCTCGACGGAATCAGCTCAGGTCGGCCACAGAACGTCTTTCTTGATCACCCGCATTTTTCATATGTTTATGGAAAATAAAATAAGCAAACGATAAACATATCGACGGAATCATACTAGCGGCTCCGAAAGGCGACGCGGCAATGCATCAGTGCGAAAAAGAAAGAGACAAAAGCAGTAAAAGATGGTCAGAAACTCGGAGTAATAGCAAACGACGACGCATGACAGCGATGGTGGTTTGCGTGATGGCGTCCACTATTTTGTGCCGTTGGTTCATCAGCTGTTCACATCAACAAAAGCAAAAACGAAAACATGCATAGAGAGATAAAAAGAAAGGAGGTGCACGCATAATGCTTCCCGATCAAGAATGTATGCCCATCTGCGTGACCCTGCCATTGACGCGGACTCCTTGCTCGGCCTCTCCGCAGGCAGAGGTACAGCGCGTCCACCCGACGTATTACGCGATTCCGGTGATCGTGGGCGCGTCGTCCAACGTCATCATGCCGGCGTCGGCCCCGCTCGCCCTGCTGCACGAATTGGCGCGGGTGTCATTCTCGAGGCTGGTACGTGTCCCACTTCCCACGCGGTTCACGGCAATTAGCTTTAACAGGTACTGGGTGTTACCACAAAAAAGTGTTCTGTTTTGGTATCTTCGTGGCATGGACAGCCGTGTATACGCGGTTAATTACAGTAGTGAGAGGGCAACGAATAATTACGTTATCTTTCAAAGTCCGATCTAACTGCGTGGAATATGCGGCGCGATCTCCCCAGTAAATGAGTGTAGGGGGGATATCTTCATAGTATGCATGGTGTCCTTTGCAGTTGCTTATCTCTTAAATTACGGCTGTCTTGGTTTCAAGGGTACAGTATAATCTTCATTGGTAATGGTCACAGAGATCATCATCTCTACAACACTGTGCACTATATGACAATTCCCCAGCGGGTAATTCCTGCCCTAATTTCCTTTTATTTACGAAACGCAAGAATGGCACTAAACAAAAATTTGCTGGGTAGATCGTCACTGTGTGCGTCGTATTCTTTGCAGTTGCTTATCCCTTACGGTGCGGCTGCCTTGGTTTCAAGGACACAGTAAAGGCTTCATAATTCCTTATTACAAAGAATGTTGCGCACTATGTGACAATTCTGCATTGTAGAGTTCCCGCCCCAATTTTTTTTACAGTGAAGCTGTTAATGGCTACTTTCCCCACTGTCGTGTCCGCGTGTAGAAAAAAGAAACCCAAGAGAGTGCAATGCGGGGCCGACCCGCGGCGGAGGTGCAGTTCGCCATTAAGACGTCCACATACACATTTTCTCTGGTCATCCTTGTTCACAGAGAGCAAGGGCACTGCTTATGATTAAGTTAACGATAATGGGACGTTATAGTAAAGAAAAGGCAGCATATCCAACGAGTTAGAATCTCTATACAGCTAAGCTTTCTTTCAGTGCATTAAGTTTCGAAACAGAGTTTGTTGCCCCCACAAAGTGGCAAGTAAAGGTGCCCCCACAAAGTGACAAGGAAAGGTCTATTTAGCCGCGGTGTAGAGGCTAATGCAACGATGCCGCTACCGGTGCCGCGGACGCGCACAGGCAAGCTTTCTGGTTCTTTTTTTTTTCTATCGGCATGGCCGGCGCCGACGCTGTCACAGATGTGTGGAGGCTAGCGTCATCAGGTGGCGATAAAAGAGACCCAGCGGCGGGGATGTCGTGCGCGTCCTCCGCTGTGTTCGGTCTTGCCTATTCGGCTAGGGAAAAGCCACGCCGCAGGGCCCAGGGTCACGAAAACCCGGCGAGTTTCGCAAATGAAAGCTTCGCTTTTAAATCTATCTGACGCCCTAAATCGAAATTACGCTTCCTAGAGTCGGTACAACCAAGCTCTCTCTATAAAGCAGGAAATTTCATTCTAGCTCAAACCGTGCGTCTGTCGACTGTGGAGAGAGCCTTTCTGCCTGTCACATGCATTTGAATAGGAAAATCGGGAGTTAGCGCCGGGTAATTCTTCCTCCTAAATGACCAGTTAGGAGGAATATATATATATATACATATATATACAGTGCTCAATCCTCCTCCTCTTCTTCTTTTTCAGCTTCTGTTTGGCTTGCTCGCGAAGGCCATCGTCCTGAGCATGGTCATCGTGATGGTCAACGTGGCGGACAAGTACGGCATTCTCAGCGCCCAGACGACTCCGGAATGAGCCGCTACATTTTAGGGAGTCATATATTTCGTTTTCGCACTCAACTGCCATTTGCTACGTCGTAATGAGGAACGCAGATCTTAGCGCATGAACTGTACGCAACATTAGCTTTGTTTTCTCTGTTACCGCGGCAACTTCGCAACCAGCCTTTTTGGGACACTCGCTGGTATTGCATCAGCGCCCCGCACTCTTCCTCACCCTCCTCGTTTATAGGCGTTTCATATTAGTCTTCCCACCAGTATTGTTAACCAGTCTGTTTGTCTCGTTGGCGTTCTCTCTTTCTTTCTTTCCTTCTTTATTTTGGTTCAATCGGACATTTCGTATCTTTTGAATGTGAATCGACGTTTGCTGGGCCTCGTTTATTATTTACTCTTTGTTGCGGCACATAGTGAATATAGCCATCGGCTCATCATGAGCGCTGCGTACATTACCACACACTGTGCATCAGGACTGGATACCCGGACCATCTTTCCGCGAGTCTGCTCAGCGACGGAGTCGGATGTTGCAAATCAACTTGCTCTATCGCTTTAACGAAGCGAATCATGCGACTTCCTGCGATGCCGCAGCGGTGATGACAATGTTACCAGGTGCAAAAGGCCGCGTCACCACAGCATGGTAACTATATATTGATGGCTACCGGAGACGCCTATGCCACCAGCACGGACCGCCGATGTGTTGCATTGCAGTTGTGGTAAACTGTAGACTACGGCGCAGTGTATGTTAATGTATAGTGAACGTTTAGAACTGGATCTTTAGCGCGCGCATATATATTCCATGATGACAATACGTGCACTTCAAAGTTTTTTTGTTTTTTTTTTGGTGGGGGAGGGAGTTGGGGAACTTCTCCTACGTATTCGTTACGCATGGAAGTAAAAAACCGGGACGTGAACTCGAAGCTGGAATGTGATACGCACGCGTTACATGCCCGAGATTCGATCCCTGGAGAGTCGCATTTAGGCCTTTAGCGCCTCACGAAACGGTCCACGAAAAAAAAAATAATACGCATTTAAGGCAGCACAAATTGGTGGGCGGGGCCATTTCTCCTAATAAAGTGTTCTAGTTTGCATTGTCTCCAGGGGAAGCGGGCTGCGAGTGTCTTGTCTGAAGGGTTTCTTGCGTGTGCGGGCCGAACGCTCGCCGCCAGCGACAGCATGGTTGAACGTTACAAGGGAACGTGCAGTAAAGGTCTCTGCACAAGTGACAATGGCACACATAAACGGTCTGCGGCAAGTTCTCGAAACGCCGCCAGACTGTCGCACAACGTTGACACGCACGCAGTAGTATCGAGTGCAAATGAATTGTGGCGGCTGTAAAACTAGATTGTTTATTGCTTGTCTTTGCAATAATGCCGTCACAAGCTTTGCAGTGAACTCGAGCTTTTCGGCATGGCGGCCCTGAAGGGACAACCCTCTTATTGTTTTATTTAATAATAAAAACAAGGCAGAAGGCAAGCGAAAAATTCCGCAAGTGCCCACTGCCACACATCTCGTTCGACCCAATCAAGATGGCGGACGTCGGACTAAAGAGGCGACAACATGCCGACTGGTGCCAATACCCATGTCGCTCTGCGTTCGTAGAACCATCCAAGCTTTGGGAGCACGCATCTCGATTTCGAGAGAGTTGAAGTCCGCAGGTCGGCCATCTTGGTTGACGATAAGTGGCGCGAGGGAATGCAATGAATGTGCGCTTATATGGATCATTCAAGGGTCATCGGCGTGGTGAGTAATCATCGAAAATATCTGGCAAATAGGCGAAAGCACGTAAAGGGAGTGGAGGAGGAGAATATATGTCACAAAGTGGGAAGAGCATAGAGCTGGACGCAGCTCGAGACTAGCGTTTGCTGTAGGGCTAGTTGGTACATGACTAGAAGGGGTTTGAGGCGCAATATAAGACACTAAGCGTAGCTGATTTGATTAACCGACGCTTCAATTCATAAAGATAAGCTTATACGTATAAGCTGCAGATATGCGCATAAGAATATGAGCTACCTAAACGTGTTGACAGTAAATTATACCTTATTGCAGAGGAAATAGAACTGTTATGTGTAGAGCGAAATCACGCCAATGATTACGTAGTGCATTTTTTTCCCTTCTACTGGTGTGGTGCTCGACTCGCATCGAAATTTCTCAAAAAAGCTTTCGCTTTCGAAGCCAGCAGTAACGTTCGAAAGCCCGCCTACCCGAGTCGAGATGTACTCGCCGTGGTGGCTTAGTGACCATGGCTTTTCTAGGCGCGAGGTAACGGGTGCAAATCCCAGCCATGGCGCGGCGCGGCCCGTGACAGTGCATTGGGTACACATTAAAGAACCTGAGGTGGTTAAAATTCCCAGTCCCCCCCTATAGCGTGTCTCATAATCACATTTTCGTTCTGGCATGTAAAACCCGAAAATTAACTTTTTAAGTCTATAAATCTGGAAGGTGAGGCTCTCCTGAACGGCGTGTAAGCCTTTTTCGCTTACGACGGCGACGCCTTTTTCAAGCGTCGTTTTTCTCGACGCCCCTTTTTCCCCATTAGTCGAAAACTTTCGGCCTGCGCCCACTTCGCCAGTCTGTCACGCGACATCCCAAAACCGCGGGAACTCACTGTGTCGAAGGGACCTGTGCGCGTTAAAGATGCAACATGGCTAACCAAACCTAAATAGTTCCTGAATAGGCAGAGACTAGACCGTTCCGGAACGAATAAAAAATGACTGCCCGCCGATTGCTCTGGCAGTGGCTACTCGGAGCTGCATGGGAGCTTGGATTTGTCTGCGTGTCAGTGTAAGCTTATTGAGCCCCTTTTGGCAGTATAGGACATCGCTCTGCCAACTCTCCTTCGCTGAGAATCTGCATCATCGGCGTTTTATCCTTCAGTTGCATGGCGCGGAAATTTTGTACGAACCACTGCAACTTAAGCAAAGGGAAGCGGACCGATCGCAAAAGCCGGCACCAGCCTCCTCGTCCGGGTAACTATTTTCCTTGCCTTGGCTCGACCCTGTCGAAACCCTTTCCACTTGAGCTTCTCGCATCTTGTCAGCCAATCAAATACGAAAAACCCCTCAATGAAGGCAAAGCCATTCGCTTTAAAAACAAACGAATGTCATCCCCTAGAAATGAGGGGAGCTTTCATTGGGCTCTTGAAACGCGGCGCGTTATAGCCCCATGCTTACGTCGGTAGTTCCGTATATTTGACGTCAAGAGCCTGGAACAAAAACAGGTTCGATAGTTTAACGTTATAGGGCACCAGTTTTCCTCCTCAGTAAAAATAAAGGGGCCAGCTACCTCGGGGCATACGATTGTTCCGGCGAAAACGCCTCTCGCCTCTGTCGTCTGCTGCGTGCAAGCTGTTTGCGTCATTCGCCAGGATTGTTAATGTAATACGGTATACAGAAAACAACGAGCTTGTTTCCCATCTTGAGACAGCATACGCAACCGACCAGTGGTGAAGAGCGCGCGTTAGAATCCGCGTTTTCGCTGTATTGTGTGACGTAAGTGACTCAGCCCGACTCGCTTGGCTGAGAAGCAGTCGAACATCACCGATACTGACGTGTTCGTCACAGGTGGGAGGGTGGTTTACGGCACACACTTGAGGTCGAGAGAGGAGGTGAAGCGGCAAGCAAAAAAGAGTAACAACAAATGAAAAAGTCGCAGTTTTGCCTAGCGTCTCTCGGTTGTGTAATCTTCCTTCGTGTAAATGCATTTTACTTCGCTATTGCTAATAATGCTTGGCCTTTCCGGCGAAATTGCAACCTTTCCCTTCTCTTTCTTTTTTTTTTCTTTACTGTGAGTTGGAGTACAAGCTCTGCTGAGCATGACTGCTATTGATTGTCATTCCGAGTGAAGGCGGCTTGACCTCGTTTCGGTTATTGAGTAAGTTACACGCTGTAAAAATGTTTACACCGTTCAAGGGCGTTTTCTTGTCGCACTGGTAACCCCCTTACCATTTGGGCCTCACAAAAATGTATGGATACCGACAACGGAGCTCTAACTAGACGTGCGATGATAAAAGACGTAGTTAAAAACAATGTAATCATTCCGACAGCCTTGGGCGCACAGAAATATCGACAAGAGAATTTCGCAGGAACACATATGAAACTCTACTTCCGCCCGCCTCCTCCCCATCCGCTTCTTTGGTGGAGCTCAGGGAAGGGGAGGTGGGCATCCCTGCGCCGTTCTAATTGACGCTTAGAATTGTTTTCTATATATCTCTTCCTTTTACTCACTTAGGCATTATGACGACATTGTAGATAATACATATCTGAATAGAACATTGAGGACCACGAAGTTGTCACCTTTCGTTTTCGGTATTGTCATCTTTATCGATGTTGCTCTCGTTGTTGTCATCTAAACATATTTCTGAACGTATTCTAAAAGTTCTCTACAGATATTAATTGATGAGCAAGGGATGCCGGACCTCTTGCTAGCACGTTAAGTGTCTGACGAATGGAGAGATGTAAGAAAATGTTTGGAATGAATGGTGGCGTGAGGAATAACACAAAAGTGTCTACAGCTAATTGTTGAATTATATCGGGGTCACCAATATAAGCCCCGAAGCAATTTTACGTTCCTGTTTTTCTTTGTGCAAGCAATGGCGTTTAATTACTACAAAACTTTCAGTGCATGTACCGGTCATCTACACACGACCTGCATTTACTAATGCTACGCACGTTGAAGGGGATCAGTAATGAAGTTAAGTGAGCTAGCTGCTTAAGAATTTTAATTACGACGGAACTGTAGTTGCGCACGCAAATATTATAAAAATACAAATGCACTCAAGAACTAGGTGTTACTTGTTCTGCTATGCAGCCGTGGTCCGCGTGGCCTAATGGATAAGGCGTCTGACTTCGGATCAGAAGATTGCAGGTTCGAGTCCTGTCGCGGACGTCACTCTTTTTTTTTATTGCTAATTGTTCGAAGTAGATTTTTATTTTTTATTTTTCTTATGTGCTCTTGTCTGCTTTCCCAGAGCTGTATCAGAGTTGCACAATGAAGAACATATATAATGTCAGTATGCACTTCAAGGGATCTAAATTTAGGCCGAGCGATGCGAAAGCGACAATAACGAATGAAGCTTGTCACACAATGCAACAGGACGAGATGCGTTATAACAGGCCGGCAGCTCGATCACCGGCCACGTTCTATTGCCTCTTCTTTTCTGTTTTCTTTTTGTTCTGCGTGTGATAACCGAGAGAGACACCGGACGCTTGCAGTGCCGCGCCGAAAAAGAAAAAAAAAAGAAGCGATGAAGGTTGTTAATATGCATTTGTGCCGCAGTTATCTCTCACATAGTTTTGTACCGCATGCTTCCTTCCCATATCGTTCTGTCTCGCACAATTTCGTCCGGCATAGCTTTGTCCTGCATACCACGCCTGTTTAATTTTCGTTCGGCACATCTTTGTGGCGTGAGATTTGTTCCGCATATTATTATCGCTCGTACCTTCGGCCTGAGTAAGTTTGCAGCGCATAACTTCGTCCTGCATAACCTGCCTACTTATTTTCGTGCCGCCCATTTCTGCTGCGGGAGAATGTTGTGCCACACAGTTCAGTCTCACATAGTTTGTCCCACATAAATTTGTGCACCATGCCACTTATGCGCCATGCTCTTTTCAGACGTTTCGGATATTCAGAGTTATTGCAGTAATGTTGTAGTTGCGCAAGTTCCAAAGAAGTATCATGATGACGTCTCCCAAAGATGAAAACTCTCAGGGGGACGCCATAATAAGATGCGTAAATAATGTTAAATTTCAACATGCAGCAGTAAGTTGCTTACGTACACTATACATAATTTGAACAGAGCATCTTATACAATGTTTGGGAAGTTAACTCCATTTTTTCTCGATGCACATTCCTTTTATTTTTATTTCTTGTTTTTTCTGTGTGTTTGAGTAGGTCGCAATTAAGTCACTTAGTGGTCGCCATTTTCCCGGTGTCCCCGACTCAGACGGCGTCATCCGTGGAGGAGAAGCGTTCACTTTCTTTGTACAAATATAATTTCCTTTTAACGCTCTCCTTTGTCACAGTAGGTAATTCGGTTGCCTAAACTATGCAGCCCGGAACAAGCCCTCCCCCCCCCCCCCCGTTTCATGGAGAAGCTCAAGGAAGGAGGGATAAGGGGCATCCCTGGGCCGTTCTTATTGACGCTTATGCTTTTTTTTCTATAAATCTCTTCATTTTGATCACTTAGGCATTATGACGACATTTTAGATACTGTATATCTGCAGAGAACACTGAGCACCACAACGTTGTCACCTTTCGTTGTCGGTATTGTCATCTTTATTGGTATTGCCCTTGTTGTTGTCACCTAAACATATTTCTAAACATAATTCTAAACGTATCCGAAAGGGTCTCTAAACATATTTATTGATGAGGAAGGGGCGCCCGACCTCTTGCGGGCGCGTTAAGTGCCTGACGAATGGGAAAGTTTGGGAAAATGTTTGGAATGGACGGCGGTGTGAGGAATAACACAAAAGGGTCTGCGGATAAATTTAGAAGGATATCGGGCTCACCAATATAAGCCCCAAACGTCTTTTATGTTGTTTTTTCCTGCAAGCAATGGCGTCTAATTACTACAAGACTTTCAGTACATGTAACGCTCTTCCACACGTGACGCGCATGTACTAATCCTATGCACGTTGAAAACGATCAGTAATCAAGTGAGGTGAGCATGCTGCTTACGAACTTTAAATACGACGGAAGTCTAGTTACGTATGAAAATACAATAAAAATCCAAAATGCCGAGGAGCAAGGCATTCAACAGCTTGGTGATACTTATTCTGCTCCGCTGACGTGGTCCGCGTGGCCTAATGGATAAGGCGTCTGACTTCGGATCAGAAGATTGCAGGTTCGAGTCCTGTCGCGGACGTCACACTTTCCTTTATTGCTAACTGTTCGAAGTAGAATTTTATTTTATCCTCTTTATCAGCTTGTCTACAGCTGTACCAGAGTTGCACACTGAAGACGGTGTTTGATGTCAGTGTGCATTTAAAGAGATCTAAGTTTAAGCCGAGGGATGCAGAAGTGAAAATAACGAATGAAGCTTGTCACGCAATGCAACAGGACGAGATATGTTATAACAGGCCGCCAACTCAATCAGCGGCCACATTCTATTGCTTTCTTTTTTTGTTTATTTTTCTTCTGCATGTAATAACCTAGATAGACACCGGACGCTCAAAGTTCCGTGCCAAAAAGAAAGTCGCGGTGAAGGTGGTTAATGTGTATTTGTACCGCGGATATCTCTCGCATAGTTTTGTACCGCATAGTGTCCCACATAATTTTGTCCAACATTGCCTTGTCCTGCGTACCACGCCTATTTAGTTATCATTCGGCACATCTTTGTGGCGTGATGCTTTGTTCCGCAAATCATTATCTCTCGTACCTTCGTCCCGCATAATTATGCCCCGCATAACTTCGTCCTGCGTACCTTGCATATTAAATTTTCGTCCGGCATATTTTTGTTGCGAGAGATTTAGTGCCGCATTGTATTATTGTCACCACGTAGTTTTGTCCTGAATGATATTGTCCCGCACGATTTCTCCCAGCATATAGTGCCGTTCCGCCTCGCCGTTGTTCCGCTTGTTTTTGGTCGTAAAGATTTGTACAGCATAGTTTTATCCCACATAGTCGAATTCAATTCTGTTGCATTTATTCATTCCTTTACATGAAAGGAAGGAATGTTTACTAAATTTTACTGCATTTAGTAGCTGGACATGGGGAATGCTCCCTCGACACTATGGCAACGTACCATAGCATGACATATCTGACAGACATGTATAGGGTTTACAGCAACAATGAGGAATTGAGGCACAGTGATGAAGAGGAAGCCATACATTAAAAAGAAAGAGGTAAGCAGATTTACTGTAACTTGCAAATAATATGCACAGCTTTTGGAGCTCTAACACAAAGCGAACAAAATAAAACCAAACCAAGATAAACAAAATGCAAGCAAAATATACTTTACATTAGACATGCTAAAAGAGGTACTTGCAACAAAGCGTCGTTGCTTTGCTCGTGCAAAGTACATTTTCGAATCGACGCAAGTACCATAAAGACGTCACAAATCAAATGATCGACGGCTTTAGAACTTGCAGTGATGCATCGTGTACAGGTATAAACATGGCAGACAGATTTCCGCATGATCATTGGATCCGACGATAAAAAATATCAAAATATGGGGTTTCGCCAAAACCACGGCCTTATTATTTGGCACACCAAAATGAGGCCACTGCGAAATAATTTCTACCACATGGGGGTTCCTTAACGTACACCTAAATGTAAGTACACGGGTGTTTTCACCCCCATCTAAACACGGCCGCCGTGGCCCAGATTCGATCCCGCGACCTCATGTTTAGCAGCCCGACACCATAGCCACTAAGTAAACACGGCGGGTGCCCCCCATCGCCCACTATAGTGCCAGTATTGCCACTATCACTGCCGAAATGTTTGCTTTTCTGGCGCAAGTTCGGCCCAATTAGCAGCTTCATTCTGCCCCCTTCGTCGCTTGGCTGCCTGGGAGAACTTGACGCTTTTTCTTTTTATTTCTTTTCCTTTTCTATTCTGCTTTTGTTTTCATGTCGTGCAGGAAATTTTCCAAATTAATACAATACTCGGCAAAATAACAGATTTCAGACTTCCCATAGAAGTTTTCTGCTTCAGAAAATTGCATAAATGTATAATCTGGGGCATGTTCCACTAGTTAATGGACATTCGTGATGAAAACACGGATAGAGTTACTCGCGGAAAGCCTGAATTTTGGGCGAGCAGCTGTTGTCGACTGACCGGGATCTACGGCCAGGCAAGTTCGCAGTATTTCCGCTAGGTTCACTACGTTTGGTGTCCGCGAATAAATCAAATCGTATTTTTCCATCACAAATGCCCATTAATTTGTGCTCCAGGCTTCCAGACTATATAGCTTATATTCTGTAAGACAGGAATATTCAAGATCAACCTTGAAATCTACGACCTTGCAGAGTTTCCTTTCTTTTCTTTTTTTCTTTTTTGAATAGGAAGATTTGCTACGTGGCAACAAAAAATCGAAATGCGCAACGCTCTACATTGTGCAGGCACAGCAATAACGTCTCCGACAACTTGTCTGACATCCAACGATTGCAGTCGTCTAGTAGTTTCAGTTTCGTTATAAATATTAATTGTTAGCACCTTTTGTATGCTTGCGTCTTCCAGTGAAGAGTCACCAGCCGGACAGCTAATATACACTCTAAGAAGAAAAGGAGGAAATGGGGTATTGAGGTTGCTTCTGTAGGGGAGGTACTGGTCTGCCACAACCATTCCTCCCCTTAGGGGATAAGTGCGAGGGGATGGATTGTTACTCCCCATGCGGTTACTCCTTCGAAGACTAACAGTTGCCCTTTTCCGATGCTCCTCAAGGGAGTAAGGGTCATTCATTCCGATGCTCCGCAAAGGTGGAATTAATGAAATTAGGCATTTATACTCTGATAACAAAATTAGAGCTAAAGAAAAAGGTGCCGGAAAATAGGATCCGAACTCACATCCTGTCACTCACAAGTCAGGTACTCTTACCGCGTCACCACAGAAGGGTTTTCTTCCTTTCTGTTATTCTGCGGCTTCCTTTCTTCTATCTATCTATCTATCTATCTATCTATCTATCTATCTATCTATCTATCTATCTATCTATCTATCTATCTATCTATCTATCTATCTATCTATCTATCTATCTATCTATCTATCTCACCCGAAGACAGCCAAAAGACGTTGTTCTGATGATCGTTGCTACAGTGTATGGGTGCTCTACGATTGGGGGGATTTGATAGCTCAGACCTCTCAGCTGCTCAATGCTTTCTCTACAATTTGACATTGTTTGAGCGTACTACAAGGTGCGGGTTCATTGTCCTCCTCTTCCCAAACGTAACGCCCATTCTGGTCAAGTGAAAGGATAATGTAATAGAATTTAACAAGAAACTTCGTCCTGAGGGACTCTAGTTCGGTTCAAATATATATATATATATATATATATATATATATATATATATATATATATATATATATATATATATATATATATATATATATATATATAGTGAGAGAGAGAGAGAGAGAGAGTCGCTTGCGTTGCCGCTGTTTTCAAGACTGTTTCTCTGCGCGAAAATAACAAGTGAGTGTCGTCTTCACCGAGGCTTGAATCAGGGCGACAGCTTGCGTCAAGCCTGTATCGGCGCCGTCAAACACGTGCCACAAGTTTTCGCGTATTTTCACTCTTCTCTAGTTTCCAGCCCGTGCGTTATCGCTAGGCGTGTGTCGTCGTGTTGCGCGGATTACTCTGGAAGAGTCCACAATCAGACTTCGGGGTAACTGTTTGCCAGAAGGCTGGTTGTCATACGTGGTGTGGGACAGTGGTTAGACAGCAGCGTTTGACAGTTAATCGCTAATGAGCAGGCTTACCAATATATAGCCACATACAATGACATGTTGCTATGGACGTACGTTAATGGAGAAATGTGAAGAAATAAAGAAAACATATAGTTAAGGAAAAAGCGCAAGAGCGGCGTATATAATGCTCAACAAAACAATTAAGAACTTCCGAACCGCTTTACCTCCTCGACTCTTGTACAATGGTCGCTTGATAATCAGGGTTACGCCCCGCCAGCCCCTACCGGCATAAACACCGCGAAGTGTGTTGTCTCTCAATTAAAATAGCGAAAAAGAAAACAAAACGAAGTATTAGCCACAACGTACCGCTTGGAGTAAGTGCTAATAAAGGGCAACATTTCAATAATGCCCTATCCGTAATCTGAGACCTGGTTTTTAAGTTCAAGTGACGTCTGCTTTCATCCTTGAGTTCTGCGCCATCAACAAGAGATCTGGTGTCTTGTTTTTATCAAAGAACGCTCCCACCCCCTACCCCCGTCTTCGACGCATATATATATACACACAACGATCGTTGTGCGCATGCGTGCACGCCACCTTGGCCCCGCATCAGGAGGGCTTTTATTTGTCCACGGGCGGCACGCGCTGAATTCAGCGCGCGTGGCACGAAGATAAGTGGGTTTATCCACAACGGGGTCTTATCCGAAGGGCCCGGATATGCGGCGGACCACGCGTTGTTATATAGAGGGAGCAGAGAGAGCGGCGATCCAATGAGGGATTTCTTGATTCACGGTGCACTTGAATAGTAGAGCGCAATCCGTCTCGCACGTGTGCTCCGAGCATCTTGAGAACCATGGCCAATCTCTGGGCCCTACGCTGCGCCGTGGTCCTGCTGGCGGCCGGCCTGGTTACTGCCACTGATGAGCATAGCGCAGGACCGCAGGGACCCGGCGACTCGGGGGCAATTTTGGAGCGATTGGGTGAGCGTTTTTAGGTTTGGCGATCGCGTTCGGTGGGTCTCTAGCGCTTTTCTTCTTCTTTTTTTTTTTCAAGTGTGTCACGCTGCATGCCATAAGCTAAACGGGGGCTTAAGTATATCATAACGGCCGCGATTGTTGAAATGGAGTCGGTGCATTAAGGTGGCAGTAGGACGGAGAGTAAAGTCACCTAGTGTAGTTAAAAATGTAATGCGCTATAGCCAAAGTGCGGGGACGTTCGACGGATGGCAATGGTGTGTGGCCGAGTGCAGGTTACGCTGACGCCATTTAACGCGCTTCTAGTTTATGTCTTTTTACTTGCGATACCTAGTGATACACTCAGTTACTGTAGCTATACTTAGTGTTTGCGCTAGTTCGTAAGGCTTCCTGTCTGAAGTCTCTCATACCTTATTGTGCCTCCGAGACGTGTGCTTAACCGGTGTTTTATTTGCAATAGCGAACTACGTGACTAGTCTTTGCACTGGTTCGTATAATCTTGTCTGAAACAGCTTGCGTACCGTGTGTTTAATTAAAAAATCAAGAATAGGCGGGAGGGGAGGGGGGTACGCGTGACGCAACGTTTGGCATCGTGATCTCTGAGGCAACGGCCACCGTTACCCAAAGGCCCTCTAGCAGGAGCCTCCCCGCAGCAAACGCAGACACGTCACCACGACGCCTAGTAACTCTGCGTTTACCTATCGAACGTGGACCTGAAACGTTATTTGGTGAGCAGGTGAACGTGTACGGTCAGCGGCGCCATGTCTGCCCAACTTCTGTTGATTTGTGCTTGTCTTTTCGTGTGCTTAATTTAGTATTTATTTTCACAACCATTGCAAATCATCAAGATAGTCTTAGTGCCTACATTTGAAACGCTGAACATTTTCCTCGAGGCTGCGCTGTGTGACGGCAAATGTTGTGCAAGACAAAGAGCAGAAACGGCGACAAACGCCGATGCAAGTGAGCTTTCGTGATGCGTTCATATATTGTCACGAACGTGTGGAAAGTACGACTGTATGAATACTGGTGCGAGAATGTAAAAGAAAATCTAAGTGAAAATTCGCATGAATCAATTAACACTACCTTGCTGAAAGTGGAGACTAATAATATTAAGTACAGTCCCCGTCGCGGCCTGTCTAGAGCACGACAGCGGGGTTCTTCCGAGGAATTCGGCACCGCCTACAGGAGGAAGCTGGAACAGCACAGTTGCTCCTGAGCACGCGCTGCCTTGTAGGCAGGACTTCGGCACTCGCGGTCACAGCCATGCACGTTGGGCATGCGCGGATTCAGCGGGCATGCGACAGCACCCAATAGTATAACTTTAAACGTTCTTGGTCCTTTTTTATGCAGCCAAAGCTAGCCGGCATAGAGCTGCATTATTAATATCTCTGCATGCTTCAGGAAATTGGTTGTGTCGGGGACAGCACAGAAGTCAAAGCGGCATGCTTAAATGCCAGCGGTTCTGATGTATAGAAGAGTAATTGTGTCGTTATAGTGCACAAGGGGACGCGAATAAATATAACAATAATAATCATAATAGTTATTATTATTATTAGTAGTAGTAGTAGTAGTAGTAGTAGTAGTAGTAGTAGTAGTAGTAGTAGTAGTAGTAGTAGTAGTAGTAGTAGTAGTAGTAGTCCTATCGTTGTTCGTAAGCATTGGTGCCTTATTCATCATCAATCACCAACTCATATTCACAGATGTACAAGCGCACGGTTTCTTCTCAGTTGACGAGCGGTTCCGTAGCAGGCCACACTGATCAGGAGCCGTTCCTGCTGCCATGACCTTACAGACTTACAGCTATCGCGGTTCCCTCCTGTCATCGAGCAAAATGGTCAGGAGCGGCATAAGGGTGCACACGGCTATTACAGGGAGTGTCGACGCCCTGTCTACTCGGCAGCGCATGTTCAAACGAAATTGCGTTGTTCCAGCTTCTTCCCTGTAAGCAGCGCCAAAGGTCTCAAAAAACGCACCCCTCCCACCACCCTAGACCGCCGCGAAGGGAACCGTCACACGCTTATGTATCGAAAAGAACGCGGTTAAATGGCATACATGGTATTCAGGAACACGATTACGTGAAGACATCGCCAACAAGTAAGCAAAACGGGGAAAGAGTTCTATGTATAGTCTGCTATGGACCACAGTCAGTTGCACTTCGCTCCTCTAAGAGGCAGGTCCTGGACCGAGTGAGCTCCTCAACAACACTTTGCAAAGTGGCGAGTGTGGTTTAAATTATGATTCCGGGAGCTCAAAAATTTGTGGATATGGTACCCAAATCACCACTGACTTTTTTCTTTATTCACATTTGCATAGGAGTTTGCAAGGGACTACGTACTGCTACTTCAACATTTTTCTCATGCCCTCATAATGATTTACTATACAGGCGATGAGAAGCCCAATCCAATTATTTTTTTGTTCCATCTCACTCTCTTCTCACCTTATATCTTTCTCTATCTCTTCCTGAAGTAGGTTTCATGGCTCGATACGCTGACTGATACCTGTTGACTAATCATAAATGACAAACGCGAAGCAGCTCGTAGCCGACATCGTCCATATTCTTGTCATGATCGATGTGCTAATTGTTCTACAATTCACAATGTGCGCTAGTTTATTTTTTCGCATGTTCTATCCCTCCTGAACTCTAATCGACGAATTATTCTTCCAGAGCAAACGTGCTTCGCCAACTCCCAGATGACACCAGAAGAGAGCGCCACCGTAAGTGTCCTAGGTCATACGGAGCTTTAGTATTGCTGTTATTACCGCATGGACTCGCATGTTGTCTTGTAATATGTCTGGCGCAGTTCACCAGAACATCACAGTGAAATTTAGGCATAAAAGGGCTATTAAAGAGGAACACTTCTACCGTTTAGACTGGCAAAGTGTACTTTTAAATGAAACTTTTCTTTATTTCAACGTGTGAAGTCGAATACTAGAAGAGAAAACGAAGTTTCGTCTCCTTTTTTTGTTTTTTGTTGTTCTTTTTTGTGTGCCGGAACCCTTGGTCCGGGACTAAGACTGTAACATCATGAATTGTACATAATTTTTCACTTAGCTGCCCCGTATATTCTTCGGTACTCTCATCCTGCTAAAAAAACATGAGAAAGCATTCAGGGCATTATAAGCTGCACCATACACCTGGTCCTTGTGGCTTCTGTGCACACGTTAATTATGAGCCTTTAGAATAACCTCGAGGACTTCCTCAATTATTGTTTGTATTGTGTCAGCCCCGATATATTACACGTCATCGTTTACGCAGCTGCTTATGCCCTCAAAACAACATCAGTCACTACTGGAATTCAGGCCTCTCCCGGCAGTGGAGGATGCTGAAGTTCAGCTTAACGAGAGCACCTGTTCGTGTTAGGCAGCTTATTCTTTACACTGTGTTTGTCGGATGCCAAACGGATGTTCACCCGCAGGGTTCCTATTATCCGAAAATTTGACTTAACGACGTTCGTCTTAACTGAAGTGTAGTGCGTACAGCCGAGCGCCTTTTACAACGAAGTGTCTGGGGCTTCCGAAATTATTCGCTATACGTGTCACTTCATTGTAAATGCTGCGCACTGCACTACTCACAATATAACCTGGAGATAATTATCAGATAATTTCGTTTAGAGGCCTTCGTTGTAGAGGCGTTCGACTTCGCATACATCTAATGCTAAACATGCACGAAGGATGCCGCCTTTTAGTGCACGAATCAAAACACCTTTTGCACCGCCGTCTAAACTCGCCAAGGCAGAAGCCAGCCATGTGATTCTGCGAACGGCTCAGTGACGTCCTCTCCACGTGCACACATTGTACTTCCAGGTGCTGAACCTCCAGAGACAACAAGCCGAAGAGCACGGGTCTCGCCCGGTGAGCGTGGGGGAGGGTAGAGTGCAGTCGCGCTCGTCACGCCTCGCCACGGCCCAGTGCGGAACTAGTGGCATGAGCTGGAGAGCGAACATGGGAGGCCGGCTGCAGCTAAAAACTGGACACCTGGGGGACAGCCGGGCATCGTCACGGCCACCATCGCCGGCGTCACCTTCATCAGTCTATTTCTTGTCCACTGCGCGACAAAAGTCACTCGTGGTTAACTGCAGTTACCATAGAGATGTTGCCTACGAAAATCACTAGAATAAGCTCCAGCGCGGCGATCGTTAAGGCAGCTACCGGGGGAATGACGGATTCGGTGCATCGATCTGTTCTACATTGAGCATTGGGGATTGAGACGTTCCAGTTGCAGTATTTACTGCCCCTCTTCTTTCTAAATATTCAACGACTCATACTTTCCTAAACAGGCGCGGGTCACACATGTTTCGGAGCACACGCATTTCCATTGCGACTCGTTGCACTTACAGGATAATATTCTGTTACATTTGCAAGATCGGAAAGCCGTTTGATACCAGAAGGACAAAACACGAGCCTGCTCGCGTATACTACAGCCAATCATTCCCATGCCACATGGCTTAGCTGTCATACTTTTAGCTCCGGTAAAACGCAAAGGGCCAAGGTTTCATCTACAAATTTCTTGTAACAAGTCCTATGCTGATATCCTCTGTACTGCGTCAGCCGATTGCATCCTGTAGGCACGAAATTTCGGATCACGCTACATCATCACATTTTCTGCGCTTTAAGACCGCGTGTTCCTTCCCTCGGCACCCAGCCCGTTCATATCTGCCAGTCCACCGCTTGTATCATCTATGCGTTACACCACCTACCCCGCTATATTCCTTCTAATTTCGAACAGAATGCCAGCTGTTCTGGTTCGCTCACAATTTCATACTGCCCTCTGGCGCGCTGCACTCAACGCGTTGGGTGAAGGATAAGTTGATGCGCACTGCGAACACGCGCACTAACCGTCTCAGGCGCGCACGTAGACCGACAGGCACGTTAAAGGTATTCCCAAAAACTCCGTTAACACCTGTATTTCACCAGGAAAGCTATAGAAGCGTGTTATTCTTTTCGCCCGACTCGCAGGCGCTGCTTCATCGCGGGTCGAGAATATTCCGCGGGACGAAGAAGGTTTCGTAATGCAAATGGAGCTCTGCCTTCGGACACTGCATGCGGCAAGCGGTGGCTTATACACGCGGGAACTCTGTATGGTTCCTGTTGGTGTGTTAAAGCACGAAGGACATAGTGACACGTGTGAGGGAAAGTTGCATCTCGAAGTAGTTAGCATCGTTCTCATACATGGCGAAAACTCAATTTTGTAACCCGTTTTCAGTGCTGAATGTAAAAAAAAAAATACTATTCTGTGTTGGGTGTCGACTTGAACATTAATAAGGAACACCCCGCGCGTCGTAAATCGACTTAAGTTTCCTTTATGTTGCTTACTTCATATTAAGGACCAGTGGCTGGTCCTTAGAGAGAGGCTCGTCAACCATCTTAAAGGCAACAAAGCTATACGGAAGGCGCCCTACAACACAGCCATGCAGGGTGTTCTTCTTTAGCTGCACCCAACTTGAAAACTGCCTGTGGCGGCTGGCACATTTCGAACTCCTGAGCCAAATAACTTGATGAGGCGGTCGTTACTTCTACGAGAAATCAAAATGCTTAATTGACTAGGTAATATAATTACGCTAATTCACTTTTAAATAGTTATTTTACGGCACATGCTTCATACTACGAATTGTACCTAGCGAGTATGCAAGGCATACAGAATCAATACTCTGACCTACGCTCATTTCTAGATGTTTATTTTCAAGGTATCCGACGATATTCATTGGCGTTCCAGTTACTTTTGTGGTTCAGTGCATAAAACAAAGTTTTCCTATAAAAGTGCGCTAGCATTTTCTTACCGCAACATTGAAGGCGCATATCTGAAGACCGGTGCCATCCTAAACCTTATTTGTAAGTCGATATGCCTTACATACTCATTAGCTACAATTCGTAGATAGAAATATGTGCCATGAAGTGGCTAATTAAAAAACTTCACTAGCATGGGTATGATAAATATTCAATTAACCATTTCGATTTCTCGTAGAAGTACTGGCCGCGTCATCGAGTCATTTCGATCACTGGTTGGAATTGATCTACATATCTGTCCCAGGCAATTCTTTGAAAAAATTTGGTGCAGCTGATAAAATAAAATGTATACTCGCTGCGTGTAAATGAGGTTGCAGTGTTACAAGTGATACACATTATTTAACCCTCATTCATGTTTCGGGATTACTATATGTTTTCGATTTGTAAAGCCTCCCAATTCGGTTTCCTAATAACTAGCGTCCGCATGTCAAGTACAAAAACTTAATTTATCTCTCTATCTCTCTCTCTCTCTCTCTCTCTCTCTTTTGAACCTATAGATATATATAGTGAAACCGGGCAACATACGAAACTCAACTTCGGCTATACGCAAAGCGTAGAAAGGACGTTCATGACATCGCGCCTCTTCTATTGTCTATACGAGACAACTAACCAAAATGCTTCTGCAGTTTAATTCGTTAAACATAATGTACTTACGCTTATGAATCTTTCACTGTTCATTTTTTCTCACTTGTCCTTTCTTTTTCAGCACCGGCCGACAGACTTTCTGGAATACGTTGTAAGTTCGCCAATTTATGCTAGAGTTTCACTAAGGTCAACAGAATTTTACAGAGGAAAAGAAAAGTTACAGTTTACGAAATCAGCTAGGGACGTTAGTTACGGAAATAGTTTTACGGTAAGCGCACTGCGCAGTTTGGGGGATACCACAACACCGTAGGCTTCCGGTTTTGAGCGACAGCCTTGTTTCCTGCATGTGTACGTAATCGTGAAGCTATCGCGCTAAACAATGTTTTTATGACCACGCTGCCTTGTTCTGCCTATTTGGACTTGAGTATATATACAACACAGCTGCACCTGCTATATTAAGCCTTTTCTTTCAGGTTTAAGATCACTCCTTTGAACGAATAAATAAAGGAGTCCAGTTCCTTCATTTTCCCTAAAGAGCAGTATTTGATACATTTGGTTGCCTAGCCTAATTTTTCGATTAAGCAAGCCCACTCTGCGCTTAATCTACCGGCATCAGTAATGCAACGAAATCGCCGCTTGTGGCGCTGAGTTTGCTCAGCATTGCTTCGTTTCCCTTATACGCCATGCATTCTTTTTTTCCCTTCGTTTTTTCAGGACCGTCACGCACCCAGCACCGAAATAGCCCAAGGAATCAGGTCGAAGTTCCAGGCGTTCACAGTGAGTGCCTAGTTTCGCAGACGCTAGCAGTTTTGGTCACTGTGGAGTGAGTGAGTGAGTGAGTGAGTGAGTGAGTGAGTGAGTGAGTGAGTGAGTGAGTGAGTGAGTGAGTGAGTGAGTGAGTGAGTGAGTGAGTGAGTGAGTGAGTGAGTGAGTGAGTGAGTGAGTGAGTGAGTGAGTGAGTGAATAGGTCAACGTAGTGAATGATGCAATGATTGATGCAGTGAGTGAGTTAGTTAGTGAGTGAGTGATTGAGCGAGTGCAGTGAATGGGTCAATGTAGTGAGTGATGCAGTGAGTGAGGGAGTGAGTGAGTGACAGAGTTAGTGAATGAGTGCAGTGAGTGGGTCAATGCAGTGATTGATGCTCTGAGTTTGTGCGTGAGTGAGTGAGTGAGTGAGTGAGTGAGTGAGTGAGTGAGTGAGTGAGTGAGTGAGTGAGTGAGTGAGTGAGTGAGTGAGTGAGTGAGTGAGTGAGTGAGTGAGTGAGTGAGTGAGTGAGTGAGTGAGTGAGTGAGTGCAGTGAACAGGTCGTGCCGTGGGTGATGCAGTGAGTGAGTTAGTGAGCGATGTTCAGGGAGTGGGTCAATGCAGTGAGTCAGTGAGTGAATGAGTTAGAGAAGGTGGCAGCGGCATAACCAGAATTTCATCACGAGAAGTTGAAGTAGAGGAGGAGGAATTAAAATTATTAGCTCTTTATACTCCTCAAAATTAGTAATATTTTTAACCCTTGCACAGCCCCACTCGTTGCCGATCCTCTAATGTGGGTTGCACCAGGCCACTGAGGAGCAACAAAATAAAAGCTAATGCCTCGGTCCGGGCTTGTTTTGAACACTCGCCCCCCCTCCCCCCTACCTCGACATGTTGTTAGTGGGGTGCACCAGAAGTGGCGATCATATTACGCAATTTTTTTTAAATTTCGCAGGGCAGTGGTCCACCCCTACCATCTGCTCGAACACTTGTTTGGAGGTTGCTTTAAAGCAATACGCATTTTCTAAAGTGAAGGTCGCGGGTTATATACCCGCATATACGTTTGTGTAGCCTAAATATTTGGCTTTGTTGACGCGTCATGTTTTTCGTGTATTATGGCAAAACCGTGCGCAATCGCTTATTTCTTTCTTGCGTTCTCTTCTTATAAGTGACTATCTGTGAAGCGTTTGTGGAGCTCTTGCGAGAAGTAGATGGCCACTTTCTAAAGTCTATACGTCTTATATGCTGTCAGGAATGTGACATTTTTTCGCTTTTTCTTTAAGTGCGAGTGACTGCCCAGCATTTCGCTGCGAAGAGCTAAAGAGTTGAAATGCTCGACTTCACCAATCACCGCCCTTTATTTATCTAACAATCTAACGTTGTGGAGAAGCCGGTGACACACACTGCGCTTGTTATCAGCATTTACAATACGTAATAAACAAAGTTAATTACTCGTGCAAGTTACGAGGAAGTTACGCAGGGCAAGTGTAGACTAAAGCTCTTTTCAAACCGTGC
Source organism: Dermacentor variabilis (assembly GCF_050947875.1). NCBI lineage: Eukaryota > Metazoa > Arthropoda > Arachnida > Ixodida > Ixodidae > Dermacentor > Dermacentor variabilis. The sequence continues at coordinate 51,665,308 of NC_134570.1, read as the reverse complement.
TCTCTCGCTATTACACATCTGAAAAATTAAACAAAAGAACATTAAAGATCATTAACACCAAGCTTTCCCAGACTGTCATACTCTTGAAGCCTGCCCTTCAAAGTAATTATTAAAAACGGTCACGCCAAGTTGAACGATTGGTTGGGTTTGTGTGTTCGACACATATGTTGCCTGCTTAGTTGTGTATGCGTATTCTCATTTGATTTCCTAACAGTTACGTTTATGTGTTAATTTGCTTACAGACTTGTTTCGCTCTAGAAATGGCAAAATTGATACAGTTTGGTCCTCCAACTCCGTAATGAATCGTCGTTTCCAAGCAAGCAAGACGGGAGATAAATGTATCAACAGAAGACAGCGCTCGACGTCTTTCTAATAAACGAGGTGATGAGGATGAGAATTTTCGCTATTTTTCTTTCTTCCGACATTCACAGAACGGTGTCATTGTGCGAAGTTGTTTTTCTTTCTTTTTTTTTTTGTCATATTTTTGTCTGTGCCACATAAATGAGATGCTTCACTCACGAGAAACAAAGAATAGCAAGTCTGCCATCGATAAAGCGATATACGCTGACCTATCGAAACGTCGGATGGCTTGTCTGAGACACCCCAACGTGGTCAGCGGCAGTGTCTAGGTTCATCTTTTTTTCATGTATACCTCATAGACTAGAATCCGTTGCTCTCGTACACCCGCTTAGAGAAAGCGCACATAATCTCGACCCTAGGGGCCAGCTCTCGGTACAGCCCACGCTGCGCTGCCAGCTCAATGACGGGGCAGCAGACGACAAAACCATTGCGAGCGAACAGGGGCGGTAAGCATGCGAATAAGGAGAGGTCCGGACGTCATCGCGGATCGTTCTTACCGTAGAGTTTCCCACATTATACTAGGGGGAACTCTGGTGCTGCGATCGTCGAACCACCACGAGAATGACTGGAAAAACTTGCATTTGTCCGATCTTCGTACTTGTGGATTTAGACCTTATTTCGGATTCGTCTGTTACGCCTTGCGTACCTCCATTCTCATGAATTTCCAGATCAATCTATACTTTTCCAAGTGCAGAAGACGCTGCGCACACGCACAATCGTTATACTAACTGCAACGGTTCAGCTTGTCGAGGTGGCCAAATCGAAACGCTTCTCGAGGCACTAACTTGCACGCGATAAATTCATAAGGGCGTATAAATGCATATGCCGCTTCTAGATACATGCGTCCCTGGAGTGATGGTTTCAATATCGGACGTCTGTGCTCGAGGTCCTGTGCTCGAATCCTACCGTCGGACAGTTCTAATAATGTTTATTTAATTATTTATTACGCAGTACATTGTTGAAAATGACGAGCTTACAAAGTCACGAAGCCGTTTGAAGCCGGAAGGACGAAGTTTAGGCAAATCCATGTACTTCCCATAATTCCCAATATGGCTCAACCGCCCCTGTTGCAGCTCCTGTAGACACTTGCGCCATAGTTCTCTCTAGCAATTATTGTATGAAACTCTGGAACTATTTCGCTCTCTCTATCAGATTCTGCAGCACATGACAAAATATGGTGGCTACATAGAAGCGCTTCAAGTTATGGTTTATAAAAATTACTAACAGTTCGAATACATCTGTCGTTAGAGCTTTTAGTATAGCTTTCTGACCTCTTACTATGGACACTCAGAAAGCGGCTACGGCTTTCATTGTCTACATGCACTTCCTCAACAAGGCATTCCGGGGAGCTTTCCATATCGCCAGCGCATGGCCAATGATGATTATGTTTTCTAACGGCATCCCCCTCTAATAAAGATAGCGACACATAGTCATCTAGCCCTCTTAATCTGCTTATGTCTTAAGTTTTCGTATCTAGAAATCTGCCTACCACCTGTATTTTGTAATATTACCAATGCATGCAACAGTCCCTCTCCTATCTCCTCCTTGCCTTATTTCCACCAATACTTTAAACGTTCTTTTTTTTTTACCTATCTTGACCGCTTACTAGTTAACGCTCCCATCAGCCATGAACCCAGTGCTTATGGAACGCGGACTTTCCACATATCGGCCTGGCTTAGGTTAATATTCTTGCATCCCACCTGTTCTTGTTTGTTTTGATTTTTTCTGCAGCGGACAGATGCCTCACCCAGTTGCGAATATTTGCTCTTGTGTGCTTTATTTTTTCCTAGGGCACCCAGCTCGGACTTCATAAAGCAAGGCACCGCCCTTTGTGTTGACAACGCTAAACGTTGTGCTACCCTCCCCCCCCCCCCCCTCCCTCTATCAGGTGGATGAAAATCAAACCCCTTCTTCAGCAAAGGGGCTGGGTGAAAAATTAGGTTGAAAACGGCAAAGATTCGGGCGTTGTCTGGCGATTAGAAAGAATGCAGCTGTAGGATACAGTCAGGCTGTCGCAATACACAGTACTCGGCATAGGGCTTCGTACAAGAATTCGCTTTAGTCGTTGACATCCTAAGAAATAAAACGTGCACGCTGCCCAGCTGAAACACAATTTGCATAGATGCACCAGCTAATGTGGTTCGCCTGCTTACCTGACGTCAAGTGGTTTCGCGTGTTTGAAGCAACTGTTCCCTTCGCACGGATCTTTGTGTCACTGCTTTGCAGGACGAAACCCGAACGTCTAGAGAAGTTTGATGAGTGATCCTAATATGAGCGAAAGGTCAAACTTTATCTCCAAACAACAAGCTTTTGTTTTCCAATTAGCCTAGCGTTTACATTAGCAGAGCAAAGTCATTAAGTTGAAGCGGACTCCAGTTGTCTGAGTGCTCTTTCCGAAGTGAAAGGCAGTGGCACTGCGTTTTTGAGGTTGGAGCTCGTGCTGAATTCTTAGGTTGTTACCGCACTAATCTAGCGACCTACGAGAGCTGCAAGTATGGTTTTAGCCAGCACGGAAATGAGATGGGAAGCACATGAGTTTACCTAAATTTTGTCCTTCTGACTTCGAACGGCCTTCTGGCTTTGGGAATTGAACAAAATATTGAGTTATAAGTGCAACAACCCACAATGATTGTTCATGTGCGCAGAAACTTAGGGTCTTCTTGTGTTTAGAAAAGTATTGCTTCATGCAAATTTAGAAAGATTAAATTAAAGTGCAGTAAATACTGGCACACCAAACGTATCATTCCCATGCATGGTAAGTGGCTGAACGACCGCAGCACTGCAGCTTCTAGTAATTATTGTAGGTAACTCTATGGTAATTAGAGATTGCCACAAGAGGCGTGTGTCCTGCAGCGGACACAAAGAACAAAGGCTGATGGCTGATGAGGACGATGGCGATAATGGTGGCCGTGGCGATGGCTGGCACTTACGCAGATCTCAAGTTTATCGCTAAAGCCAGCGTCTCATGTGCTCTGTCTATATCATGTAGTTGTACTCCGCTTCAGACACAGAACCTACGCAAGAAGTTCGGTTGACGAAAACGCATCCCTGCACGCGTTGCGTCCATGCTTCGCTCATCGCTCATTAATGCGCGTGCGTTCGGTCCTGCCGCCGGCGCATTGTGCGTGAAGGGCTCTTGCGCGAATGTATTAGGACTGCAAAGTGCATATAATATTCGGATGGCGACATAGACAGACGTCAGTGAGCTCTCAGCTGCGATGTTATCTTAATGTTTATGCTCCATAACACAGAGAGATGGAGAAGTCGCGAGGCACTCTTTACAGAGGTGGAACCACGTGTTATGACGTCATGGTACGAAACGGCGCCACAGTTCCGGGTTCCTTTTACTCCACGGCAACCACTGCGTAACAGCACTGACCACAACAAGGTGACACTTGACCGTGCCATCTCAAAGTTCAGGCACAAATTCGCCGTGACGTCGCAGATTTTGACGAACGTTTGCGCGGGCCTCGCCAATTTGTTACAGATAAATACGGGGCTGCACTGTACACTCACCAACGTACCAGAGTCGGCTTCCTAAGTAGCACTCTGCACACTGAATCACTGGCCGCTTAGCGCTGCCTGCCGCAGACGCCACTGAGCTGCGATTTGGGCTAGCGCTAACGGCACCGCTAGCCACGCACTTGATGAGCATGTCAATGTAGACCAGCGGTTAGTCCCGCAGCGCTGCATCCGAAATTGATTAATTCGTACGCTGCTTGTTGTAATGCCGTTGCGGGTGCGGCGACTGACGAGTGAGCCACAGTTGATGACGACGTGATGATGGTATCATAACCGACGACCGATTACGTTTTCAAAGCCTTCTATAGGGAGGAAAGGATATATTTGTCAACGAAGGCAACGGCGACGAAGAGCCTGTAAAGACGAACGACAATTTTCACGGCAAGGAAGGCAATGGCCGCATTCGACGATCACGCAGTTCTACCTCGCATCGCTATCACGTTTCACCGTGCAGCATGCCGCGATGGTTTTTGCACTAATGTGATCTGCAGACAAAAATTCTGTCACTCGAAGTGCGCACAGGAAATACTCACTCAGCCTCTCTAGAATTCAGGCTGAGTAAAGGTTTTCTCTTGCTGAACGTGCCTAGCTTGCTCTATTTGGGATCGCTGCGGTGCGCGACGTTTAGAACGAAGTAACCTGTATAACGAATAGTTTTGAAGGTAAAAAGTGCTTCATTATAAAGGTGTTTGACTGCAGCTATAGAAAATAAAACTACAGCGTTGAGAGAGGGCACATTTGGTAAGAAACTTGGTACCGCAAATCTGAACCACCAGAAGCAGCTATGGAAAATTCAGGCCGTCCAATATGCCCAGCATTTTCATTCCTTAATATTCTTTCAAATTCTACTCTGGGGCGTTCACGGACTCGGTTAGAATCAAGCTTATCTAGTTCATAATGGAAAATACCACGTAGGTGGCACGTAGGAGGAGGCCCCGCAGCACAGCACTGTAGGAAGGCCCTGTTATGATCGTGCAGGGGTACTGCTCTGCAAAGCTATTTCAGCCCGCTGCAGATGCGTCGATCGATCCGCGGTGGGGGCACCCTACAGAGAAATAGCGAGGGCAGCGCTAACCAACCATGAACTTACTTCAGTGAACTGCGGACTACGGCAGCTTTAGAATTTAAAGGCGCCGGCTGGGGTCGGGCGTGACCAGCTGGTTACGGGGACGCAAGACAATGGACGCCACGATGGCCACGCTGCGGGGGTCAGTCCAAGGCGAAAGACAACAGGCACCCGGCCGCGCTGCAGGGGTCAGCTCGGCGAATAAAAAACACCTTTCCTGACACAAGCCCCGAGTTCTACGAAGTCCGTCTGACGTCGGCTCCGGACAGTGAACCTCGCGCAAGGAAGTGTGTGTGTGTGTAAACCGTCCCGCAGAGAGGCGGCTTGTTTACGATGACGTAGAACGTTTTGCCTCACCTAGGGATCTAGGGAACACGAAGTGTTTAAAAGCGGCTGTTTGTCGGCTGCTAGGTGTGCTCGTCAGTGTGCTCTGTGACATGTTTATGACGCTTTCTCTGACCCCCCAACATTGTCGTAACTAGTGTATTTTCTCTTTGGCATACTTTTGGGGCACGCTGATTGCACAGGGCATTGTGACGCAAGCAGGAACATACATGTCGTAGCGAAAGACAGGTCGGCTGCTGTGGCGCAGAGTAACTTTTGTTAGTTTCGCGTTGACTGAATCTGAGGGCGCCAAGTATATGACGTCAGACCCCCCCCCCCCCCTCCTCCTGCGAACAACATATACTCTGTTTCGGTACTCACGCATGTCGAAACGCGACGAGAAATTTCCGCGAGTGATAACACGGGAGTGTTCATATATGAAGCCAACAGACAATGAAACCAAGGAAAGCATGGGAGAAATTACCTACAGCTGAAATTGAACTGCAGAAAATGATAAAGAAAGGGAAATGAAAGTGAACGAAACGGTAACGTGTCGCTGGTGGGAACCGAACCCACAACCTCCGCATTACGCGAATGTAATGCGGAGGTTTTCAGTTCTGCTCCCACCTTATATCACACGTTATCTTTTTGTCTACTTTTATTTCACTTTCTTTAATATTGTGATGGCAATTATATGGACGTTCCAAGCGCATTTCCACCGTCGCCGTCGCCGAGAGGTTTCGTATAAAGTCCAAGGGCGATAACGCCATATTCGCGCGCCCTATAGACCTTTTCATCGGGCGAGGAGGAAAGGGCGCGCGGCGAGCCTTTGCGCGATCCGGCGCGGCGCTGCTTGAAAGTGTGGCTGTCGCGTGCTGCTGAACGATTTGCCGATGTTTTATCTCGTATTTGGTTAAACTTACGCAATGTCCGTTCATACAAGATTGTCAGGGAGCCAATGTGTAGCCTTTCAGTGCTTCGGTAACTACAGTACGCGGAAATATCTCCTGGGCCTGCAAAAATATGTGACGCGCATCATCAGCCGCGGTGTGTGTATGTGTTGCGAAGTATTTTGGGTATATCGGTTTTAAGTCAACGAAGAGAACCGACGTCTGTGTATTGACAGAAATTGGAAAATCTGCTCACAATCTGATCACTTGGCCTAGGAACTAAAACATAAAAGCGCATGCTCGAGTACGGCCAACCTAAGGCAACTCCAAAACATCTAAGCGCCAGGCACTATCAAATATGTGGGATACACCGGCATCGTTCTCAAGCATTTCAAGTCTAGTAGACTCGAAATCATTATGATATGTCTACGCTAGCCTCCTGTATGAGGCTGATGGCGCTGCTCAACACAGCGATCACTGCGGTTGGTGAACCGGCATAATATATGTACAAGCTATGTGCTTCGGCATTGCCTTTTTTGCCCTGTAAAGCCGTAATATCTGAGAGGGATCGTATGAAAAGAATGCGACGGCTATTTGTGCAGACAAAATTTCCGTAATACGGGTGAGTGCGTCGTAGAGAACGGGACTAACAAAACCAAAAATAAAATTCGGTTATCATCCTCTTTATCAAAAAAAAAGAGGACAGAGAGAGAAAACTGGCTAACGCCACAATAGGGCCTCGCATGGTCGCGCCGTACAATGTTCATAGACCTATAAAAAAATGTTGATGTCGCATGCTTGGACCATGCGCGATATAGAGTAAAGATGACTGTAATACCGCATCTACCATTGCTTCAGACGCTAGCGCAGTTCGTAAACGGTTGCTTTGCTGGACAAGTGTAATTCACACTGTAAGGTATGCTGTTAAAGTATTATTAAACAAAACTATTTTATTCGTGGGTGGAAACCACGTCCACCGAACCAAGTAATCAGGCAATGTAATCTACAGCTAATAGTTTGAACGCTTCTCAAAGTATAACAGCACAGCTTCTACCGTAGCAGAACGGTACCCACGCTGTTACGATCGTCGCGTATGCTTCATTGCTCCTAAACGGCAGCTTAGAACTAAAGGAAAGTACTGACATAAGGTAACATTAGTGAACGGAATTCACAGAAATACGCAACTGATCTCCGAGTATGATTGCAGGATCAAAAACACACGCACACATCGCGCTGCGTGCTCCGTCCGCATCAATGACAGCAGAAAGTGCGGCCATGCCGACTTAAAACACGCCAGTGCGTGTCACAGAACGGTTTTCCACGTAGAAAACGCCCCGTCACTCTAAATAGACCGCGCGAAAGCGAAAACAAGCAGCAAAACCCTGCGCCGAGTGTATACCTGACATATAAGACGGAACGCTCGCCCAAGCCATCATGCCGACTGCCCATAGATGGCGCCACTGCGTACGCAATATGGTGGCGCCCACGAAAACACGGTCTATGCGCTGTGTGTAAGAGTGAACATAGAGTTTCCTACAAAAATTACTAGAGGGAACTCTGGCGCTGCAGTCGTAGTCCTAACGTGAGAATGATGGGAAGTACATGGATTTGTCTGATCTTCGTGCTTGTGGATTCAGACGTTCTTGTGGCTTTGTATATTCCGCGATATAAATCTTATTGTCGTATATTTCAGCGTAATCTTCATTCTTCGAAGTGCAGAAGACGCTGGGAACGCGTACAATTGCTATTAATTGTAACGATTGAGCTTGTCCAGGTGGCCAAATCGAAACGCATCAAGCGCCTCAAGGTACTGGCATGCCCGCGATAAATTCATAAGGGCGTTTCATTCGCTTGTCAGTACATGCGTCCATGGCTTAATGGTTTCAATATCATGCTTCTGTGCTAGAGTCCCTGTGTTCGAATCCTGCCGTCGAGCAATTTTAATAATGTTTATTTAATTACTTATTACGCAATACACTGTTGAAAATGACGAGTTTACAAAGTCACCAAGCCGTTTGATGCCAAAAGCCCGAAGTTTAGGCAAATCGATGTACTTCCCATAATTCCCGTGCTGGTACAAGCGCTCCCACTGCAGCTCCCGTAGACACTAGCGCCAGAGTTCCCTCTAGTAATTTTTGTAGGAAACTCTATGGGAGCGAAGGCTTGCGAAGTGAGCCGACGATCGCGGTTCAGTCTTGCTCGCGCGATAGATACAAAAGCATGCAGGTAGCGTACCGTCTGTTTTCGTGCACGAGGCACCCAACGTTGCGAGGCGCCGGGATCAGGTAGGTGTCAGCTGCAACTGCGCATGTGGCGGCTAAATCATCATCATCAGCCTGGTTACGCCCACTGCAGGGCAAAGGCCTCTCCCATACTTCTCCAACTGCCCCGGTCATGTACAGTCGCGATCAACTTGAAGGTGGTCGCGCGAGCATCGACCGGCCGGCCTTCCAAGCAGCATAGCGGCCGATTTCGGAGCTGCGAAGATAAAAATTGCGCTGCCTTCTTCCCCTATTATACTCTTCCAGGCTGCAACCATCACCCCCAAGACCAACTCGCCACATCTTTGTGTTTGTTTCCCTTTCATGGAAATGATCTGTGTGCGTCGCTTCCTCATGCATATCTTGGCTAACAATGACGCCTCTGTGCAAAAGCTCATAACGCAATCGAAATGAATTCGCAGGTTATGCCGTGAACTGTGACGGAGTGACAGCTTTTCAGGGAACACCAAAAGAGAGAGATGGGAGCTATCTGATGTTTCCCTCTCGACCTACGGTGATGACGTAACGTGGTGCTGCTCCTAGTTTTGGTCGCCGCTCCAGCGATCCCCTTCAAATTGATCGCGACTGTACTAATTGTGGCCATGTTGTCCCTGCAAACTTCTTAACCTCATCCGCCCACCTGACTTTCTGCCGTCCACTGCTACGCTTCCCTTCCCTTGAAATCCTTGAAACACCTTGATAATTTGAAAGTAGCAATACTCTCCCCTCCGCGGCGCTTTCCTCCTCAATCATTCTCGCGTGCCGGCTGCGCACGGCACGCTTTTTCTTCTTGGCTCCCGCGGACCGGCCACTATATTCGATGGAAGCGAATGGTCTTGAGCCATTAGCGCGCCGTAGTGACGTAGAGAATTGAAAAATGGTGATAACAGCATCGATAATGCCGAAGGTAATGTTCCTGATGAGGTTGGTTCCTTCTTAAAGCCGTATCATTGGGACATACTGATGTAAAAGGAGCGTTGTGGTAATTTCTATACTCCGGACACATTTTTTTTTTGGGGGGGGGGGGGGGGGATACATGATAAAATGCATTACTGTGTGCATCCGATCCAATGTTGCTTGTGGCACAGCCTCCTACTGAGTGGCTTTTTTTTTTTCTCTTGCTTGTGCGCGCGTGTATACCGAAGATATCGTATTCGGCGTGCCTTCTTAAACGGATTAGTCACGAATGCATCCTCCGTTCATGTGCTTGACTTCTCAACGTGAAAGTAGTTTTTACGGTGTCGTCTATGAACTGAACAGGACGGTTCCGGAATTCCAGTGCGAGCAAGCGTGCGCTATCATGTGAACACTCTCTGCACATTGCATGTATCCCTGAGAAAACCAAATAATAATCGGCACCCTCTAGTGCGTGTGTGGCAGCCCAGTTAAAAGCAAATTCAAGAACTTAAAAAAACGCAATGTGGACTAGATAGCGCACATCACTCGCAGTTCCGCGGGCATACTTGCTATTAATTTTTTCAGGGGCTGCTTTTATTGCATCTAAGTGACTGGTGCACACACAGAAGTAAGCTGGAAACAAAGCTCCCCTACAAGAAGCTATTTCCATTTTCAGTAAAACAGGCAACGGATCCTAACAATCACGAAAGGTGGGATCGAGATGCTGTATCTTCGCACGTAATTGTTTAGAGCCGAAAGCAGAACCTATAGTGATGCATTTCCGAGTGAATAACAGTTGACGACTTGCGAGGTGATGGAGTCCCAGCAGAGTATTCACTGAATAAGAATAGCGATATGGGTGAGTCTGCTTAGATCCAGGTTCTAAAATGTCTGCAGCGCGAAGGACTGAAGGGCCGAAAAAAGCAAAACGAACGAAGGAAGAAGGATTGCAAGAGGACAACACGAGCGCTGTGTATTCAGCATACTGAGGACACACCGATTTTTATGCAACGTACAATTTGTCGCCGCAATAGACTGACGAGCAAGCCAGAAGAAATAAATAAATGCAGCATTAGGGGATGCTTTGATACAAGCAATAAGAAAAGCGCCATATACCTCGCAAAGAACAATGTTCTTCGTCGGAACAAAGTTCTTTTGGCCAATGTTGTGCAGCCACCGCTTCGGGCGGAAGCGGTCACGCTATCCTTGGGGTATCATAAAACCTGCATAACAATCTTCAGGCTTCTTAATGCGGTTTTACGTGCTAGAGCACGACACAGCGCCAGCACTACACCGCAGCAAAAACGGCATGCAACGTTCGCTACACCTAGTCGACCGAGCTAAGGAGAAAAATGGCGCCAACGAAAAAGAAAAACAACCAAAATGCAAGATTCGCGCGTTTCCCAGGGCAACGGCAGTGAGACCAATTGTCGTGCAGAAAAACCGGCGCAAGACCGGTTCCCGAGGATGGAAAGCGCAGGGGGCGAGGAGGCGGCGAAGAGGTCGCGCGACGGCGGCAGAGTTCAAAGAGTGGCGTTACTTTCAAATTATCAATGGACTTAGGTGGCGGCTGCGCGCTGTCGCCCGGCAGTGCTTCGAGTGCGATCTGCGTAGGGGGCTGAGCCTAGGTGCGTCGGCTTCTCGTTGCTTTGTGCCGGCTGTATTCTCGGCGCTCACTATTTGTTAAAGCGAGACTGCACGAATGTCACTTCGCTCGCTTCTGCTGCCGCGTTTCCTCACACTAGCTTTGGACAGCTAGCTTCCGCGGTCACCGAGTCAGGTGCGTTCATGTAGGCTTGTGACATCATGCGCGCGACATCATGCTTGTTAATTTAGTTGATGTGCCTTTGTTTACAAGTTTACACGGCCAGTAACATTGCCATCCTATCTTCGTATAGCTTTCCACTAATTTGCTATCCCAATCGGTGGTTCGCCTTTCCGGGGAACTGCAACTTATTTTCTACATTTCAGTTTCAACTACAGCTAATTCCGCCGATGCTTTCCTTGGCTTCATTGTCTGTTGGCATTACGTGGTCATGATTAGCGAAAACTGAGCCCCTCGCACCCTCTTCTCTTCACGTTAACGCGGGCTTGTGTTGCTCGCGCCGGCAGAACGCGCAAAAGATAACGCCGAGTAGGCAAGAAACCAGGAAGTTGTAACTCGAAAATTCTGTCTTCAGAACTACTGGAAACAGACTCGCACCCCCGCATTTGTCATCCACGCATTTGTCCTCTTAAGAGGAAGCTTTAGCTTGGGGCGCTCCTATCTAAATACATGTAAAAGGAGAATTCGTTTTTCTCGGCGACCACTGCACCAAATTTGACGAGGTTTGTTGCATTTAAAAGAAAAACTTAAAGTCTAGTGACTGTTGGTTTCGGATTTTGGAATGAGGTCGTCGATTTTTTATTAAATATTGGCAAACATCGCCAATTCTTGAAAAACGAAACTACCAAGTTTACGACTCTAACTCAGCAACGGAAATTGACAATATATTCCCGTAAATTGCATCTAATAGTACATCTGAAGTGGACAAAATCGACATGCTACACATGAATCTCAAAAGGTGTAATATACAGCTTTTGCAGAACTCTTGTAAACAACGCAACAAATTCACGTAATATACAAAATGACGTATCGAATTTGTCCGCCTTCAATTATCTAATGGATTACGTTTACAGAACCACGATATCTCTTTTTTATACACAGCTATGAATCTGTAAACTTCGTGCTTCTATATTTTCAAACTTTCAAATTTTTGAAAATCTTTATAACAAAATTCAGGACCTAAATCGAAATACCGCTACCAACAGTAGCTATAATTTAGCTTTCTCTCCCAAATGCAACAAATCTCATTGAAATTGGTACAGGGGTTATCTCAGATAAATGTTTTTGCGTTTTACATATATTTGAATAGGCCGCGTCGGAACGCGCACTAACTAACGTTCAGAACGCGTGCTCCCGCAACTGGAAACGTTGTTCTCAATTTCATAATAGCCGCGTGATGCGCCACGATCAATTCGCCCGCTGGTCTGTATGAGAGGGTCCGCTGTTGTCGAATTTCTTTCTCTAAGATTACACCGTCTATACTCCGTTTCATACATCAGGTGCAACGCTGTGGAGGCTAGGGATACTTTTTGCAGTGGCTGCGTTCGCGCTTAGAAATAGTTCGGTGTCTTCTGACCGCTTTTTGTGAAAATATTCCTTATATAAGATCAGTTCGTAATGAAAATAGCAATTTAGCCTCAGACGCAGGCAAACCATGCGCTTATTTGGCTGCTAACATGCTGTTTTACATCAATTTGCTTTTCGTTTTTTATTTCCATCCCGTCGCGGCAGCCTCACGTGCATGCTCGCGCGAGCAAACCCCGCTGGCGCCCATCGAAGCACAGACGGAACGCACGGAATGATAACACTTGGATACCGCACAACTTGCGTAGCTTCCACGGTGTTGCAAAATAATGGAGTATAGCTGTGTTTGGAAAAAGTTTATTTCGACAAGAGACGATACGAACACTGAGTCATAATCACGGCACAATTCCACCGGGACAATAACACGTAAGAAACGAAACACAGCACGTTTTCAAGTGTACAGTTGAACGCGAGACTGTTGCTGGAGGCAATCTTAACGGCAGCGCTGCGACGATACTACCTTGTATAACCTCCATAGTTTTTCCGGTTATCTACGTAAAGTAGTTTTTAAAATTCGTGGAGCGTCAGCACTTTGCAAAAACTAAACACGCATTGAAACGAAATTCAACGTCGTGCACATACCTTTTATCGCGATGCCTTTATAGCGTGCATGAAATAGGTACCGTCGGTCGCTAATAGAAACGTCAAAATTGAAGGACACTTAGGTATATCTACGTGAATGAATGCGAAAGAGTTGCGAAGTCTCTCCGACGTCGCCCCACGGCCTCGTTCGCGTACTTGCGTGGACGTTCAAACGAGCCGGGCGAAGCTATTCACTGAGAAGTCGCAGTCAGAGGCTCGTCCGTCGGAGCGCACAACAGAACTCGCCGAAATCACCGCACCGACTGGTAGCGCCGCGACGCCATGCGTAAATAAAGCTGGATGGATGGATGGATGGATGGATGGATGGATGGATGGATGGATGGATGGATGGATGGATGTTATGAGCGTCCCCTTTGGAACGAGGCGGTGGGTTGCGCCACCAAGCTCTTGCTATTATACTGCCTAATGTCCTACCCAGCTTAAACAATAAAAAAAGAAGAAAAAACATTATGAACTTCCACAAACAGTTTTCTGGTCCCCTATTGCGGGCTATGCTTTTGTACGACTCCGTTTTCTGTCGTTTCCCTACTTTTATTCCACCAATCCTCCAATCGCGTCTTACTAATTCCTATTGCGGACATGCTTACTTTTCCACGGCTCTCGCTGAACCCAAGGGCTTCAAGGAGGCCAGTGGTGCCTAAATCGACCGCTGGGTAGACGTCTTCACATTCTAATAAAACATGCTCCATAGTTTCCCTAGCTTTACCACAGCAAGCGCATGCTGATTCTTCCTTCTTATATCTCGCTTTATAGGTGCGTGTTCTAAGGCATCCCGATCTAGCTTCGAAAAGTAATGAGCTTCCCTTTGAGATATCATAAATTGTTTCTTTCCTGATTTCCTAAAGCCTAAAACGCCGACAACGCCGCCTGTCGCCAAGAGTGCGAAGCGTAAGGGGGCTCGGGCGAGCGTTGTACCATACGTGTTCTGTGATTGTACCGTCTGCGCCTATGCGCGTGCTGTCCTGTTTGCGTTCTTGATCGGGATTTAACGCTTGTGTCAGCCTTTAGCGATTGTGTTTAGAGGCTTTGAACAAAGGGCTTCATATTAAAAAGCAGGTGATGGCGCCTACAAAAAAAAAGCGTCACGCTATGTCACATGCTTTGCACGCAATCGGCTGTCGCTCTACCTATCGATGGCACTGAAATGCGACTTGCGGCGCAGAACGTTCACTGTACGCTCGCCTCAGCCATTTGCATGTTGACTACAACCTGGCGTCTGTGAGCATTAAAGGCATTAAGGGCATTCAACCTCGTTTTGAATGCCTCTTAATATCACTTCGCGGTTGTAGAAAACACTTGAACTTCGAAGCCCTGATGTCTGCAACTAAGCCAGATTCACTTTACCCCAGCTGTGTCATGCATTGGGGTCAATTCTGAAACCTTCATGTTTCTTTTTTTTTTTGTAGCTTATTACTTGCTCGTGGTGCTAGCTAGTTCTTGTTCTCTTTTCCTCTTTTTGCATGAAATGGGTCAATATGAGGCACACAACTTTGTGAGGCGATGGGGGCGGAGAGAAAGTAGGGCGGGGGGTCTACTTCGGCTGCAACTGCGCATGTGGCTGCTGCACGCGGTCGCCCCACCGTCCTATGAGAGCGATGTGCGTTGGGGGCAGAGTTTAGCTGCGTCGGTGGCTCGTAGCGTGCTGTGTGCTGTGCGTTCTCGGCACTCATTTTTCGTGGAAGCGATATACAGCACGAATGTCACTTCGCTCGCTGCTGCTGCCGCGTTTCCTCACGGCAACGTTTCGACGGGGAGATATCGCGGTCATCGACTCAGGTGTGTTTATGCTGACTTGTGCGCATGTGACACCATGCATGCTTGTTAATTTAGTTAGTTTGCCTTTGTTTACAATTTTATACGGCTGATAAAACTACTATCCTTACTCCGTATGGCTGTCCACTAATTTGCTATCGCAACCGACGCTTTGCCTTAGGGCGAAAGGCGACTTTTTTCAAAGTCAACGATTTACTTTGTTTGCAGGAACCTCTCTGAGAAATTTGACGTCAATCCGTACATTTTCCGACATGTTTTTACTCTTGGCGCCGTCGGCCATTTTTGGTACAATATCTAGGTCACGCCGCCGACTACGACAGATTTTCGTGTAGTGAGGCATATAATGCTTTATAAGCACTTTATTGCGAACAGCAACTACACGTTCTCTTGAAGCGCGTCCTCGCCGTTGGCGTTGTCATGCTGTCTCAATATCGGCGGTGCATGTGGCACTCGCGCTTGCCATAGAATTTCTTACAAAACAGCGTGCGGAATCTGCTGAGACGCCGAGTGCATTTGGCAGCGTAGAACGCGGCCGTCACAGGAGGTCGTGCTCAGCACCAAGAACATCCCTCGACCATGGAGAGTAGATGACAGCGCCTCCCCTGCACAGAAGTGGTCACTGTACTTAGTTGACGCTCCACGGCAATTCTCAGGAAGCTTAGTGTCATCCTCGGTCGAGGGGCTGCGCTGAGCTCAACTCGGTGGAGCACAGCGTCGAGTCGGGGATCGTTTGAGAACACGGGGATAAGCGTTGTCGCTGTGACTGCTACGGCCTCCGGGCGAAACGGACAATTTTCTTTTTCTCAAAGTACACAAACATGCGGTGTCCGCCGATAGCCAAATCCCACGGATGTTAATTGTCCCAGTTGACCGTCATGGCCTGGCGGCGTCGCGCTATCTCGAGCCATTCGGGATCCCTCTCGCGAGCCTCCTCGTGAGAGGAGAACGGCAGTCGACCGGGACGGGAGAGTGACCGGCAGTGCCTCTCCGAGTCGTCTAGGTAGCGGTCCGACGGCGAGGACAGCAGGTGCCGGTCCCAGGACAGGCACGTGAAAGCCGGCGGAGACGCGTCGCCGCCCGCACTTGCGAGACGATGTCGAAGCGGCGTCAAATGGAGGCATTGGGGAGAGAGCGCACGAAAGCACTGGGGAAGGGTCAAGTCTTCAATAGCGTTTGTAATAGAAGGCTGTAGTTTTAGGACTTGACACTGGACAAAATTAGTATACTTGCGCGCATGTGTAAGCGTACGATGTCGAAGCAAAGTTAGATTGTACACGTAGATACTCTATTCGGGAAACTTCCCGTTCATGGTCCCAAGGCACCCCCGCTTTTAGGACGAACAATATACTTTATGCTCGTATTTATTTTATTTTTTTTAAGTTGATATGGCACAATCAGCGAGTCTAAGCATTCGTGCTCACACTTTTACGACAAACGGTGTATTAGGTGCTATTATGATCCACGAGCTCAGAGAAAGCGAAAGCTTATTTCTGTAGTTACTGGCGATCAACACGAGTGAAAGCGTAGCTGTCACGAGAATTCAGGCTGAAGCGGGCGCCATGGGTGCCGCCATGTTCGACAACGCTATTTTTTTTAGTGTCCGTAAACGTTACGAACGTTAAACACGTTGAATCACATGCGTTATCATAGCGCGTTTAAATCATATGAAACCCAGTAACGTTCGGAGCATGCGCAGGGATGACGTCGCTATTTCTTTACGTCTGTAATGCCTCTACATTTGGTTCCAGACGCTAAACTAAAACCTTAGAGAAAGAAATTCAACAAGAGGGGGCACTCGAAAAAAACTGGCAACAGGAAACCCGTCACGCCTAGTGTCAACTCCATCCGTTAGTTGACGCGAGCATCGGAAAAAAGAATGTGAAACGAACTTACA
The DNA here is from genome assembly GCF_050947875.1 of Dermacentor variabilis. Classification (NCBI taxonomy): domain Eukaryota; kingdom Metazoa; phylum Arthropoda; class Arachnida; order Ixodida; family Ixodidae; genus Dermacentor; species Dermacentor variabilis. Next base: position 51,648,528 of record NC_134570.1, on the reverse strand, counting down.
GACAACCTTTTATTTCTTTTTATTCTTTCCCGCAAAAACTAAAAAGTTTTGCGCACAAATGAGCTTATACTTCACGACTTATTTTTATTGCGTCACCTAGCAACAAGCTATAGCGACACGCCAGACGCGCCATATGCATGCGTCATTCGCCAGATATGCCTCCGAAGCGAGCGAGGCCAGCTCTGCATGCCAGCTCGGCGACCCGTCTCTTTAGGATGTAGCCCGTTCGTCGGGCTACCGGCGTTCTCTTGCGTTCTGTCTGCAGTTCGGCACGGCAGCGCTGCACTACTGGACTACAACAAGGTGAGGAATTTTGTGACAGTCTGCGACGCACCTCAAGCACATTTAGGCTTACTGCACAAAACTGAACCTATATAGTGACGTAGTTATCGAAAAACAGCTCCGCCGTCCAAGCCTAGCTAATTTGAGTTAATTACTCGTACTGGGAGATGTTTGCGACGCCTTCTATGAGCCCAAGCATTATACTATAACTTATTTCGTTAGTTTTTGGGCACGCTCGCTGCACCTGGCTTTGTGACGGAAAGCACCTTGGCCGTGTGACGCAGTTTCGCGTGCACTGAATCTTACCGGGACAAGTTTTGGCGCTTTCTCTGACCCCACACATTATTGTAACTAATTTCGCTACTTTTTGGGGTACTTTTAAAGCACAGTGGCCGCGCTCGGCGTAGTGTCTCATTTAGCGAAAAGCAGCTCTGTTGTGTGTCGCAGTTTCGCGTGTACTGAATTTTACTGGGAGAATTTCGTGACGCATTCTGAGCCTAAAAATTATTGTAATTCATATCGTAATTTTTTAGGGATACTATTAAGGCCTGCTCGCCACGCCTGTGGTTGTGAAGCTGTTAGCAAAAAAGCAGGCCGGCCATCGTGAGTTAGTTTTGCGTGTACTGAATTTTAGTGGGACAAGTTTGTGACGCTTCTTATGGCCCTGCAACAAAATATACCTTATTTCGGTCGTCACGCTTGTCGAAAACTCGACGAGCGATTGCCGAGAGTGATAACACGGGAGTGTGTTGCTTGCGGCGGCAGGACGCGCAAAAGATAAGACCGAGGAGCTCAAGAACTTGAAATTTCTGTCTTCTGAGCGACTGAAAACAGGATTTGCACCTACGAATCTGTCCTGAATGTGACTAGAAGGCATTCTGCGAGCGTGTAACATGGTCTGGATGAGAGCCTGTGTTGTAGCCACCTCTGTGTACTTGGGGTACCGTCGCGTCGACTGAGGCCAAGCTGTTTTGGAAACTCTCAGTCACCCGCGTATTTGTGCTCTTAAGTACAGGAAATAATGCCCGGGAAGGGAGAGATGCTTGAAAATCTGTATTCTTCAGATTTTGACATTGCTTGGGAGGAGCCTATTTGCTACGAAATGTATGTAAAAGTGAATTTATCTGTAACGCCGCTGTTGTGCCATAGTACCAGCACCACGTGGCCCCCACGAAGCGATGGGAGCTGCCTTACTACCTGCACCACGTGGCTACCACGAGGAGACGAAAGCACCCACTTCTCCGCGACGAATCAAAAATTCGACACGGGAGGCGACTTCAAGAAGCGCCAAGCCATCACCGCGACGAATCAAGAATTCGACGCGGGCAAGGTCATCCCCCTGCTCCGCCTGGTTCCTGCCGACGAGAACTCGCCCAAACCGGTTCCTACCGACGAGGGGTCGCCGAAGGGATTTAAGGGCGAACTGGCCCATTGTGAGGAGCCGCTTGCAGCCGCCCAGTCGGTCTGATGGGCTCCTATAGCTACCTGTACGCTATCATAGACTATCTCTAAATATTGTATAAAGTTTTTCGTTTCTTCTTCGTCTGCGGAAAGACTCCGCCTTTCGTCCTCCACCCTGAAGGCACAACAGCGCTCATTCACCACTTACGCACGTTTCGCCTCTACACGCAATATTCCTGTTGGGTCAATATACCAAAATGATACATGCTTGTAGTTTACTTTCCTCCAGCTGATGGCATCCGGTGGAGCTTAGTACGGCAACGACTGCTGCTTACCTGGTGCCACAACTTTGGGTGAATGCACAAGAAGCCCGGAACGAGCATATACATAGAGCAAAATAAACATTTCGTCATTTCAGAAGACTTCTTGCGTTTTCTTTATGAAGTCGCACTTGACACAGATTCGATGGAGGCTTGTAAATATCGTTCGCAATCATTTTTACTCAATAATAAAACGATTCCGCGCCAAGGCCGCGCGCGGTTCAGCAGTAGAAGCCAAACAATAAATAAATGCCACGATCAGCGGAGCCGGCGTGGCGTGTACCAACTGGCGTTCAATACGCGCGCGCGCGCCCAGAACCGAAACCGGAAAGTGATAATACCATCCGCTTGGTGCGCTACAGTCAATTCGGCCGTTGGGTTCTGTGGGAGTGTCCGCTCTTGTTGAAATTTAATTCTCTATGCTAAAGCTGTCTATTCTCCATTCGCGATGCCGTTAAACAGATCGATGATCGAGGAAGCGTCATCTTGTGCAAAATCGGCGTAACGCATCAGCGAAAAGAAAACTACCGGAAATCACCCGCCGTGGTTGCTCAGTGGCTGTGGTGTTGGGCTGCTGAGCACGAGGTCGCGGGATCGAATCCCGGCCACGGCGGCCGCATTTCGATGGGGGCGAAAACACCCGTGTACTTAGATTTAGGTGCACGTTAAAGAACCCCAGGTGGTCGAAATTTCCGGAGCCCTCCACTACGGCGTGCCTCATAATCAGAAAGTGGTTTTGGCACGTAAAACCCCATAATTTAATTTTTTTTTAACGACAGGAAATCATCTTGTCGCCATAGAAACTGGCAGACAGACCACCCCGCAAGCTATTGGCCTCGAGCTCCACCACTGAAAAAGCTGGCGCCAGCATCGGCGTGACGTGGCATGAGGGATCACGTGGACGCGTCGGCGGTTTCGGAAGCTCCGAAGCGAGCTGAAAACGAAAGTTTAAAGTCCCAGTTGCGCTGCGGTTCTGATTAACTGGTTAGGCTTTACCGTCTTGTGTGTCTGATTGGCAACATTTCAAAGTACTATAATAGGTAGTGGCTGCATTTGGAGGCGCGCAGCATGGTAGGCTACAGCTCAGTGCCGCAGTGCCCGGCGTGCGCAACGGAGCCCGGTGTCAGCCTTATTCACACGTAGCCGCAGGATAAGGAGCTGCGTGAAGCTTGGCTGGCTAAACTTAGAACCGGCAGACAGCCATCGGCTGCAACTTGGGTATGCAGTAAACACGGAGGCGAGGAATATTTCTACTACGGCGCCGGGACTGCGATGTTCGGTGAGTAGCAGAAAACGCGTACTGAGACGCTCGCCCGCGGCCGCTGCCCGGTTAATGCCATGACGGTTTGATCTATGAACTTGATGCTAGATACTGGCATGTTCACTGGAACGGAAAGGGAGCGGTAAGAGGCACATTAAAAATAAAAGGCATGGGATATGGTCATGTTTCTGTTATGAATTAATGCACTGGATTACGAAAAAGCAGAGGGAAATCGCACGCTCAGAAGACCGATAAACATCTAGTGCGACGCAACTTGAGAAATAATATTGACATGTCCAAGAACTTACAAGACAAAACAGATTGAATCGTCGCGACGGCACATCACAGTCGCCGTAGGCGTCGAAGTCTCTATAACGAAATTATTTTTGAACGGTGCTGATGGCGTCTACGCAACAATGGTTGCTAGTGTACTGTCAAATGCTCATATGATGCGGCCGAAAGCTCGCGGCACGGTGCGAAAACGCGCTCACAGCGAAAGCAAAACATTGTGCGCGGACATGCATGCAGACGCGCAGTCGGTCGCTGCGGACCCGTGCGATCGCTGCAGTGAGGCTTCATTTTGTTGTGCTCCATTTGGTTATACAAACAACCCACTATAAGAACATATTTAACATAGTTTACTCTCAGCGTTTGCTTACCCTTCATGCAAGAATCCGGTTCGGGAGGTTCCATCGCGGCGACTGCGCGCAGTGGCGTTTCCTGTACGTATTCGATAAAGAGAAAGCGTCTGTAAACGGTTCTGTGCTTTCAGATTGCCCAAGGTTGTTATATCGACAGTCAAAAGCTTCCCTCGTTTTGAGAGTACTTACATAAATGTCCAGGAGGGCTGCCGCGTGGTGTTTTTATTGAGCGCCGCAAGCAAAACCTACGAGGAGCGCGCCGCGTGATTCCTTATACTACTCAAGGGAGGCGCTTCCGACAGATGGCGACTCCGTAACTCCTCGCCGTCAATAACCTCCTCGCCACTCGCTTATCGCGCACAGGATTGGCGCGAATGTCTCTGCCTTGTCGGTGGCTGGGACGCGCCGTTGTCTGCGCGTGGCGCCAGCATTGCTTGACGGCTTCGCGAATGGCACAATGGGACGGTGCCAATCGCTATTCGCGAAATACATTGAATAGCGCGCCAAAAAGCTTATCTTTCGCATCTCCTAAAATAGACTTCTTTCGTTCACTTCGCATGAAATCATGCCCTGCCGATGACGATTTGGCGGAGGAACATATGTAATTTTATTCACAGCACACACACACATATAAAAAAAAAGGCGCGCAGCAAACAACGCCAGAACAACGAACATTTCCAATAGAAAAGTATTGCCGCCTCTCACGTGTCACACCTATGATGGGAGAGTCATCTCCCGGCGCCTTTTCGAAGTATGGTGCATTATCAGGCATTCGGTGCAAGGCGCCGTGTCCACACCTGAAGGGTATATCTTACGCCGTGCCCTCGCGCAGGCGCGCTGAACTCGCACGCAGCGATGCGAAGAAGAAGCAGAAGAACGAAGCCATGGCGGACGGTGTTAATCGAGGCCCGGTGACTGCGGCGCCCAGCGGTGTTCCCGAAGCCGGCGCCGCGGCGAACGTGCCGTCCCCGGCGTCGCCTGCCGTCTCCCAGCGCCTTCTAGTCGTCGCTTGCGGCCTTCCTTTATCTCTGGTCCTCGTCGCGGCGATCACCTTCGTCACCGTCTACGTGAGCGAGCGCCGAAAACACGGCAGGCAGCCCGCCGACGCCGACTTCTGCTGTCCGCAGGAGGCCTACGAACTCGCCATGAGCGTCAACGGGACCGTAAGACCCTGCTCAGATTTCTTCGCGTACGTCTGCTCGAGCGTAATCAGCGACGCGGCCTCGGTGGAAGCTGGCGTGCAGGATCAGCTCCGCGAAGCCGTCATCACGGGCGTGATGCCGAAGGGCGGCGCCACGACGCGCGAGGCCGGACGATTCCTCAACGCCTACTACCAGACGTGCGTGCAAGCCGCGTTTCACCGCGAGTCGTTCGCCTCCTCCCTGGCCAGCGCCTTGTCTCGAGACATGGCGGGCCTTCTGACGAAGGCAGACACTCGAAGTGCCCTGATGTTCTGCGTAATCGTGCAACTGAGGTATTCTCTGGTGTCGGTAGTGCACCTCTCCCACTTTAATGCCTGGACGCTGTATTTACGAGCTTTGCCCATATGTCCTCCGGACAAGCGTTCTCTGGCCGATCTCGTTAGTGCGGTTCACGCTCTCAAGAGCAGTTTAAGCATGGCAGTGACGGCAGAACAAGCGGTTATGGTGGCGGGGAAACTGTGCGAACACATCCTTCGTGTTACCGAAGCCCGGGCAACGTATCATCCGCAGAAAGACTCTGACGCTTTCAACCGAGAGGTTTGGAACATCGATGACTTTCAGGCAGCAGTGAACGCAAACGGTTTGTCGCTGAGAGACGTGCAAACCATCCGCGTGCGAGGCGCCAGAAGGATTCGTCGTCTTTACGACCTGTTCGCCGGCGACACTCTGGCGGGACCGAAAGCCGCGTACCTTCTGTGGCACGCCGTCGTTAGCGGCGCCAATGAGTTCGTCGTCGAGTCCGGCGCTGTCCCTTCACGCATCTTCGAAATCTGCGCGAACAGCATATTCCTTCTGCACGGACTGTGGGGCTTGTTCCAGGCGGAGCTTCTGACCAGCCGCGACAAGGACGTTCAAGTAAAAGATACATTCGTCGCCGTAAAAGACGCAGCTCGCGAAATGTTCAAGAACAGTACCCTCTTCGAACCTGAAGACGCCGACAAGCTGGAGAGATTCTTCAAGAACGTGACGCTGCTGACTCCTATGTCTCTGAGCAGAACTTCCGTGCCGGTTCCAACTGCTACGCCAGACTTCGCGCAGAACCTGCTGAACGGTCGCTCCTATAACCTAAATTTGGAAACGGCTCGCCTGTCCATCTTGGCGGCAAAGAGAATGACTAGCTACCGGGAATTCTTCCTCGTGCAAGACCGCTACCTCCTTGTCTCGTCTACCACGTACAGTTTCATCCATACCGGCTCGTACAAAGCACGCCTGCCGAACATGGCTCTTCTCGGCCAGCTATTGGCCGAAAGCCTGTGGGCCATGGCACTGCGGAACATCAAGTGGACATCAGAGACAAGTGTCAACATTGCAACACTGAAATACTGCTTCGTTGCGACTTACCTCAGCGATGGTCCGCGTGACCTCGACGCCGACCAGGTCTTCTACAGCGCACTCGGGTTATCCACCGTTCTGAGGGCACTGAGCTCGACCGACTGGCACACAGTGAAGGTGGCCTGGAGTTTGTGGACGCTGTCGGACGCTCAGTTCTTTTATATTTTCGGCAACCACCAGCGCTGCCCGATGAAATCATCGCCACGAGCTAGGATCCAGATCAACGCCCCGCTGATGTATGTCGATGACTTCGCTAAGGCATTCAGCTGCTCGAGCGACTCTCCGATGGCTAGCAAAACTTACCGATGTCGCGTCCATGATGCGTAACCTGCCTGAACACCGAGGATTCACTTCGTGCTTTCCGGTCCTGTTTCTCGCTTTTTAGCAAACGGTTCGCACCAAATCATAATGCTGCAAATGTTTGTCGGATGCCGGAACAGAACATTGTTTCCCGTTTCACAAGACGATTTTTCATGTTTACTCGAAAGCAAGCTTCGTGCCTGTTCGCCTTGATCGCAAATAATCAGTTTTATAATGTCGGCTAGAATGTTGTAGATGAACGAAGAACGCCTGAAACAATATGTTTGTCTGAGATGCGAAAACATTTCCCAAGTGCCTTTGGACTAGAAGCGCTGAATTTTAGTTTGCTTTATTTCCTGTCAAGCACTGTACTGTACTATTCCCGTTCATCGAATTCAACCCTCTCATTCCGTTTATTGTCAACCCTACTAGCCTCATGCTTGTAAATTCAACTTAAGTACTGTTCTTGATATCGTACCGTCCTATTTAAACACTATATTTGTGTTTTTTTCTTCTCTTACTCCTAAGTGACTGCAAACTTCAAGCTTTGGAATGCTGAAGCATTTCCGATTATAATTTATCTTAGTCCTTCTCACCATTGTTTGTCTCTTACAAGCGAGTAAATAACTGAAAATGCCATGTAGAAATCTAGGAAGTGATGGACTTACAGGTGCAACAGATGGATGGAAGTCAGAGATGTCGCTATACAACGACTACCTATTGTACAGATGCCTTGAATTTTTGTACCTCGAGTAGGCCCGTTTTCTGGTCTTGTCCACGTTTTCTTTTTTAAATGCGCAAACATTTCTATGCTTGCACAATGAGAAAACAGGCCCTCCGTCCGTCCCGTAAGACGACGACCGCGTTGGAGAGCAGATTCACCTTCGTGCAGCCTCTGGCTTCAACTTCAACGAAGCGGCGAGAACACAGCGCTCACGGAGCTCTCGGCACACGAATCACTCTGCGTATTTCGCAGATCGCTTTTAAGATAAGGACCCGCGTGTGTCTCTTCAACGCTAAGTAAGCAGCGAGAACACAACGCGGGTAACTATTAGCAGTCGGCACTCTTTGTCGGCATCGCAGATCGCTTTCTAGCTGCGGCCCGCGCGGTGGTGCTATACGAAGCCGCCACTTTACTATGTTTGGTCAATAGTTCAGTGGGACACTAAACAGCGATAATGGCTTATAATGATCGGAACGTCATCAGCGCACCTGGCGCCGTCGTCCGCAACCCCCGTTCGTGTCGCCACAGCGTTGTCGTTTGTACTGGCCTGATCAAGCTTCATAACAATGATAATGACGCCAGCCCGCGTGGAGATCAGTAAGTGGCACAATGCTTACGCATACTTAGACAACTCCCAGAGAGCTTCTGTGTGAACTCTTTTTATTTTTTCAGCTGCAGCAGCAGTCTCTAACAAGCGTCTTGTCAACTGTGATCTCGGGCCATTTTTTCATACTCGGAGATTAACAACTCTTCGGGGTTACTGTTACTTAGATTATCTCCTCATATCTAGGATAATTCGGGCCAGTCTGACGAACACGGCAGTTCTTTACTAGTTAATTACCGAAAGCGTATGGGACATGGCTATGCGCAATATCAACTGAATATCAGAGATGGATGACAACATCCAATGATTACTAGATTTCATGTATTTACGTGCTTCGACAGACATTTTTTGGGCGGTAGTCTTCTATGTTGCAGTTCTCCTTCAAAATTTTCCCTGCATGGAAGCCTTGCTTTCTTTTATTCAAATTAATGTGTCGACTACGCCACAGCTTGAGGAGGCGCCTTTCTTATTATTTTATTTTTGCCTGGTGTGTTTAGAGATAGCATGCCTCCACATTCACCGTATACTCCAACGGAGATTTAATGTACGCTGCCATTCACTACATTTTGAAACGTGGTGGCCACATTCAGCCAAATCATTCGCTACCACTGTTATTCGATGATGAAGACGACGATGATGATGTACGTGGTGAAGATGGCGATAAACCCCAGGAACGGAATCGACAGAACACATCAAGAAACCAAGGTCAGGTTTATTTCGTACTTTATTTGACGTTCGAGCAGCAGCAACGGCGAAACACAGACGTGGCATCGCTTGCCAGTGCATAAATTACACCGTTCACCGATTAAATAAATGCGCACAACGTCGAAACCGAGCGACCCGGTGTTCACAACAAACGATTCCGGCTGCTCGGATGACGACGACGAACAAACGTAAAAAATACTAATAATGGTATAAAATATACACGAGTTCTCACCAGGTCTACAGCGAAGCGGCAACAGTAGGGGCGCGAGGTGTATGGTACCTCTTCTCTAACAACAACAAAATAATAAACAAAAGGAGAATTGCAAGACGCGCAGAGAGTTCCTTGAAAGAATTGTGTAAACAAGGACGGGAGTAGAATGAACAAGATCGCCAAAAATATATCACTCTCCCAACAGGGCACGGCCAGCCGGCTGACCACGACCCCACGCACGCAGTTCTGCGCTCATTTGTTTCGTTTTCTCTCTTCTACGAACAGCTTTGAACACGCTGACTTGCGAAGCGACTCGCAAAAATACTGTCCTTTCTGCCGAGCAGAGTTGCTCTAGTCTCCTTTTTTTACAAGAGTCTCTTTCAAGTAGATCGCCTCGTACACGGTCACTGTCCATGGGGTTCGCCCTGTCAGGCCATGAAATCGACAGCTCTCCAGTGAGCGGGAGAAGACCGCTCAAAGACCACAACACACTTCGTTTCACGCTCGTGATCCTTGGTTCCCTACGAGTGCGCTCCGACAGAGATGCCGGCTCTTTGGTTGAACGAATACGACCGGTACAGTGCGGGGCGAGTCGATAACGTCAAAGAAGAGATCTCCACAACCAGAGCTGATGCGGTCGGGCGTGGGTCGCACACCTATATCTATCTATTCCTCGCTGTTGACCAGCTGCTGCACCTTGCGCGAGAAAGGAACCAGTTCGTAGCCGGCCAGCGGACAGTCGCGCAGCAGCAGCTTCTCCAGGCGGGCCTCGGTCGATCCGCGGTGCTTGACGAGTCTCGCGACGGCGCTGAGACGGACCCTGTTCCAGACCAGCTGGCGGTCCAGGAGCCTGTTGTTCACGCACAGGAACCTCGCGTGGAAGTCGACCGCGATCTGCTTGACGATGGCGCCGTCCTCCTTGCGGACGTCGCCCGAGACCTCGGTCTGTTCGCCGAGCAGTTCGTCGAGCACCAGGTCGCCGCAGACTTCGCCCTGGCAGTCCTGGACGCGGAAGCGGTCCCCGACCTGGACGGCGACCGGCGCGAAGCCGTAGCCCTGCGCGATGGTGTCCGAGTAGAAGAAGTTGTCGTTCTCGTTGAGCCCGCCGGGCGGCGCCTCGAACGTGATGCGCTTGCCGTAGCCGCGGCCCACGCTCTCCAGTCGCAGGGGCCGGCCGCCGAACAGGAAGCGCGAGGTGCGGTTCACGCGAACCACGTACCGGAAACCCGGCACTACGCGCTTGTCCACGTAGGTGCCTGCGTTGGGGAAAACGAGGGAGACACTGATTAGGGTCGAGGCGCCAACACCAGCTAATCTTAAAGACATCATGACCGTCATCGTAGCTAATCAGTCAATTTCATCCCGCAATGCCAGACCGTGACCTCTATATATACCCCAGCGATCTCCAAATACGGCCCACTCCCACCATTCTATGCCTGCAGAATTCCTATTCGCGTCACGCAACCTGTTTGGACCGATATGAGGACATCCCCTTCGAAGCCTGGCGGCGGCTGATTCCGCCAAGCTCAGTATACTTAACCTTTCTTCAGCGTTATTATTGGCCCTTTATATCCAGGTTTCGTGTTAATGAACTATCGAACCTCAAAAAAATATTATTACCACAAATAGATAATGTATCTTCATTGTTTGCGTTCCTGACCGCATGGCCACAAATAGTCCCAGCCATATTTTTAGTAATCTGTACTGCAGATTCATTCATTAAGCTTTCCTTCATTTTCACTAACACCCAAAAGCCTCGGACAGGGTATACATCCTCCTTTACAAGTATACCTCTACGTGGGTACTTCTTTATGCTAACAGAAAAATTCCGACAGAACCAATCTCGCGCTGGCTGTAGACGTTAATTCGACAGGAGTTCAAGCAACGTAGCGGCGTACCGTATTTTTTTTATTATTGATATTATATAAGAGATGTTGACGCGCTATTTAAGGCACCGGCTACTTCTCAGCCTACAACATACAGGGTTCGAGATCATATACCAAATAACCTTTTCACAAAGCACCAGAACTTGTTAAGCAATGTTTTCGCAGTAACACTATGACTTAATAAATACGTGGTAAAGGTATACACATACCGTATTGCTGAAGACGACTTTATTTAGAATCTTTGCGGGTCGTTGTGCAATTTCCATCGCTTCGGCTACGTGCGACATACACTGGCCTTGGGATCGGCCCACTTCACTATGCGACTCGCTCGCCAAGTTTAGCCATAACCGCGACGGCATGACGACGACTGTGTGACGAAAACGCAGTGACAACGTCAAAAATGACGAAAAAGGAATTCCGTCGATGGAACGGCGGAGGAGTTATAACAACGACGGCATGACAAAAATGCGATGACAGTTATGAGACACTGATGGCAGATAACAACGGCACCGTGACAACGACATGATGACAATGGCATGACAACGAGTGTATGACGACTACGGCGTGACGCCGACGGAATGACGAGAATGAGATGAAGCTGGAATTACGACACTGGAGCGACCGCGACGGCATCAAGTCGACGGCATGGCAGCGAATGCGTGCCGATGACCGCGTGAGGATGATGAAACGACAACGACGGCATAATCGAGGATCTGGGTGTACTGCTGATCTCGAAGCTCAAGTGAAACAAGCATGTTTCAAGAGGCCCACCCTATGCACAAAAGGAGGGCGCCCCGCCGAGAACGTTCTGATACAGATTGAAACGCAGTAGCACCAGATAACAAGCTCGCATGATATGTTGCAGCTGGGGCTTTACGATTCTGGTGTACAGATATTGCATTGTACCAAAGCCCAACGGTACATATTATTAAAACCAGCAAGTGTATAACGTCAGCTAACACTCGAAGGGAGTCGATTGTTTCAGATAACACAACCGGCTTGCGCATATTCTTTACAAAAATATATCCGAAAGGCATTTGGATACGCATGATAGCGCTATACCTGAAGTACGAAACGTGTAAACGGAAGTGAAAAAAAGCCGGCAGATACCACGCCCGGTGGGAGCCTACCAAGTTAACGAAACGACTATGAGAGCACCAAGACATCGGCGGCTGTTTCATGACCAACATGACACACATGTCATGACCTATCAGTTATGTTCGTTATACACTCTTGTCATACTAAGCCAATTTCGGTACATACTAAGACGGAGGCGGATGTTTCATGACCTACATGACACGCACGCCATGACATTCATGTGATGACCTATCATTTATGTTTGTCATACACTCTTTTCCTACTATGCCAATTTCGGTACATACCAAGATGGAGGCGTATGTTTCATGAACTACATGACACGCATGCCATGACATTCATGTCATGACCAAACATTTATGTTTGTCATACACTCTTGTCCTACTAAGCCAATTTCGGTACATACCAAGACGGAGGCGGATGTTTCATGGCCTACATGACACGCATGTCATGACATTAATGTCATAACCTATCATTCATGTTCGTCATACGCTCTTATCATACTTTGCCAATTTTGGTATATATCAAGACGGAGGTGGCTGTTTCGTGACTTACATGACACGCATGTCATGACATTCATGTCAAGACCTACCATTTATGTTCGTCATACACGCTTGCCATACTATACCAGTTTTGGTACAATGCCAATTTAGGTACCGACCAAGTTGACGAAACGACCATGAGAGCACCAAGACATGGGCGGCTGTTTTATGACTTACATGACACACGTGTCATCACATTCATGTCACGACGGATCATTAATGTTCGTCATACACTGTTGTCATACTATGTCAATTTTGGTACTTAAAAAGTTAACGAAATGACCATGAGAGCACCAAAACGTAGGCAGCTAGATATATACTGTCAAAGTGGCAAATGTTCGCCAAGAAATGCCTCTTATTAAAACGAGCTCCCTGCCATCAAGTATTTGCAATGCAAGCGATTTTAACTTAGCCAGTTGCATCCTGTATTTATCCTCTTAGCCACTGGGGATTAGTCGTCTTGCTTGTTAGCCATATACGATGACATGTTTTTACTTCAAGAAAGTGGAAAACCTCTGAAGGCCACCAGAACGGCCTCAAGTTCGGCATTTTAGGTGTCTCCTGCGCCGCAAGATAAGCCCAGTCTCATGCGAGCTATGAAATCTGGCCGCTTTTGCATAAGCCACGATCCTTCCGTGCGCCCTGCGTAGTAAAATTTGTCGGTTTTGTCTACAGCAATGAAGCAACTTGCCAAACAGTAATATAATACGGAGCTGCGGTAACAGAACGAATGTAGCATTTGGTCCCACTTCCTTCGCGTCCGACATATCACACGTCATACGCCGTAGAAGTGGCGAGAACACTGCATTTTACGTAGCACAAGGAGCAGGCAAATGCTGCTTGACAGTGACGTCACATCTGCTCGATCGGCTAATGTTATTTGATTTCGCCTCTACATTCTTTTTTTCTACAGGGGAGAGGGGGGGGGGGGGAGGGGCTCATTACAGGTACGGTGAAACCATAGAAGAGCCGCAGACAGACCTCCACAATTCCTGTCAGAAAGAGGCTTGCCCCTTTGCGTTTCCATTGATGAGTCAGATGCTTAGCACGACATGTCGCTTTGTGACATTGTGTAACACTAGGAAGGCCTTCGCAGACTGCGTGACAGTGCCCGCAGAAGCAGTTTTGTAGTGTGTGTGTGTGTGTGTGTGTGTGTGTGTGTGTGTGTGTGTGTGTGTGTGTGTGTAGTTTCTCGTTTTCTTTTTTTCATTCTTTTCCTATCTCTCACTTATCGCATCCCTTTACCCCTCCGCCGGTACAAGGTAACCAACCGGAGACAATCGCTGATTAACCTCTCTGTCTTTGTCTCTCTCTCTCTCTCACTGGGACAGTAATATTCACGAGTCACTAATCCTTTTCACACCCTACATATAAGTATAATGATAGGGAGTCAGATAAATATATTAATTTTATCGACTTGATGTAAACAGCATAGCGTCACTGATACGTTACGAAGAAAGCATGTACGACGCAGTATCAGCCTTCACCCGCGTGTGATTTACTTGTGACATTCGCGTTACGTTACGTTGCTTCGACTAAGGCGTGCCCGTTATTCTGGGAATTGCGTAAGCGGTGGTGTATCCATGCCTTCTGAAAGCCAGTAGAGGTATTCCGTAAATATGCACCGAGCGGAAGCGTTCATTTCGCCTACTGCTCAACTGCCGATTGGCTGGGCTGGGGTAGCAGCGAGAAGGAAACATGCACCCACAGCCAGTTTCCTACTCGATGGTTTAACCGCAGCCAATCAGCCGTGGCCGAAATGGACAGTAGGTAGACATTTACAGGTAGACATTTACAGAATAGCCTCCCTCCCACTTTTCCACTTACCGATAACAGGGAACTCGTGCGGCTTGATACCGTTGACCACGTAGCTGGTGGGCACATCGTTGATGTCCTCTCCCCTGACGATGTATAAGAAGTCGCTGGCCGGCGCCGCCTGGTTTGCCTTGTTCGCCTTCTGCGAGGAAAACAAGCAATCGGGCCTCGAGTGACAGTTGACAGCAGGAGAGTACCACACTTGGAAGTTTGTGGGTTCAGTAAGTTTGTTTAACTGGGAATAAATGATCATAAAAGCTATGATCACAAAGCGTCTAAATACGTATAAGTGCAAACAGAAGACCACGGAATTGGGCAAGTTTGTTCACGAAAGCAACGGCGCGACTGAATCCTAACAAAGCAAAGGAGTCCGTAGCACGCGGTAAAGTGTTGGTATTTAAGTTCAAGCGAAGTTTCAAACATTGAGCCGGCCGACGACCAACGCCGGAGCCGACTTTGGATTCCTCAGGCATCAGGCCGGTTTAGCTAAGCAAGACTGGAATATCCACCTACACATATTCTAAATGTAACTTCAGATCTGCCGCGCAGTTTCTAACGCGCATTTATGCCTTTCGTTTCCCATTGTTCTAGTTTCCTTTCAAATTCCGGCTCACCTCACGAAAACCTGTTGCGAGCTATCTGTCAGTTTGAAAGAACGCGTGAAGAAAGAAAAGGAAACCGGACCAGAAACGAAAGAAAGGAAACACAAGCTCGTAAAACAGGGGCGGAATGTGGATACGGTCGCAGAACCCCCGCACTGCATCCCACTCACTTTACTCAACGCACACACCCATTCCTCCCTTCCCCTCCCCCCTCTTGCACCCCCTTCTCGCTAGGTCTGCTAGTCCCGTTTGAGGTACGCTGGTTATTTTAAGAGCGGGGTACCTAAGTCAAAACAAAAGCATCCTTTCTGTCTCGAATGCTCGAGGAGCTGTCGTTACAGCTAGAGAAGGAAAGGGTCTGCCCTCGGAGTTTTCGTTGCAGACGGCGCAACGGGGCTCGTCTGCGGAGGCACGCGCTTCGGTGATTCAGCCGGGCGCCCGCCAGCTGCCGAATATGTTGCGCAGCCGTCTGGTTGCGTGCCGTTTACGCCCTCCCCCCTCTCCATCTCTCTCTCTTCGCTTCGTCGGTGCCGGATCGTCCGTGCCAGTTCTCGGACACGTGGATGCTAGCTAGGCCTGCCTACACCCAGCTGCGGCTGACGGCAACGCGACGATCGAGACCTTTGAAAGAAAGCGCTGCTCAACGCAACGTGTCTGCTCTCCGCGGGGCCTGTGCGTGCGACGTCTTTTAGAAGGCTAGATTTCCTGCATCACGGGCGGCCACACGCGGCCTGCGTCTTGTTATTCGGGTGTTTCGTAATTTTTCCCTCGAAATCTCCTTCGGTTTCCGGATTTTCGTACTTCTCGTGCACGACGTATAATATGGCTCGGTGAGTTTTATTTTGGAAATCTACGCGCCTATGCAGAGAATCGTTCTTGCCCAAACAACTTACCTGCTGGCCGATACGTGGCTCCTAAGTCACTAAATCATGAAACTCGCGAAGCTACTAAGGAAAGTGTGCTGCGATCGCAGCGAGACCTTTCGAAGAAAACAATAAATTTCATTGCCCACGAAGGCCGTCGCACCTTTGTGGGAGCCGTTACCAGCCATATGCCCCGTGGAACTTGTATTTTACGCTAGGCCGTTCCACTTGGCAGACTGCTTCCTTCCGGTACCGAATCAGTGCTCTCGACTAGTAACGATATGCGAAATACGGAAGCATCAGGGCTCCGCTGCGCGGCAGTTTGCGACGTGTGCCTGACGTCGCGCCCAAGCCCTCGTTGGGTAGACGGGCATGGTGTCGCCTAAGCGATGTAGGCACGAAGACTGAGTGCTACCACTATACTAGTACTACCAACCCTAGCTAGTGGCTCGTCGACCGGCTCCTGAGGCGGCGGCTCGCTGAGGAAGTCCCTGTTCTCGAGCTGGCTCTCGGTGCTGCTCTCGAAGGCGGCGGGCTCGTGCTGCTGGCAGCAGCGGTGCTTCTCGGCTCCCCAGAAGGCTTCGAGTTGTTGCCAGCAGTCGTCGTGGACGTCCCCGGATCCGTCGCACCTCGTCGGGTCGGCGTCTTCGCTACTGAGCAGGAGCAGCGATATGTTGGGCGCGTCGCATGCTGGAACGCTGCTGTACCGGGACACTCCTGTTTCCATCGAACGGCGGACTGATTCCGGTGATAAGCTGGCGCTGGCCAAGTAGTGCCAACAGGGAGATATTTCTCGCTCGACGGCTGGTGGGGACGTCCTGGTGAGTGGCTTCGTCTGCTGCCGGTGGTTGCTGTGTCGGGTCCCCCTTTTTAGTGGATGCGATGAAGGTGGACCGCAAAAGAAAAAATACAGAAGCCGGAAAAAATTTTGATCGCCGCCCACCCTTTTTTTTTTCTATTACGCGTCGTTGCTGTTTTATCGGTCGGAGGCTTTGTGTGTCTCCAGTAGATCGGAAAAGCGAGAACCGCAGCGAAGGGGATAAATGAAAAATAAGTCGGCGCTCTCTCGTCGATGGCGGCTTTGGTCCCCGGGGCGAAGCGGCGTAATCAACCTTCCGAGGAGTCGAAGCACAACTGACTGCGTGGACGTCGGGCGCGGAGGGCTTTTTTATAACCTTCGTTTCTGTTTGCACGCCGACGCGCAGGCGCACGCTCTGGCCATGCCGTGCTCACGTGAACGCTTGGAAGAATCGGCCAATGAGAGCGCAGAGGCTCGCCCAGACGCTTCGCTCTGATTGGAGAACCGCTGCTGAGGAAAAGGGAGAGAAGGTTGAGAAAGAACTAGCAAAGCAAGAGCGCCGTAATCTGGCCTCACTTCCTCGCCGCCTCCTTTCCCTTCTGTGAATCCTCTCTCGTTGTCTCGGGCTGTCTGCCTTTTCAGACAGACGGCGGAGGAAAAGAGCAAGAGAGAGAGAGACAGAGAGAGAGAGACGAGAGGGTGAAATGCTCGCCGCCGACGTGACGTCACCGAATGCAACCCGTTCGCCGCTGCGTACATTCTGGAACGTCTTGATGATCTCAGCCCCCCCACTAACGCCGTTGTTTGGGCGGCGGATCGCGGAAAGAGCGTTATTTTATCTTTTTCATTTCTTTCGTTTGTTTTTCTTTCTCTCATTATGAATTATTTTTTTTTCGCCAAAATCACTCGCTCTCGGCGTCGTTGGCAGGCGGAACCTTTGAACAGATAACGAAGCGTGGCAAAATGATCATAATTTAACGGTCGAAACTGACCAGCTTTGACAACGACGTGGCAGTAAATCCGCTTTAGTTCCCCTGTATTTCCTTCGCTTTGGGTAATAGCTTGATGTGGTGCAGGAAAAAGTGATTAAACCGCCAAGAGGAAGTGATAGCCGAGGCAAAGCGGACGACTTTAGCTTTTCTTTGTTTAGCGCAGCTGTGTGTTTCTGTACTGCAGCGAACTTGGAAGCGCAGTTAACACGAAGGTGCCGGTAATACGGTTGAGCAGACTACAATGAATGCTGACTCAATTGTAACAGCACTGCGGAGCGACTTCAGCAGTTCGCCTACGCTAACGTACTTTTATAAGTATGAATTCTTTTCGTTTTGTTTTGCCGACGTGCTTACTCGGGGCGTAGCCAAAATATTTCGGAAACGACAGGCGATACGAGCAAATCTATATAGCAGCCGCGGAAGTGCACCGGCAAG
Source organism: Dermacentor variabilis (assembly GCF_050947875.1). NCBI lineage: Eukaryota > Metazoa > Arthropoda > Arachnida > Ixodida > Ixodidae > Dermacentor > Dermacentor variabilis. The sequence continues at coordinate 51,630,516 of NC_134570.1, read as the reverse complement.
GCTCGGAGCCAACCTTTTCCACGCGCTAACCGACGATCAGCAGATGAATAAATGTCGGTTAGCATCGCCGGCATTAAGCAGGTGCTTCATTTCTGTCGTCGTCGGAGTTCATCGCTGAGACACGGCTTCTCGCGAGACGTTTTATCTCGCCGAGGCATTTGAGTGGCGATTCTGTTGTCTCTCGGTCGGCGTGCGCAGCTGTCGTGGAAAAAAACCGACAACGCTCGGCGCAGCTGCTGCTGCTGCTGCTGTCGCAGTTTGGAGCGCATGCCGACGCTCCCTTGGCCTTCATTGTGCGAGACCTTCATTGCACTGTAACAATAACAGAGATCGGGCTCAGTCAAAGGTATCCAACACTCCTTCAAATATACGTGCCTCTTCCTTTAGGCATTCTTTTTTTCTTCTCGCTCGTTCGTTTTGCTTTTTCGTCGTTTCGCGCGAAAAGGAAATCCGCAACTCCCTCGAACGTTGACGTTTGACTCGCAGTTCGAATGATGTTGTCGGAGGAGTACGTGTGCTTCCTTAAACGCAAAAGTGTCGCCGCGTCGCAGTCGCGAACTGCTCCGCTATACGACGTAAACGCGTCTTCCGGTATGGCGGGCAGACGGAGCACATCGAAAATAGTGCTGAGTGAAACTGCGTTATACCAACACAGCCCTTCGCGTACGACAAGAGTCCGGTGAATCGATATATAAGAGGAGGCGACGCCTACGTTTAACTAATGAGCGCGCGCGATTATGAGGTGAGAAAAAAAACACAAAAGTATCTTCTTTATATATATATATATATATATATATATATATATATATATATATATATATATATATATATATATATATATATATATATATGTATATATATATAATGCTCACGCGAGTTCTTCCGAGACCGTACAATCAACAATGCGATTATTTCCTGCTAGTAAATGGCACGTTTTCGCTGCCGTAGATGTGTCTGTAACTCTACCGCAATAAATATACACTCCCACGCATTTCATTCTGCGTCTTCCTATTACTTTTAGAAACATCGGGTCGTCAGTTAGGACCACTGTCTCAAAGTTAAACGAAAACATTTTCTTCTTTTTTTTCTTTCAAGTTCATATTATTTATTTGTTTATTTATTTATTCACTTATTCAAGACATTCTTTACAGAAATGCTTTGGGGGACGCGACAAAAGGCACTGAACGTGCCTGACTGGGCCTCGCCACCCTCGGCAGCTGCGGTCACACGAGCACATAAATTAATAACAAGAAGTATAGAATAGAAGAGCCACAATTTGAGACACGGTAAAACTTAGACATCAACAACTCTTCTTCCTTCTTTTTTACATCAATAGCATAAATACAGATACAATCAGACACATGATACAGGTATGTCGAAACAGCAGTCGTTCGGGTACAGAAAATATATCGGACATTCACAATGGAAAGCAAAGACTCGCAGAGTAAGCGGAAACCAACTAGGATCAGTCCGGCACGATTGTTAGTCTGTATTAAGAAAAAAAATCTGAGCGTTTTTCTGAAAATCTCCACCGAAGTAGCTGTAACGAGTGCTTCAGCTATTTCCGGATATTCGTTTAGTAGGTCTGGTATCACAGAACTTAGTTTTTGATCGCCATATTTTGTACGAGAACGTGGCCTGGGTATTAAATTCTTTCGTAGGCAGTACGGACCAGGTTTCACTTGATATTTGGTTTGGAAAGGTGTTGTTTGGTGCAGATGAAAAATTTCTAGGGCCAGTTTATATTTAAAGAATTTATGAATAGGCAGTATTTTATTTGATCTATAAAAGGGTGTAGTGTCTTCCGAAAGTTCTAAATTTCCGATTGCATGCACCGCTCGCTTTTGCGAAGAAAAAAGACAGTCTAGGTTGGTCTTAGTCGTTGTTGACCATACAAAAGAACAGTAACGTAACCGGGAATGAATAAGCGCGTAGCATATCTGCCTTTTCACCGTAGACGGGATATAATATCTTACTTTATTTAAGATTCCAACAGCTCAGGCCCCAGCTGACTTCGGAGCTTGTCAACGTGAGGCGCCCATGAAAGGTTTTCTTGAAACGTCACCCCCAAAAATCTAACTGGTACAGATTGTTCGATGGTAACGTTCTTAAATTTTAAATACAAGTTTACAGTCGGGTGGTTTCCTCGCTGCCGGATGAGTAAGTATTTCGTTTTACCGAGGTTTAATTGAAGTCTATTAGATTGAAGCCACAAATCCAGACCTGTTAGCCATTCGTTAGCTCGGTGAAATACCTCTCTGACGTGAGTGCATTCGCCTTTTCCAATCGAGCGAGCCCATTCCCTCCGAAGCACGTTACCCTGAACAGTGCAGCTGTTTCCGGCTTGAAAAAATCGAACGCCACGCATAGCACGCAGCGCAATCGTTTCCCTCACCACATTGTTCAAAAGCTGGTGGTACACACGTCGACGGAGCCGTTAAGGGCGATCGGCCGGGCCAGCGGAGTCGTGGCAGAACGTTCACGTGCATAGAGAAACGTTTCTCGCTGCATTACCGATCACCCGAGCTGATCTCTTCCAACGGCAGCACAAACGTATACAAAGAAAGAAGAAAGTGGCAGAGGAAGCGACAGACGGTGTCTCTTTTTTTTTTTTTCTTTCGCGAACGAAAAGAAAGTTTAGTCAGTGACTGGGCTCGCGGTACTTTTCCGTCGAGAAACAAGGGCGGCTTCGGACGGCGAGTCAATGACCACCACAGGGCGCTTCCTAAATGGAACGCAGACGGGATAATTGCCCTCGGAGGAAGAGCAGCTTTCCCGCGGCCCCCGGGGGTCAGTGCGAGTTCGGCTCCGAGAGAGTTGTGATGCCCCGATACATTTCCATGTTTCGCGTGTGGAATGTGCGGGGCTGCGTCAGGGCGATTGGGTGGTGAGCGACCTTTCCCCAGCAAAGCGTTCATCTTCTTTTTTTTTCTATATTTATTGCTGCGCACGATGTTGCGTATAAGAAGATGACGGGCACTTTGGAAGAATGAAAAGAGCGTGTGTCTGTAATATGTATACTACAAGGTTATTCATTTATTTATCTATTTCACAATATTGCCGGCCAGGTTAACCCAAACAGGAGTGGAATACGATGCAAAAATAAAAATAAAATGGATGCCTTACATACAGCATTATTCAAGAAAAGGTAACGTGTACGAGTATTCACACTAACATATGAACAGGGTTATATCTGTGAGCCTGTATGCGCGTAATTCAAACAAAAAGCAGACAAATGTAACAACACATGTTCAAGGGACTTGCAAAAATCAGTGACCTCAAAAACAGCTTTAGGAAGGGCGTTCCAGTCGGAAATCGTCCGCGGAAAAAAAAGACACTGTTTAAGTGCGTTTATTATTGCAAAAATATGTTTCCGTGCTTGATAATGTGTCTGTGCCGTCATTTGGGTACTTGTGAGTTAGACATATGAACGTATGGACATGTCTAGTTTACCTGTTAAAATATTATGCAAATACACATATGCGAGCATATTTTCTACGCATTTGTAAAGTTTATCATTATCACGCTGAAGCATAACAGAAGAGTCATTCCTTTTACATTTCCCATAAATAAATCTGACAGCTTTCCATTGTAACATCTCTAGCTTATATATACGCTGTTTGGATCGCGGTCCCCCCCCCCCCCCCCCCCCCCCAGATCTCGGAAAAATATTTTATTTCAGAGGTCGCGTATGTATCCTGTACCAACAACATGAGCTTTGTTGGAGCTTTTGATATAATTTCCTCCTTAATAGACACAACTTCCTAAATTCTCTTGTTCGAACCATAGCGACTTCAACAAAAATTATCAGACGGAATACCTCCGGCGCTGTAACGTCTGTGGGAGCTGCATCCATGTGGTTGTCGCTAGCGTGGGAATTATGGATATTAAATCGATTTGGGCCTAAGCTTCGTTCTCGCGGCTTTAAACGGCTTCGGGACTTTGCAGACTCATCCTTGTAAACGAAGTACTGCATTGTAAATGCATCATATTGCAGTGATTGCGCATGCATGCAGAGACGTATACTGCCTTCTGTGGTTAGGAAAGAAAATGGCATTGCTTCTTAAGTGAGGACAATAGAGGCGCACAGTGCTCAGTATATGAAGCCACAAGCACGCAGATCAGACAAAATACGTACGCACTAACCAACACTTACAATATAGCGGAACGATCGAAGTGCCTGAGCAGCCCATAGTGATTTCTGCAGGAAACTCTAACCAGCGGCTTGCGAAAGCATTTGTTTCTTCAGCTCACCTTCTTCGCTCTGTAAGGCACAGCACGGCTGTACCGTCGTCGCCTTCATGCACAGACACCTCGTAATGCCATATTGGCCGCATTTCATATTACATGTGTTAAATAGTAGTGTGCAGGTGCGTTTTCTGTAGAAACCGGATAATTGCGTACACTATGGGACAGGCTTCCCCACGAGCAAATTGGCCGCACTGTTTTTCTTTTTCTGTAGGCACCCCGACATTCCCTATCATTTAGAGTATTAAAGCTGCCGCAGTTCATTGACTGAGACCGACCGAAAGTCTATTCAGCCTGACTCACTGGGACTCGGACTCGCCCGACGCACAATGACAGTCTGTTTTGTTTTTGCACTCGCGCCTCTGTGTGACACTTACGCAAGCTGAGTACGATACATATGGCCAACTAAACTTAGGCGGTGCCCCTAACTATTTGTTTTGACGTTAATTCCACCACCACCCCGACGATATGCGAAAGCCAAATGAAGTCCTCTGCCGCATAGAGATCTCCAGTCAAACCTGTTGTGCGTCAGTTTCACCGCCTTCCAGTTTTTTGCGATCTCGTTATTCAATGGCAGTCTCCGGTGGCGTTTCTGGTGCAGTGATACGTATTTAGGTAGTGTGTTGTATTGCCGACGGAGTGTTTTCCGCGCATACGCTTATCTAGTGCCCAGTAAGTATACTACGAAAGATCGTTACACTAAACCCGGTTCGCTAAATTGTTCAACTTCTCTGTTCTCTGAAAGCACGTGTTAAACGCAGCGATCGTCTCGCGTTTTCAGCTCGTTGTAAACGCACACATGCAGTTCTCCACTTCCTACCTTGTGGCGTTGCGACCGTTTAGGCGCCTCGGGTATTGACGCGTAAATCTTCTGTTGTGTTCGCTCGATCTTTTTCGGCGCCGAGTTCGAGAAAGCGCACACCGAAATAGCGCATGACTGGGGCGGCACGTATAGCTTATTACGAAACTAGTCCGCGCTAGGCAGTCGCTTGCAGCTGCTGCTTTTAACGCAGCTGTTTGGTATGAAAACAATCATTTTTGTCTAGACCTTTTAGTATAACGCTTCCTCTCTACGTTGATGTTGCTTCTCTTCGGTTATCTTCTACTCTAAGCTGCAACGACGACTCTGATGTCAAATCATACCACTGCAGAATTTGCGAACATTTGCGTCGAGACCTAATAAGTAACGTCAGTTATTCCTTTTCTCTCACTGTTTACGGCGATGAGAAGTGCTACACGGATTTCCTAGGTATACTTTGTGGCGCGAAATGCATTTCTTGAAAAGGGACAGAAGAAAGGAAGACAGTGAAGCGTCAAACTACCAACTGTTTAATGACAGCCTGAACAAACGTATAGAAGAAAAGACAACTTCCGCTCATGCGCAGGGAGCCAAGGTGTGACAGAACAACATGGTCATGATAACATACTTTGGATAAAGCACATTTCTGCGGAATATAATACTATAGATGTGTCGCTGACACAATCTCAAATTTCTTTTCTCCTCAATTCTTGACAATTCTTGTCCAATTCTTGGACAATTCTTTGTCCTCAATCTCAATTTCTTCTGTCCCTTTTCAAGAAATGTATTTAGCGCCACAAAGTATACCTAGGAAATCTAAGCACCAACTTGCCAAGAAGAAGTCTTTTTGGACTACACGGATTTGTTTACGCCATCCTTGCGCAGTTGACTTTGAAAGGAAATTAGTTTTCTTCTTCTTTATTCAATGGAGGCTTGTCACTCGGTGATAAACAGCGCAGTAAGTTTCAGTTACACGAACGAGCTTCACTACTATTGGTTCAAGGCTTTTGCAACAACGTTCGCATGGCACGCTGGACATATCTCGCAGTTTCGTTGATGCCGACTGCTTCGGAAGCGATTCGGCCGAATACTCAGTTAAATTCCAAAATGTAACTAGTTTCAGCTCTGTAGTGAGATTTGAGAAATAATCTTAAACGATACCTCGCAGTCATTTGTGCGCAGGCATATTTTCTGCCTTGGCCCTCAGATTGTATGAGGAGCGTCGAGTCCTATTGGTGGCGCTGACAGCACTTGTGAACTGAGTACTGAACGACGATGGAATTTTCAATGAACCGAAATGTCCGAAGGGTCACGCGAGTAGAAGAAATCGAATGACCAGGCAGAATGAATATTCAGACAGTTCCAAAGTTCGAGGAGAAAGAACTTCATAGATAGGATATTTAATCTCGTTAGAGATTCCAGGCTTCGTTAGAAACGCACACGTAATCGTGACAATGCATTTTATGATCGTGGCACTAAGTTCTTCCAAACTTTTTCGTAGCTTACTTCGCCCGCCTCAACAAATGATATCAAAATTCATATCCGGACAACGTTCGAGCCATTACACTTACACTCCAAACAAAGTTTATACCCCATTTGAGTCGTATCTTGTTCCACGATAATCGTCATCTGTCTTGCCCGCATTTCCTTTCTTTAACTATGCGAACCCGGTACTTCAAGTCACGAACGGCTTGCGCGTTATGAGCGTGACACAGCATTCTCGACAGAAAAATAGCGAGCGCTGAGTTTTCAAGAAGAGAAATGCAAGCAAAGCAAATGACGTTTATCGTTGTGGGACGAGATAAGTCCCAAAGGGTGTACACTTTTTGAAAAGTGCAGCACAACATTCACAATAACAGTCATTAAAAAAAGAAGCAAAGTACCTCGACGTCACTGTACAAATCCTCGTGGCAGAATGTCTTGCAGGCGCTTTTTGACGAGTACACAAACAGGCTGGTGTCCCTCAATTCGGTGGACTCGTGCTCGGGCATTGCGAAGCGAGGCTTCAGCTCCGATATGCGCGCGCACTCCAGCGACAGCAGTTTGAGGTAAGAAACCGGGGGTTTCCTGGTGATCTCGCTCTTTTATACGAGAAGCAGTTGTCAGCGATACTGGGAAATACCGGGCCCTATATCTACCTCTCGGCCAGGTCAAAGCGCCCCGACCAAGGAGTTAAACACTACCCTCCTTTTCTCCCTCTTTCTCGAACACATCCAGCAGCCACCCACGTGACGACCGAGCAGACGATCCTTTTTGAGAAAAGTAAACATCAAACAGAAGAAAGAAAGCAGCGAAGGGGTTTGCACGTTTCGTCTCGAAACCGCAATCTTTACATGACGAAGCAGAATTCGCCAACCTCCGTCATGCGGTATCTCGTCCCGCTTCTGAAACCCTCCCCCCCCCTTCCCCACGCACGCACGCATGCACGCACATGTCACCTCCAGTCCATATCGCAGTCGCTCTCTCTCTCTCTCTCTCTCTCTTAACTGCGCAGCGATAAGGGAAGCCTTGCAAGACCCTCTGTATACGCGGCGAGCGAGTCTTGGCAACGCCGCGTATCGGACAAAAAAAAGCAAGCGAACAAAACGTTCCTCTAATCTCTCTTGTCTGGCCTGCGTCAGCACGTGTATAGGCAGGTCCTCAAGGCACGCGACGCTGATAACGCGCTCCCCCGCCCGCGCAACGTCGTAGGCGGAGTGACTCAACGAATTTCTTTCTGTCAACGGCTTTCTGTTAGCGGGGTCTTATTGCGTTCAGACCATCCATTCCACGAGCTCACTGTCCTCACTAAATCAAACACTAAATAAGCTGATTGGTCAATTACGTACGGTGAAAATTTACTATACCAGGTGCGCGAAACACACACACACACGCGCGCGCGCGCGCGCAATCAACAGTTTTTTTTTGTTGTTGTTGTTTTTATCCGCATATTATGCATTCCCGCACAATGCGTGTACAATATGCACTCAACAAATGAACGTTACCACAGCTGGTCAAGCGCGTCCCAGCTACTTCGTGGCAACATTGTAGAATAAACATGTGGCGGGGAGCAGCGCTTTTCATAGTCCATTTCTTTCGAGTTGTGTGCCTCACTTACCGTGCATGAAGCGTGCATGGCATGAATAGTCCTTACCTGGGCCTATTCGCTCATGCCCAATCCGAAGAACAAGATGTATAGTCTTAGCGCACCATCCATATCGCTGTAAGCTCTTTTGCTGTGTATATTTCCCTCTGTTAAGCCACTCCTGCCGTAGCGCTTATCGTGCTGCAGTATGTACAGATAAGTAAATAATAAACTAGGCCCTTTCCTCAGCAATTCATTAAAAAAAAAAGAAAATTAGTTTTAGCGTTCTTTCTCACAATCCACTTTCAACATCGTTTCAAAGAAAAATATAAGCATAACAGAATTACCCTTGCTGATTATTTCAATTATTTTCACGTAAATCGTGTTCTTGTAAGGATGTTGGGCACTCATAAAAAGAAAAGCGAGAATCTGTGTTGTTAAGCGACCAAAACGAGCATGGATGGATGGATGGAAGGTAGGGGTGTCCCCTTTGAAACGGGGTGCATGACACCACGCTCAGCTTTTTATTTTGCCTTTTATTTTTGTTTACCTGTGTTGTGTGTTGTTAAAATTCGCGATTTTCTGTAAATACGTCTTCCTACCCTTTTAACCTTATGTCACCTCTCTGCTTTTGAGCCACCAATCCTCCAATCGCATTTTAGTAATTTCCACCGCATACTTGTTTACATGACTATTGTCTATTGACTATTGACTATTTTACAAGGAGCAAGCGAGCTACACCAGCGCCACCTAGATAGTACAAGGAAGGCTTGTGCACTCTGCTTTATGACGTCATGCTACTATGCCCGAAATTTACAATTCCAAGTTTGGCGTGACGAAAGCGATGACGTCAAAATCACCGCTGCTTACTCGGGAGTTTCCCCATTTTTTATTTTATATGTCGGTCGGCCCAGATTGCATGACGTCATGGGTCTGAGTGCGCAGGTCTTGTGCTATTTAGTTGGCGTTGGCTACACGGACTCCGTAGTGGTTGGATCTCTGGATAGACCTCGACCATTTGTTGTTGTTTGACGTGCACCCAAAGAACGGTGCAAGATAATTTTTCTTTTTCTCGTGGCGACCCCATCAGCATGCAGTCGCCACGTCTGGGAATCGAATCCGTGACCTCCTCGCAGTGGCAGTGGTCTCTAACTTCAAGACGTCGCCGCCACCTGTCCTCACTTCTTGTGTCTTTTCTCCAGGCATACTACGCCTCCTCTTGGGATACTAGTATTATTATTATTATTATTATTAGTAGTAGTAGTAGTAGTAGTAGTAGTAATCTGGAACTTTATTACAGGCTTAAAGGGGTAAGGGATTGGAAAGAGAAAGCCGGTATTGCTTCTTGACACTCCGGCGAGTAGATTGCTCAGTCCAGAAGTACCGCAGCAGACGTCGCCCGTCGACCCCGCTCCACAAGTCATAGCTGGCCTTACAATGAGAGCGGCCTTTTGGCATTGTAAAGGGCAATTTGCTAGTGCGGTTTGACTTGTTTTCTTTTTTCTTCTCTTTGATGTACCATTAATCAGTTTTGCGCCACAGGTGCAATCCCATGGTGGGACGACAAAGAGGAATAATGTCAAGCCAACCACCATTATTTGACACTTACATGTCTAAATTACGAGAAATTTATATGATAGTGAGTGCGAGTGCATGGTGGTGAAGCGAGAATACGTATATGAGGAGAAACGAAACAAAGGCGTGACAAACGATAGAGGGGCTTCCCACGCTATAGCTCTTCGTGAACTCTTGCGATTTGGACCACGTCTTTTCAGGGGTACTGGTTAGCAGCCTATCGACAATGATATTACCGGCATTCAGAAGGGACTAAAGAGATAAAACGTAGTTATGTTCAATAGCATATTCCGGACAATTAAGAATGGGGAAAGCGTGAAAAAAATACGTTGACGGACGGCAAATTCTCAAAGGTGAACGACCTTTCTCTGCAATATAAATGCGAAACGGATCTAAAGAAAAGTTATTTGCCAGGTTTACACTCACTTAATGTTGTCTTTAAAACTGTCCCGTTGAGAGTCATAAGATCTATAGAAGAGATTTCAGATGCCGGCATTTTCCTTAGTGCATGTGATTCTGAGGTTGCACGCCTTGGGGGGGGGGGGCGCAAAATCGCAGACGCGGCGCCCAAAGGGCTTATCGCGACTCGTAGCTGTCTGCCGTCGGACACTCAGAAACGGCGATAACGCGGGGTACTTCGTCATCCCGTTCGAGTGCAGAAGGGGGTTTCCGCTGCCGAAAGATAACGCAAAGTGCGTACACAGCGCGCTGCCGGTCA